>NW_019154114.1:2149926-2311509 GCF_002288905.1 Enhydra lutris kenyoni | reverse complement strand
AGACAAACCATAAGTGACTCTTAATCTCATAAAACAAACTGAGGGTTTATGGGGGGAGGGGGGTTGGGAGAAGGGGGGTGGGGTTATGGACATTGGGGAGGGTATGTGCTATGGTGAGTGCTGTGAAGTGTGTAAACCTGGAGATTCACAGACCTGTACCCCTGGGGATAAAAATATATTATATGTTTATAAAAAATAAAATAAAAAAAAAAATCAATTTACTCTCTTGTCTCTCTCCTGAGCCAGTATTAGAACATAACTTAGCACTTGGTAGTTCAGTTGAGGCAGAGAACAAGCAAGTTTTCTACCACCAAACAATTTTTTTTTAATGACTAATTATCAGATCAATGAATTCACTTCTGTTTGACTGCAATATGTAGCATGAAACTGGCAAAGCAACAAGTAAAATAGCTTTTAAATATTTTATTAGAAGACAATAAGTAAATTCACATGATTATGAATTATATTTAATTGGATAGAAATTATGTATCATATGGTATTTGAAATTTGGATGAGCTTACCAAGAGTTGCAAAAACTGACATTTCTAATATAAGGAATTTCATATTTGATATATTTTTGCTCATTTGTTAAAACAACGGTGCTCCTTTTTTATAGACATAACTCTCTGAAAATATTTAGATTCAAAGACATATTATTTCATTAGAATAGTTTCTTTCATAACAACTCTGATGAGTTTAATTTAACCACAATTTTTACTTCATTTAACACTCAGAAAATTGGAAATTATTTGATGCTATAGTAAATTTCTCCTTTTTTGAGGCTTTTTTTTTTTTTCCAAACACTAACTGGCATATGGAAAAAATAATAGTGCTTGGAAGTACAATTTTCAAATAACTTTGTGTTATGAATTAGTAATGAGATGGTCAGTTTGATAATGCTGACCTAGCAAACTAGATTAGCCCTCCTGTGGGGCACCCACTTTTCTCTCCTACATTTTGGATTTTCAGCACAGAAAAGGCACTAAGTAATATTAGGGGCAGAAATATAGTGAAGGATGGATAAAGGGAAATAAATTCTTCCTTTCATAGTCTAGGTTTTATAGAATTCTAAACTTCTAGAAATAGATAAGAGAATTTGTCTGGGTATCCCTCCTTGCTCCCCACGGTCATGTTTTGATAGTATCATTATAAGGATTTGGAGTTAGATTTTATGTGACTTAATATTCCTCCCAGGATAATCACCCAACACACAACTCAGATCCATCGGTCCCACATACTGAATGGACAGAAGTGCTGTCAGGTGATATAACTGACCTGCTAGCCCTGAAAAAATTTGCTCAGTTTCTGTGGGTCTCATTTTCTTTATACGATGGGGATATGTCATCTCTGTCTGGCATGGCTCCAAGAATTCCAGAAAAGGGTGACCAAAATGTATAAGTTGCTGCACAAATGAATGATTTTATTGTTGCTGTATTTGGACTTTTCCCTACTATCAACTGGCTCTTTCCAGCATCTGTAAATGCTTCCAGAGTTAACCTCAGATCCAAAAGCAAATTTAAAGGACTCTGGATTCTCTTCCGAAGAATGGATCTGTTGGCCCAGAGTAGCCTTTAAAATGGGGACTGCATCTTGGTGCGCAGGGATTATGGCCCCAGGGGTTCTCCGCACCAGCAGGGAAATAATGACTTCTAGGCCCAGGTCATGAGGACTCTTGATCCCAGCAGTCCACTTCTGGGGTGGAATGGGCATTTCTGCATTTCTGATGGTTGGAAGAAATGGTTTTAAAGCGACATTGAATGGCAATACATTTTAAAGGGAGAAAGGTGTTCCCTTTTAATCTACTAACCAGATAATCTGCGCATAATTCTCCCTCTGTCTGGAATCCACTTCTCCCTAAGGTGGCTCATTCCAGCCTCCTATTCCTGTCCGCCTTATTGCCCGTCTGTCATTCTCCACAGAATGACGAAGACTGCCTACTTTGACCAAACTTTAATCAGGCCCCTCTGAGTCCTCTGTCCCTATAGACCTGAACTCGGCCATACGTCTGTCTTTGTACAATCTGTTTCGAACGAGAATCCTGCTAAGTCATTGTAGTAAAAATTCCCTACCCTTAGTATCTGACTACTCTCATTCTTAATTACCCTAGTCTAACTTCAGCAAGAACCCTGTTGAGGAGGTCTATCAAGAATCCACCTTAATGGGGCGCCTGGGTGGCTCAGTGGGTTAGAGCCTCTGCCTTCGGCTCGGGTCATGATCTCAGGGTCCTGGGATCAAGCCCCACATTGGGCTCTCTGCTCAGCAGGGAGCCTGCTTCCCCCTCTCTCTGCCTGCCTCTCTGCCTACTTGTGATCTCTGTCAAATAAATAAATAAAATCTTAAAAAAAAAATCCCTCCTTACTTAGATGTTTCCTCTTAGTAATTTTCTATCCACTGATTCCCCGTCTGCTTCTGTGATGTAAATCCCCACTTGCCCCTGTCTAAACTGGATTTGAGTCCCTGCTCTCTCCCCTACTAGAAAACCCCACTGTAGTAGCCCTACTTGAATAAAGTGTGCCTTACCATCTTTAATAAGTGTCATGGATAATTTTTTCTTTAATAAGAGCACATATTATTTTCTGATATTTTTATCTTCTCAATGCATTGTTTACTTTCAGTAAATGTATTTACTCGCTAGAATGTAAGCTTCGTGGGGAGCAAAGACTTTATCATTTTTACTGTGTATCCTGGAGGCTAGAATAGAGCCTGCTATGTTGTGAATATTCAATAAATAATTGTTGACTTCTTAGGGGTGTTGGTTAAATTTTTATTGCTTGATCTAATGGAACAAGGGCTAGTTTAAAGTTGTGTATTTCCTTTTTGGAAAGGGAAATAAAATCTCAATTTAAAGTTTTCAGCAGCAAATCTGTAGCTAGAATTTAATAAAATGGTTTTCTTTCCATGTATTTATTGAGCAGTTACCTTCTGTACTATGGAGAGTTTTCTACTCATAGCAACAATACAATGTTTCCTTTTAAAATTGTGATACTGCAATTTATAATGAGAAATATTATGTTTAATCTTCTTCCCCTTTCTGGCAGCACTCCTAAAACCCTTTGGATTTCTTAATTGATGAAAACAACCAGGGTGGCTTGTTCAGTTAATGAGATGACTTTTGGACCCCACTTAAGGATGAAGGCTAATTGTCAAGAGAACCAGCCATTGGATTAGAGGGTTGGAACTTTAAGGACCCCTACCCAGACCTCTAAGGAGGGGAGAAGGGCTGGAAATGGAATCAATCACCAATAGTCAATGGCATAATCATGCCTTTATAATGAAGTCTCCCTAAAAAACAAAAGGACAGGATTCAGGGAACTTTCCGGTTGGTGAACACATGTGGATTTGGGCAGAGTGGCCTTTCAGGGAGAACATGGAATTCCTGAGCCTTTTCCCCAGACCTTGCCTTATGCATCTCTTACATCTGGCTGTTCCTGAGTTATATCCTTTTATAATAAACCAGTAATCTAGTAAGTAAAATATATTTTCTGCATTCTGTGAGCTGCTCTAGCATGGTCATGGAAACACCGAGGAGGGTTGCTGGAACTTCTGATCTATAGCCAGTCAATCAGAAACACAGGTGACAACCTGGGTTTGTGGCTGACATCTGGAGTTGGCAGCATGGAGTGGGGACAGTCTCACTGATCTGAGGCCTTAATGTGTGGAATCTGACACTGTCTCGAGGTCAAAATAATGTCAGCATTGAGTAAGACATTCAGCTGCTGTCTATAGGTTGCTTGTTGATGGGGTAATCTTCCTGTCCCCCATATTAGAATTGTCTACAGAAATATTTAAAAGTACATCCATTTAGTTAAAAAAAAAACAAACAACAAGCTACTTAAGATAAATAGAGATTACATAAATAGCACATCTGTTAGTCAGGTATGCTAAATGGGCAGAGGATGGGTGGTGAAAGGCAATGTTGAATTCACTGGTAGCCTGGGTGTTTGGACAACGAAGATGGCGTCTGGTCAACCCATTTTATGAATGAGAGCATTGAGGTTCTGGAAGATAAGTTAACTTGCTTCTAGAATCAGAGCACCTAGAAGAGGATCTGGAAAGAAAATGAACTTCTCGGACTTGTGACCTAACTCTCAGTCTTAGGAAAACAACTCCAAAGTGATACCAGCCATCAAGTCGTTTCTTACTGAAGGGAAGAAATGCCCAAATACAAAAATGATCTTTCTTGTATACCCACCATTGCTCCATGTAATGTCACTTCCTTGGAAAGCTTTTCAGTGATCAGCTTATATAAAATGATGAGTCTTTGTTACTGAGACCCTTTTTTGGCTATTTATCTCATTTTTTCCCTTTCGTTACACTTACAACTACTCAACATAATGAATGCTCGTGTATGTGTTTACTGTTTGTGCCCACCGCCCAACTGTCATGAACGTCCAGTTGAAGGCAGTGGCTTTGTGCTGTTCAGCTCTGTACACCCGGAATCCAGAACAGTGCCTGGCATATACTTATTGATATGTTAAATAATTGTTGAATGAGCCAATAAATAATGATAAGCATTATCAACACTAGGCTTTTAATTTGAAGTTTTGGGTGAGCTTTTTCATCAGTTCCTTCTTTCAGTCCTATTTATTAATAGCAATGACACCAATCAAATGAGGATCAGAAAGGATATAACCACATCACTCCTTTAACACAGGGACTTCAGATACTGCTGGGTAGTAGTTGATCGGCAATTGTTAACCCCGTTAACCCCATATGAGGGTTGCCCTCTAGATCCTCTAGCATCTGAAAAGCCGCAGCACCAAAAGCTATGCATCCCCAGTGCCAAAAAAGAGACTCTAAATGAAGGGACTATAGCCCTATGTGAGTTGTACAAAGGGATCTTCAGGCTGGTTTTGCTCAGGGCACCGATGTCTAAATGAAAGAAAGTGTCAAAATCCCATTCTAATGACCCACAAGGACTTGGAAAGCTTTGCCGTGAAGTGAGTTTCTAGTTAATGAGGTGGGTTTTTGTTTTAACTATGATGGATTATTAGACCCAGACTAGTTGGGGGAAAGGAAGCTACAATAGTTGTTAGTCATTCTGCTAAATATTTAAGATCTGCTCTTACCTGTAATTGTGTGTAACACGCACATGATTCTCACTCTCAGAGATCAAATGGACAATTTATTGGCAGCCTATTCTGTTCTAGAAATTGGAGCTGTTTAATATTCAGAGTGATTCTCTTTCAATTGTTCTACATTATGGATAAAATCCAAATAGACAGTATACTTTAGCTTTCACTGATTATGTGGGAATTTTTTTTTCTTAATTTCCTGCAAGATGACTGAAGTCCTAAAGACCCAAATATCTCCTAGCCATTCTGTGTTTCTTTGTTTGCTTATTAGAAACAAGTAGAAGCAGGGCACTCACGTGGGGTATTACTAACAACCATGGTGAGCACGTGTCCTGGTTCTTCCCAAGACAGTCTTGGTATTTGTAGTTGTACAGTAATTTTGAACAGTGCCCCCTTTCGTTTTCCAAAAAGACCCACTACAGATAATCATTTTTATGGTCCTCCTACCAATAATTTTGTCCCAGTGTGTTGAAGTGTGATTGGTTTCCAAAGGCCTGGAGTGATTTTTCCCACAAACGCAGAAAAATGATTAGCTACTCTAGAAAGGAAAGAAAAGAAAAGGAACATAAGCCTTGATCTTATTCATGTTATAGAAATATTCCAGCCTATCAACTTCTCTTTGTAGGTTTAAATTTTAAGGCTGATTTAAAAAAAAATAAACTTAACCCTCTTCCCTAGGATATAAAAATACTAGGGGGAAAAATATTGGATTCGTATTGTTTATACAGTTTTATGCTTCCTGTATTTAACACAGAAGGAGTATTCAATATCAACAAAAGGGTTTTCAAAAAAATACTTAAATTTCTACACAATATTACATTAAATGGATGAATCACCACTTATTTGTACACTATATTAACAATACTTATTAAACACCTTATTACAACCTGAGCACTCATCAGGGTCCAGAGAAAACAATAATAGCAAAATAGACCAAGTCCCTGCCTTCACATGGATTAAGTTCTACTGGGGATGATCAGGTGATAATTAAATCCTAACACAGGCTTATAACTTAATAGGAAACTTGATAGGACTTGCTTTCTCCAAGTAATAAATGTTCTTCTGGACTTACAGTTTTGGCTATTCTTGATAACGTCTTGCCCTTATCCAAGACCAATTGATTCAGAGTAGAATGGTAGTTACACATCTGTATATATATTTTAAAGCAACACCTTATCTAGCAGTATCCGAGCTAGACGTAAAAGGAAAAAATAGTAATGCTGACTGTATTTTAAAAGTTGATTTTTTTTCATCATGCATTTTTTGCATTAATTTTTATTTTCTCAACAAATTTGGATTCAACTTTATTTATCTTGGCAATTGAGTTTTTGGTGCTCCCTAAATTTTGCACCAAAGACCAGTGCCTCAGGGGCCATTCCTCACCCCTGGAATTCTAATACCTTCGTGATAAAGGCTGAGCAACCTGCTCTAGTGACTGGTCTAGGCCAACACATCTCGAATTTACATGTTCATGTGAATCAATTTGTGAAGTGATTCAGGAGGGCCGCAGTGAAGCTGGAGGTGATGTGTCTGTAACGAGCTCCTGGGTGATGCTGTTGCTTCTGGCATATAGACCACATCCGAGTGATAAGGTTCTCAGCTATTCTGAAAGTTTTAAGATAAAACATACGTCATATGCACACAGAACCAGAGTGAATGCTATCCCACTGACGGCAATCCCCTTCCACATGGAGTAAAGGTAAAGTGGATAAGGGAGCTCTCTGCGGTGAGTCATTTCATAACCCCCAGGACTCCCCATTAAGTAAATTGAGATGTGAAAAGCCAGTAGCTCTATGTCCAACACTCCTCTGGCCATTATTATTGATCAGGGTATGATATCATTCCTGCCAGAAGGTGACCCAAATGCAGTTGCTTGGAAATACCATTGCTGCCTGCCTTACTTTATATGCTGTTAAAATATTTCCTTCAGGTCCCCAGTCAAGCCCACCACTTTGGAATGAAAAAGTTCCTCTCAGGTAGCTGTCAGACAGGCAGGACACCCCACCTAGAGGAAATACCGTCTTAACTCGGTTGCATTGGTGTGATTCCTTTAGCCCAGGGTGGGTCGAGCTGCAACCACCAATTCTGACTGGGAAAGGGTATAGGTTTATATCTGAGACCACATTGTTAGTCCTGCAAGAAGTATTATTTTCCTTTTTTTCTTTTAAATCTATCTAATCTCTGCAAGGTATGTTCATTCTGCCAAAGTGGAGTAACAGAACCCCAGCCATGGTTACCCATGAATTTCCCTCTCAGGGTTGCACTGGAATCCAGAAGCCTTCTGTAAAATGGGGCAATGACCTTTGATTTCCTCCTCTATGTAGTTTCAACAAACATCTTGCTTGTGCAAGCCACACTGGTCTGCAGAACTGGGCGTCCTGACTCTCTAGAATATAGAACACATCTAATGTCTAGGGTCTCATTTCTTCACTCACCCCATCTCCTCTGACATATATCCAATTCCTTGGGGTCATCCCAAAGGATAACCTATGGGTCAGCGTGGTCAGATGGACATCACACCATCACACCTTCTCGTATTAGTTGAGAGTGGAGGCGAAACGTTGAATGTCTCCCTGTCAGCTGTTATTATTTCTACATTGGGTTCAATCTTTTATACAACAGTTTGAAATAATATTTGGCTTTAGGCTATGTCTGCTTTCTCCTGGGCATATCTCCTTGAGGCCAGTAGCACAAAACATTTTGGCAGCCTCTTTAAAATACAATAGAGTGGGACAGAAAATATAAGGAGAATCAAGTCTGAATAATATTTAGCAAAAATATTCTACTGTATCATTCTGGTGATGGGAGGGGACAGAAAATAAGCATGATAAATCAGTAAATCCATATATATATCTATGTGTGTATATATATATATAGTTATAGTTATGGCTAAAGCTATATAGCGTTATACAGTGATAAGTGGTAAAGAGAAAAAAATAAACTAGGGTCAGTGGAAAGAAATTTTCAGGTGGAAGAGAAGGTGCTCAAATTTTATATAGTCTGGCTGGAAAAAGCCTCGATGAGAAGGTGGTATTTGAGGAAAACCCTGAAGGGCTGAGCAGCTAGTCACATAGACATCTGGTATAAAAGTATTTCAAGTAGTGGGAATAGCAAGAACAAAGGTAACTGAACCAGAAAGGCAAAAGATAGAGAAGGGAAAATATTTATGTGAAACAGGGCAAATAAAGGTATCATATATTCAATATCCAAACAACTCACATGAATCAATAAGATACTAATAGATACTTGAGTAAAGTTTATGAACAAACCACAAAAGAAGGAAATGTATCTAACGAAACATAAAAATCATGTATGTATCTCCAATTAGTAATCAAATAATTATACCCTAATCTAAAGTAGCATTTAAACTGCTCTATTTCAGTGAAAACAAGATAAAAACAGAAAATGTTAAAATTATAATAATACTACTGGCGAGAATTCACAGAAATAAATACCTTAATGTTTGACAATGAAAGTATAAATTGTTACACCTCTTTGGAAAATTAACTTGGCAAATTTCTTCATGAGCCAAATTATCATAAGCAGGAATTCTACCTCTGAAAATCTACCCGGAAATGTCACCCAAATATGGAAAAATAGATGTTTGTATACATTCACAAGAGTGGACATTGGTATCAGAAGCAAATTAAATGTCCAGCATCATGCTATGAGCTCAGTAATTGTGGCACGTTCTCTCAATGAGGTAATACGTAGCTATTAAACCTGTTGATTCGAAAGTGATTCAGTAACATGGTGACATGACAGATGGTCTTGACATGTTAAACGGCAGGGGGTAGAGTCAGTTTATAGCATTATACATGTATATTGATTAGAGTTTAAGCTTTAAATCATCTTCACATGTATGTGTGTTCCTGTGTTTGTGTTTTATTCTTCATCCATGTGGAAGAAATGATGGCCTATCTACAGTCAGAGTTGTTCAGAAAAACTGAACCAACAGGACTAGATACACACACACACACACACACACACACAGAGAGAGAGAGAGAGAGAGAGAGAGAGAGAGAGAGAAGAGATATTTGTTGGCTTGCATGTCTAGGCTTGGCAAGTCTAAAATCTACAGGGCAGACTGGCAGGCTGGAAACCCAGGGAACAATTTCAGTTTGAGTCCAAAGGCAGTCTGCTTGCAGAATTCCCTCTTCTTCTAGAAACATTAGTCTTTTTCTATTTAGTTCCTCAACTGATTGGACTAGGCCCACCACATAGTGGAGGGCAATGTGCCTTGCTGAAAGTTTACTGATTTCAATGTGAATCTCAGCTTGCCTGGATGGTTCAGTTGGTTAAATGGTCAACTCTTGATTTCAGTTCAGGTCATGATCTCATTTTTGACCCTCGTCAGGCTCTCTGGTTAGTGGGGACTCTGTTTGAGGACTCTCTCCCTCTCCTCCTGCTTGCTCTCTCTCTCTCTCTCTCTCTCTCCCGCCCTCTCTAACATAAATAGATAGTGTTTGTTTGTTTGTTTGTTTGTTTGTTTTAATGTGAATCTCATCTAAAAAATACCTTCTCAGTCAAGTCTAGAATAATGTGATTAAATATCTGGGTACAGTGGGTGACCTAGCCTAGTTGACACATGAAATTAATCACCATAGCCTGTAATAGCTCAAGGGATACATACTGCAATAGGTCCATATGCTAGAAAACAAAATGATAGTTCCAGCAGAATCCCACAGAAGACTGGACTGGCTTGGAGAAGATGGCAATCCCTGAGCCCATCCCAGTGGGCAGAGATCAGGGTATTCTGGTTGGAGAAGCCCATGTCACACAGTGGGTGGCACAAGTAGCAGCCCCAGTTTCACTGTATGAGATGGCTTTCTTGGGGGAAAATGATACAAGAAGAAGGAGGACAAGACAGTGCTGCTGAGGAGCCAGGAGTCCTGACTCGAGTTTACTGCAGACGCCCAAGCCAACCACACAGATCTTGCACGATGGCTTTACTGTCTTCTCTTTGTAGCCCTTTAATTTCCCAAATACAGACCTTTATTTTTTCAAAAGAATAAAGGGGGAGATAATGGATTTCTGTCTGCCTTGGTCATACCACAACTGTACAATTGTTTCTAGACATGAAAACCCCAGTTATCAAAAACAAAACGAAACAAAACAAACAAAAAAAGCAAAACACATTGACATCTGTCTAAGTGGTAAAAGATTTTCAAATCACTTCAAAAGGATAGGGGCAAAAGATAAAGGTCCTGTTAGATTAGAAAATAGACCTGTCTGGACCATGTTTAGGATAGATAATAACCCCAAAGATTATCCTGTGGGGTGGAGTTGGGCTTCCTCTAGGTGGGTTGATGGTGGGAATAATAACAAAAATATATTCTCAGTGTACGGAAGGACTGAGGACTATGGAATGTATGTCTGAGAAACAATAAGCTCCTCATTTTTGGTAGTATTTAAAGAGATATTACAGGATCGCAGGTGAGAATATTGCTCATCCATATTGTCCAGGATTAGGATAGAATCTAAGGGTCCATTTTTTTTTTTTTTTCAAGTTCTAAATACTCTTACCAAGCTCAGGAAAGTTAGGGTTGGGTGGGGCTATTATGGGGGTAGTGCAGGGGGTATTATAGGGCTTAAATACCTATATTTTTCATTATAACAATGTGTATTTTTATATAGCCCCCTTTTTTTTAAAGAAAATCCAGCTTTTTTCCTCCTCTGCAAAAAAAGCAAAAACAAAAACAAAAACAAAACAAAACAAAACAAAAACCCCGTGGAACTTTAATATCAAATTATTTAATATTTTGCCTTTTTGTTTTTCTTGCAGCATATATTCGAGTATCCAATCTCACATTTTCAGAAGATATTGCTCATTTTGACAAATTGCCAAGAAAGGGGACATTTGAAAGCTAATTTCGAATTGTTTTTCCATAAGGCTTGGATCCATAACTATTCAATGACTTCATCTCCCCATGATTTAGAGGCAGAAGTGAGTCAGTAGTGTTGTCCAACTAAATGATGGTCTCTCATGGATTTAATTCTCACACATTCTTTCAAAATGTGTACCTTTAAGTCTTGACATTTGTTAAATGCTAAAATTATATTACTCATTTACAATGAGAACTTTTTGAGAAAAATAAGAAATTGAAGGCAGCAGACACAAAAATGTATTTATAATACATATGAAGAAATGTTAAAAACCAATTTGGTAAGAAGGGACCTATCAGCTTCAGTTCCTGCTTTACTAGGTCCAAATAGCCAAGTATTGACAATTTCAATATAGAAAGAATTAGGAGGAAGAGGTGGAGGAGGAGACAATGATGAAAAAGAAAAAGATGAGAAGAAAAACTGTAAAATTAAATGTTAATTAAATAACAAACTAAAGGATACATATTTTCAAATATACAAATTGAAAATATGAGCAGCAATAATGATGAAGATCTCAATTGTAATGAAAATATCCACATGTAAAAAAAGAACCTCAACCTGTCCTTCACACCTTATACAAGAATTAACTCAAAATGGTTAAAACATCTGAATGTTAAGCCTTAAAAAAAGGTCAAGAAGGAAATATAGGAGAAAATACTTGGACCTTGGATTAGACAAAGATTTTTTAGCCTAATCCATAAAGGAAAAATCTGGACAAGTTTTACTTCATCAAAATTATGAACTTCTGTTCTTAATGAGAGGACAAGTTGCAGCCTGGCTAAAAAAATAGTACATTCACATATTTTGTTAAAGGACTTGTATCCAGAAAACCTAAACACCTCTTTTTTGTTGTTGTTGGTTCTTTTTTTTGTTTTGTTTTGTTGTTGATGTTGTTATTGTTTTTTAAAGATTTTATTTATTTATTTGACAGAGATCACAAGTAGGCAGAGAGGCAGGCAGAGAGAGAGGAGGAAGCAGGCTCCCTGCTGAGCAGAGAGCCCGATGTGGGACTCGATCCCAGGACTCTGGGATCATGACTTGAGCTGAAAGCAGAGGCTTTAACCCAGTGAGCCACCCAGGTGTCCCACCTAAACACCTCTTAAAATGTAATGATTATAAAACAACCAGACTTTTTAAAATGCATGGAAGATCTGAATGGATACTTCACTAAAGAAGGTATGTAGGGGTAGCTGGGTGGCTCAGTGGGTTAAGCCACTGCCTTTGGCTCAGGTCGTGGTCTCAGGGTCTTGGGATCGAGCCCCACATCGGGCTCTCTGCTCAGCGGGGAGCCTGCTTCCCACCACCCCCCTGCCTGCCTCTCTGCCTACTTGTGATCTCTGTCTGTCAAATAAATAAATAAAATCTTAAAAAAAAAAAAGGTGTGTAGATGAAAAATAAACACATGCAAAGATGCTGAACAAAATTCATTGTTGGAGAAACACAAATTAAAGCCACAATGAAAACCACTACTACACACCTATTTGAATAGGTGACATAAAACACACACAAACAACAAAAATACCAAGCAAGTGTTGGTGAGAATGTGGACCCACTGGAATTCTCATACAGAGCTGGTTATGTGCAAAATAGTACAACCGATTTGGGAAAACCTTCAAGCAATTTCTCATAGTTAGACACACCGACTCTGAAGCATTTAAACAAGTGAAATAAAACCTAATTTAAACAAGTGAAATAAAACCTAAGTTCACATGAAACTTTATATGCAAATGTCCATAGTGGCTTTATTCATAATCACTAAAAACTGGAAAGAGCTTAAAATGTTCATACACTGGGGAATTAGAAATAAACTGTGGTACATCCAATAACAAGAAGGAACTATTGCTACACTTAGCAACATGGATGAATTTTTAAAGCATTTATGCTCAGTGAAAGAATCTGGCCTCAAAGGGCTACCTTCTGCATGTTGCCATTTATATAACATTCTTCCTAAGGCAGAACCATAGGGAAGTAAGCCGACCAGTATTTGCCAAGGGTTGGAGCCTGGGGGAGAACCTGACTACAGAGGGAGATGAGGGAATTTTCTTCTATGTCTTAATTACAGTGGTGGTCACAAGATTGTATTTGTCAAGACGATTAGAGCGATGTGCTTAAAAGCGTGACTTTTACTGCACCTAACTTACAGCTCAACAAAATAAATGGGGGAAGAAGAATTAGGCTACGACCCTTGTTGGCCTTAGTAAACAAGCGTGTCTCTACCCTGTGCGACCCCAGAAAGTGGGGACCCGGTCACTTGGCATACCTATGTGTACTTAACGTGGGGCAGGCCTCCTGTCAAGGCCAGACAGCTTCTCAAGCAGCCAGCACGGATTCCTCAACTCCCATTAATCCCATTAAGAACAAGTCAATGACTTTAATTTAGATTCCTGATTGAACTATCAAGTGCACTCCATCTGCTTTGTACACTAAGCAACAGGCAGGCCGACACTTCCCAGAGAGGAATCCGCTCGAGTGCTCATATCGGGAAAATGGGCAACAGAAGATGCTGGTGTCCGACCTCCCTCCGGTGAATTAGGGAGGGCTCCTTCACGCCAAGTGAGAGAGGCAACATTTTCTTGATATGTCCATTCGTCACTTGTAGGCCCGTCTAGCGTTGGTGAGGGTGCAAAAAGGTGACCGTATCTATGAATACGACTGATAAGTGTCATTTCCGTCATCACTTTGTACGGTTTCTCGCCAGATGCCAGGCTTGCCCCAAGCAGTGCTTGTCCAAGGATTGCTCCTGGTGTGGGGAGAAAGGGCTGTTTTCTAACCGGTAGCTGTGTGCTCACATCTTACTTTCTACTTTCCTTAAATTAAAAAAAATAATAAGGATAATACATTGTGTTGGGGTTAGAGACTTTGCTTTTTGACCAAAGCAGAACTTAGAGAGTCTTATGAATACTAAAGAATTCCAGGAGGAAAGGATTCAGGGAACTCTCAAGTCCAGAAAGCCATGTGATGAAATCAACTACCAAACTGGGTCTCCCAGGTACATGGATTTTGTCTTTGCTCACTTGGTTTCTTTACCTTGACCATCCTCAGAGGCAGAGTCTGCCTGGCCAAGCTGGTCATTTGCAGCTTTTGAGGTCTAAAGTAAGGAGGAGGGTGGGAGATAGAACACAAATGAGGCTCTTAGGATGGAACCAGGAGAAACATTGTTCAGGGAGAGGCAGAGAGAGGCAGGGGAGAAGTTATACGGTGTAAAGAAAATGGACAGAGCTTTATTGCCTGATCCACATTCAAGATAAGTCAGGAAAAAAAAACAAAAAACAAAAACCAAAAAAAACCCAAAACTGAGTTGGCTTACAATTAATTTGGGTTACTCAACTTTTGTTGCTTTCAATTCTTTTTCTTGTTCTGCTCTAAATTTTACCAGATCTCTGAGCTCCATTCACAACTATGATGGGTTTTTTGCCTTAGACCTGATCAATACCTTGCTTTGCCCCTGTTCTGCACTCTTTCAAGTAATTGGCCACTGAAATATTGGCTTTACCTAGAAATGTTCCTTGCTTCTTCTTCATACAACTGTCATCACTGTCTTATGTGAAGAAACTTTGGAACAGCCTCCTCAACCATCTCTCTACCTACCTAGTCTACCTCATTAATCCTTTTCCCACAAGAGTGCTCAAAAAGATCTTTCTAGAATGCACATCGGATTAGGATTGCCAATTGTTTCAAAGTCAACACAGCTTACAGAATGAGATAGAAACCAACCTCTAGCAAGGTAGTCGTGACCTTCCATGATTTAAATCCAACCTCTCCCATCCTCATCTCCCACCAAGCACCAAGAAACACTGATCTACCAGAAGTCCTCAAACCAGACCAGGCTCCCTGTCTACCCAATCCTCCAATTTCTGCTACTGCTTCCTTTTCACTTCAAGGCCTCATCTCCTTTCTGGAATCTCTCCTCTATACTTCTTTGTCATCCTAAGTTTCTGACCAGCCTCTCTCCCTCAGCATACATACAAGAGGACGTTGGACTAAACTAATACTAGAAAAATATTTCTCCTAAAAGGAACATTATTACATGGAATACATTAGCTTCTCTTTGTCTCAAAGCCCTTGTTCCAGAATAACATCTTAGTGCTAAGAAAAGGTCATTTAAAAGTTCTACTTGAGTTTATTTTTCCTTATCAGCTCTCCCCCAAAACATTAGGTCCCTGACTCTACCCTTAGTGAGTTACGTAGCCACCTTTTAATAAATGCCACAGCCCAAATTATGACCTACTTTTTTAGACAGATGTATTAATTATAATTCATATATCATAAGATATGAACTTAAAGTGTACAACTCAATGTTTTTTAGTTTATTGACAGGCTTTAATTTATTGACAGGGCTTTAATTTATTGACAGGATTGTGATGATGAGCACAATCTAATGTTAGAACATTTTCAGCCCCCTCAAAAGGAGCACTGTATCCATCGGCAGTCACGACCCCTTGCCCCAAGCTCCAGTGCAGCTCCTGCTACTCATCAGTTGTCAGCCTCCATGCACTGTCCTATTCTGAACACTTCATATAAATTGATTCATACGATATATGGTCTTATGTGACTTTCTTATATGTCTCATATTTTTTCATTGGAAATAGGACATTTAGGTAATGTATTATAGCAATATATTTTTTCTTGCATGTCTTGTAATTTTTTGGTTGAAAATTAGACATTTTAAATAATATGTTGTAGCAACTCTGGTAACTAATCTCTCCCAGGGGGTTATTGTGGTTGCTCATTTGCTTGGTCATGAATTTGTTTTGTGACTTGGCTGAATAATTCCGTAAAATCTTTTCCCCAGTAGTGTGCAGTTTCTGATGTCCCACTCAGACTCCCTCAGCCGCTCCGCTCCCCCCGCCCCAGCCTTTTTAAAATCTTTAGACTGGCTGCTAGTGTTTGCCCTGGGTCAGCATGAACCATGTATTGGTCAAAAGTTGTGCATAAGCCCCCTGAGCCAGTTGTATTTTTACCCTTTACCACTGTACGTGTGTATGGTTTAGAGGTTGCTATCAGAGTTTAAGGAATTTATGGCATTTTGCCCCATGTTCAACCAGGTACTGGTGGATGGGAGGTTCTCTCTCTAATCTCTCCTGAGAATGTACCTCTGTGAGCATGCACAGTCTTCCAGACTGACAAGGTTGAGCGCGGTTTCGTTTGTAAGCCTGGTTACTTGGGAGTTGCCTCTGCATCAAAGTACCCGGCGTTTGGTCAGAGGTTGTCTTTAAGCCTCACATGCCAGAGAGGCTTCTCTGCTCTCTGTGGATGGGTCAGTGTGTGGTTTGAAAAATTCTTTCAAGTTCTTTCCTGCTTGCTCCTGAGTGGGTTTAGCCTAGCACAGGTGCAGAGCCTTCCCGACTTCCAGAATCGACTATGATCTGGGCAGTCACCACAGCAAGGTGGTTATCACCAGGCTAAAACTAGGCAAAGATCAGGGAAAAAATTCTCAAACACAAAGCCAAATCTCAACAGGCTGGGAAAGAGAAAGGCAAATGCAGGAGTGAATGTAACCTATTATTCAAGTACAGAGTAACTGCTGACCTTTAGCCTGGTGTGTGTTCCTTTGAAACTTTTCAAGTTGTCTGCCCAGCATCAAGATGTTTGCTCCT
This sequence comes from Enhydra lutris kenyoni, assembly GCF_002288905.1. NCBI lineage: Eukaryota > Metazoa > Chordata > Mammalia > Carnivora > Mustelidae > Enhydra > Enhydra lutris. The sequence goes on along the minus strand of NW_019154114.1, from coordinate 2,294,951 downwards.
TCCTGTTTTGCTATTGACAATGGAGATTTGTAAATCCATTTTTGCTGCTTTGATTAATAATTTTATGAATAACAACTGAACATGTTTCCTAAAAAAAAAAAAAAAAAAAAAGAATTAACTATGATCTTCCATTCTGTCAGTTTCCTTGGTTCCTTCTATTAAGCATCGGTCAGCTCTGCCAATTAAAATTGTTCTTTTGCTGGGGAATGAGCCCACTGAACTACTTATTCCACCATTTTATAAGTCCTGGAACCCCCTGTCTAGGACTGCACTAAAGTGGAGGTGATGGGGAGTAGCTGATGGACAGTGGTGTGGACAGGAAGCAGTCTTGACCCATCCACATGAAACAGAGCTTCTCCCCAGTAGTAAAGGATAGGTAGAGGAAGGAGCCTTCCACCTCTCAGTCACTATTCACTGGGATAGAGCACAGAGGCTTTATGACATGGATTGGGGATAAAAACCACAAGCAGCCTGCCCCTCCCAGGTGGGCTGGTAACTCCAGACTATAAGTGTGGGGAGGCAGAGACTCTATCTTCTTGGGGGCAGCTATCCAGAGTAGAGTGCTCAGGAGAGAGTTTCTGTTATATGGTGGTAGAGAGAAAGGAAGCAGGTCCTAGCTCAAATACCACAAACTTTTGTTTTTTGTGCTGAAATTTAACAAATTTTCTTAAATACATATTTCTTCATTTGAGTATGCCCTTGGGAAATTTTCTACACACTTTAAATGATTGTTGTTGTTTTTTTTTATAATTTCCACCAATTAAATTATTCTTTTGCTGGGGAATGAGTCCCATTGAACTACTTACTCGACCATTTCAGAAGTCATGGAATTATTTTCTTCCCGTAATAAGTACATAATATACCTAATTGGGGAATGAGTGAATGCTCTTGTCCATACATGATCTCTATTTGCTTGCCTTATCACTTTGATTTTATCTATATAAACTTCTATCTTTTAAGCCAGGATTCCAAATTTACCCCTCTCCCAACACACTCAGTTTCCATATATCATTCTGTTCTTCTTATGAAAATAAATATAGTTGAGTGTTTATCGAGTTTTCTTAAATCCTTGGCTTTACTTCTCTGTAACAGATTTTTATGTGCTTAGCATATGGAGGGAGCTTGATAAATGTTAGTTTCCTCCCTTCCGCTTCTCTCCTTCCTTCCTTCCTTCCTTCCTTCCTGCCTGCCTGCCTGCCTTCCTTCCCTCCCTCCCTACCTCCCTCCCTCTTTCCTCTGCATGTCTCCTCTTCTGTATTTTAGGTTTAGGTGCTAACCAAACCTATCTTCCTCTCTTGCTAGACTATTTGACCTTGGAGGGAAGGACACCTACTTCTCTTTCTGTGGATTTCCCATAAACATGGCACTATACTTTTCAAGTGGTGGGCACTCAATATATGTCTGTTTATTGATTAGTTATACAAAGTGGAGTGTCCATGCTGGAGTTCTTCCAGAGGGATTGAAAAAAGAGAGAAAGTGGTAAGAAAGAGACCCCCATGAGATCACGTATGTTTTAGCAGTAGATCCAACTGTGGAGGGGGCTACTAGGCAATCTTATGTGGTTACCGGGACTAAATGTCATGCTCAATAATCAGAGGTACATGAGAGGCAGAGGCAGTGGAAGTCCTGGGCAACAATACGTATATCATCATAAAATCTGGGGAGAATGAATGCATGGTCATTGCTAAATAAGGACTGCAGGAGTTGATGAAAATCTTGCCACAAAACTTTCTGGGGTAGCAGAAAGGCTTGCAGTATAAGGTGCAAAGACCTTTCAAAAGGAACTGGTATTTGCTCTTTTTGGAACCCAAACCATGGGTTTACCAAGAGAGAGGGGCAGGTAGGAGTAGCAGCTGCATCAGAGCAGAGTTTGGATTGAACAAATTGGGACTGTCTCTCGAGCACAATGCAAGGTTCAGCATCACCAGACAGGCTACAGAAATATGTATGTTTACTGTATGTTAAAATAGCCAGACTCTCTGTGCTCCGTGGGTGGGCTGGATGGAAATGACCCTGGCCAGGAAGGGAGTAAGTTGGCCTTGGTGTCTGATGTTGCATGAGTGTGTGTGGGCTGAGAAGACGCAAGTGCATGTAAAATTTATGGAGACCCGAGTCTGATAATAAAGGAAAACAAATGGAGACATCTGGGTTGTGTGCCTCTATGCACAAAACATGGCCCTGGCAAAGAGGAATCTAAACCTTTTGATGAAAAACTTTTCTTACAAATTTACTGCAAATATTATACATTAAAAAAAATAATGCTTGTCCATTCAAAGTACGTAGAATATTCAGTAAAGTAGAAACAAAAGAGAGAAAACAATCCACACAGAATCTGGCTGTCAACGTTTCTGCTCTCTTCCCTTTCCCCCACCCTACTTCTTTTCGCTTTTAGACTATTTCATATGCAAGTTTTACCTGCTTATGATCATATTCGATGCACATTTCTACCCCTGGCATCTTCTTTTCACAATACATCAGAAGCACCATTTTAATGGCTGCATAACAGTCCATCACATGAATGTGTTATCACTTAATAATTTCTTTCATTATCTATTTAGTTTAATATTGTTATACCAATAGGATGAGAAACTATGGTTTGATAAACATATTTCTGCAAATACATTTGTGCATATTTATTTTCCCCTATGTCTTAGGTTATTTCATTTGGATGGATTTCCAGAAGTGGAAATGCTAGATCATAATAACCCTGTATGAACATTTTTAAGACTCTTGATCCATTAATGCCAAATTGCTTTGCAAGACTTCCGTATCAATTTATATTTCCATGCAGTATATGGGAGTTCTTAGAAAGATAAATATTAAGACACAGAGAGAGTATGCCAGAGTTTCTAGATAAGAATTAATGGAATGAGCTGCTGGGTATCACCCAAGAGATGAAAAGGAATAAAATCACATCAACAATGTACAAATAGAGAATATTCCTGGCATACACTTGAGTAATAAAGGGTGCTTCTTCTCAGATAATCACCTTTATTCAAGAGCCAGCCTCTATGATACCACTTTCATGACACCTCCCTACATTACTCCAGTCAAAATGGTTTCCCTTTCCTCATGGATAGTCCTTCAGAACTTTTTTTCTGATCCCTTTTATTGAAGTTTAACTCTGCCCGCAACACCTACTCAAGTTCAGGTTCATTGGAGTATACATACAATGTGTGTTGAATTTAATCTGTATGTTCACAGGCCATGGAAATATGAAAAGAAAGGAAGCAGGAAGAAGGATGAGCTGGGAATGCATATGTGGGAACAGGACGAAGTTAGTGAATTAGTTTATTTTGCAAGGTTGTCTTTCTCTATGGTCATGATGAGGAGACTCCTGGAATCAAGATTTTCTGAAGCCATAGGACCACCTGGGTGGCTCAGTCCACTAAGCCTTCAGCTCAGGTCAGAATCTCAGGGTCCTGGGATCGAGCCCCGCATTGGCCTCCCTGCTCAGTGGGGAGTCTGTTTCTCCCTCTCACTCTGCCACTCCCCCAGCACATGCTCGCTCTCTCTCTCTCTCTCTGTCTCTGGCTCTCTCTCAAATAAGTGAAATTTTAAAACTTCTTAAAAATAAAAATAATGTTTTCTGAAGCCATTAGGGAGGAGAGACTAAGTGAACTAGTGAAGGCTCAGGTCATCTCAGGTGTGGAGGCATAAGACTGAGTGAGTAACTCATACCTTGAGAAAGGTGCTGGTGTCTGTGCGCTGTGTTAGGGTCTCATGGTAGTCATAACCAGACCACACTCCTGTAGGTGGAGCTGGCGATGGGGGTGGGACAGTGTTTCTTAAAGGGAATAGGTACTCTAGCTCTCAACTGCCTGGGAAGAAGTCATCCCTCCTGAGTAGGAAAGAACCAGAATGAGAACATCTTATTTCTGTAGAGGCAATCAGTGTGTTCAGTGCCCTGAGGAGGAAAAAAAAAAAAAAGTAGGCTGTACTTCGTTCCACTAAGATAAAGCCTTCAGTACAATGTTCACCTACATTTCTAGCTGTGTCTGGGCAGTCCTATATGGATCTCAGGGAAGACACTTATTCCAGGACCAGAGGAATGGAAGCTAGAAGAACACAAAGAGGAGACATGCATAGAGTCACCATCAAGACACAGCATTGTCCAGGCAAATGGTGACTTCTTCAGGGTCACTTCCAGAGAGTGAGCTAAGGTCAGCACAATGAGGAGCTGCAGAAAAGGCCATGGGACCTGCTCTTCCCCCCACCCCACCCCCCCACCAACTGCCTGCCTCTCTGCGTACTTGTGATCTCTGTCTGTCAAATAAATAACATAAAATCTTTAAAAAAAAAAAAAGAGCTGCTCTGCTCGGGCTCCTCCCCTCCCCCCACTGCAGGACTTCCACATATGTAGACTTAGTAATTTCTCACAATTACCTTATATGTCCACTAGATATTCATACATTTTTCATGTAAAGAGATGACTCATATATAGTTTCTATTAAACATAGGTATTAAATTCTGGGTCAGGAAAGTCAGAATCTGGCCACCTATAAAGAAAATTTCAAAGAAAAGAAGAATAAGAAATCTTAAAGTGAGAGAAATTGATCTCTCTGTAACAAGTAAAAAAAGTAAGACATGAAACTTATGAACTTAATTAACCAAGATGCTAGAGATATAGAGGTGCTGGAGATCTATGTGCATTTACAAAATAAAGTGAAGGTGTTTTATTAAAATACCTCTTGGGTCAGGATGATATGGTTATAGGTGATTGGATTGTTTTGTGTAATGTTGATTTGACACATTCACTGCTAGTGTTTAAAATTAAAGCAGGTGATCTTGGAATGGAAAGACAAAGGCCAGCTTGGAAAATGAAGACTTCTCAAGATGTCAAGAAAGCTTTTCAAGTTATCTTTTAGGTGTGGGGGAGGAGATGTGGATATGATCCACTCAGAGGGAGGAATGATAAAACTTCAAAAATATGGGCCTTATTAAAAAAAATTGATGAACAACAGCATATGCTGTTGAGAAGAAAAGCTTACATGTGTAATATATATCTTTTTAAAAATAAAAACATTATCAGGATGCAACTGATTGCCTTTAAACTATATGAGAAGTATACAGCTACTTTGAGAAGTTGCTATCATTATCAATGTGAGTTAAGACCTCTTTTCTCTGATCAAAGGTCTCTTATGTTTTTAAATCACTCAATCACAATAATTTCTTCTAGACAGATTCAGTGTCTGCTCTGGAAATCCCAACTTTAGCATTTTTACTTTTCATGGGTGTTTGGGAAGCACAGACCATAAATCCATGCAGGAGAATAGTTTGTCCTTTCAAAGTGTTCTTCATGAATATTTGTTTCGGTAATGTATCAGTTGTGGAAGTAAGTCCCATCTACAAATGTACACTAAAGTAGAATTACCTTGGTCCCCTTCAACTTCAATATTTGATAGCCCTGTGAATCAAACAGATAATAAATAGCCCCACTGGTGAGCTTTGATTGACGTAGCCCATCTATTTTGGGCAAAGTTCTGTGCTCAGCATGGGGATGGCAGAATCAATAGAACTCGAAAGCCTCAAACCCATCTTGGAGATGTTTGAATGCCCGAATGGAAATGTTGACCTTTTCTTGTTGGAAATTCGCTCCCCCACTTAATGAAGCTGTAGCTGTAAAGGAAAGTGCATGGTTAGCTGGAGTCAGAAAATAATTTCATACGGATTGGATGTGGATCATTTCTGACATCAAATTCCATACCGGGAACCTGTTACTCCAGACACTCATTAGAGGGCATAACCTTGAATCGCCTGGTCTCTAGCTCCTCTCTGAAGCAGAGCCCAGAGAAATGAGATTTCAGGAAGACTTACTAAGGGACAAGGGGACAAGTCACCCATCCATTCTCCACGGGACTCAAAGGTGGATCAAACAAGATGTTGAAAACCTATCACCTGGGAGGTTGCAAAGGAAATAAAAGAAAAATGGTTTAAAATTCTGGCTTTTCTCTACTTTCTGGGAAGGGAAAGGTGACATATTCCTGAACACGCCTATCTTAGAAATGGAGGTTGAGGACACAGCTGACCCTGGGATTAGGGTGAGTTCCAGAGATTTTTTCAGTGGAAGCCCCGACAGCTGGGTGATAAACAGATTGCCCAGTATGAAGTGTGTGGTCCTTTGAAAAAGTAACTGTGAGGATACCATAGCTGGTAGGAGCTTCTGTCTCTATTGATATGATGAGTTTGTCACTCAGTGAGAATGGTTGGCCCCTCCAATCCCTCTGCATTGAATCTCAACAGAAAGATAAGAACTTTTTCCCCTGAGTTCAGAATACTCAAACAAAGGCCAGGGTCAGAAATGGTAAGGAAACCGGATCTAGTTGGAAAAAAAAAAAAAAAAAGAGTATCATTTTGTTTGTTTGTTTTTAAATGGTCAGACCAGAGTTGACCCAGAATGAGTTGAGCCATATTTGGAGGAAGAAGCATGAGCTCCTTGTCCCCAGAAGTGTTCAGACATGTGAACTCAGAAAGACTTCTTTACAATGTATCAAGATGTGTCAGGAAGCAAGAACGGGCGAAACGGTGCTTAGATTCCGCTGTGGACACTTTAGTCTTCCAACTCTGAAACTTAACGTTACCAGCCATAAATTGAGGATTTAGAAATGCACCTCCCTCAGAGAGTTCATAAGAATTGAATGTGGGGTTGGATGTGCAGTGCCTAACAGGGCCACATCTATAGCAGGACCTTAATTAAAGTTCATTCTCTTCTCATCAACTATCCAGGTCTAACCAAAGCTTCACAGTTCCTGAAGTTGTGATTAAAATTTTAAATGTATAATGTCCTCCAAGGTGTCCACCTGAAATATCTCAGGAAAGAAATGTTTTAATAGGTACACATGCTTACAATGGTGATACGCTGACATTTAAAAGAAGTAATACTTGAACTGAGCATAGAAAAAGGCCGGTACCCCAACGTGACTGCCTTGCATAATCACTGGACCCTGTTCCAGTTCTCAAGGCAAGATTATGCACCCGAACTCAGCAGGGCACCACCGGTTTTGTTTGCAGGTAAAATCGAAGCCCACTGCCAGTCAATTGATTTGCTATTGCTCTGTTTGATGAATGTCACAGTCAGGAAGGAGAAATAAAAGTCTTCTAACACATATAGACCTCTGGTAGGCAAGAAGCTCGGTCCTCAAGGAGCACTATCCAAATTAAGTCCTGAGTAGAGACACAAAGTAATCACCTTTTCCTTTGATTCCTAAGGGGTATTGGGAATATTACAAAATCTCACTATAAAGAGTTCAAGCCATTTACTGGACATATCTTCATTCTACAAGTTAATGCAAATATTTCATATAATCCTAAATAAAACATCAAAAAGAAATGTCCTGCAACACAGTGAAGTTACTATGATATATATTTGGACATATACATGCCAAGTAGTGGTTTAAAGAATTAGGAGATGTTAGCTTTTTTGGATATAAAGATGTATTATACAGCAGCAAAAATTAACACAGCGTGGTGCTTGTACAAAATCATACCAATGGATCAGTGAGACAGAAGAGAAAATGTGTATGTGTACTTACCCATATGACTTCAACTTATCATTGTGTAATTGGAGGCAAGGGACCATTTTATAAATGATGTTGATAAAACTAGCAATTCTTTGAGGGGTATAAATGTCAATAAATCTTTTGCATGACATGTGATTACAGAGCCCTGATGGGTAAAGGGTTTATGTATAAAATAATTCCCAAGCATTGAAAAGTAAAGTGAAATTTACACTTTATGAGGTCTTCCTGGGGGAAAATACTTGTAAATTTTGAAGTGGTAAGTCTTAAAGGAAAAATCCAACAGTTTTATCCCCCATAAAATGAAAATTTTCTCTATATAGAATAAAACAAAACAATATAAAAAGTCAGATTCAGAAAAAGGTGCTTAAAATCATCAATGAAAGTGATGATATCTAAAATACTTATACAATATGTATTTTAATAAAATGATCCCAGATTATAATAGATATGTTAGAGAAAAATTCTCGGTGGGGGAGAACAAATTGTAAGCAGAAATGAGGATACAGATGTAATGTTTTTATCTGCTATATAACAACAACAACAAAAAAAAAAACCAGAAAAAAAATAGAGTATTTTGGTGTTTTAAATTTGTGGTCACCTGGTAAATTGTCATGCTATGGGGGGATGGGGAAAATCAATGAAATATTTTGGAAAGTAGTACACAAACCATTAAGAGTCATAAAAATATTCAAGTCCTTTGAAGGATTTAACTGAAGAATAGTAAGAAAGTTTTTTTGATGGCAAACCATGCATCTGTTAAGGAGTTAATGTCCGCAATATTTACACAACTCCTACAACTCAATAACAAAAAAACAAACAATCCAGCTTAGAAATCTATCATCAAGACCATTTCAGGCAGATAGCATAAGACGTCATCCTCACAGAAAGGTGGGCTATACATTATCAAACTTCTTTAAAAAAAAAAAAATGATTTAATTCTCCATTGATTTAGGTATTTTTCATTTCTTTCTTTTTTAGTTTCTAGTGTACAGATCTTGCACCTTTTTTTAAACTTCTAGCTCAGTATTTCCTGTTTTCTAGTGTTATTGTAAATTTTTAAATATTTCCATTTGTTTTTGCTAACATGTAAAAATACATTTGATATCTTTGCATCCTATGACCTTATTAAGCCCACATTTTATTTATTTATTTATTTATTTATTTATTCCAGTGATCAAGCTTCTGTTCTTCGTGCTGCGTGATCATGGGCTTAGTACATACATGTCATCATTTCACTTTTGCCCCGGGTGGCAAGAAATGTGTGTCACCATCACCACTAGCAGATCAGGAAACTAACTAGGGTTTCAGCTGTTTCTTCTTACCTTGATTCTCATTCCCTCTGGCTCTTGACTATCTTATCCTCCAGCCTTTACCAGAGTAGGGGCCCCATCAGGAGTTCATTAGTGTCTTTTTTTTCTTCTTCTTTTATTCAAAAGCAAGATTAAGAGATGCTTAATTGTTTGGTTTAAACTATCTGCTGCTCCAATTTAGTTTTTTCAAGTGCCTGTCCTCTTTGAGCAAAACCACTTCCTAAAATTACTTTCTGCTTTCTAATAGCACACTCAGCATATACAAATCATGTTTTTGGTTTTTTGTCTATTTGTTTCTTTGTTTCTTTTTTTGTGGGGGTGGAGGTGTAAGTATCCTTTGTACCTTTCTGCTGCAAAAATTACTCCAAGGACCTGCCCATCTACTTGCCTGTCTCTTCCAGTAAACCACATAGCTTTCGGACAGATGCTGAATTGTTTTGATAATTGTGACTCTAGCATCTCCGACAGTGCTTAATCTGTAACTAAATAATTATTGAATGATGAAGGAATGAAGAGACATTGCTTATAGTTCCCGTCCTCTGACAATAAAGTTAAAGGTCAACGTGTTCTCCCTCTGACACATACGTAATCTCAGACAGAAGGTCTGAAAAATAGCTAGGAAGGACCTTTAAGAAATCCTATGGTTAAGACCTTTGTTTTTATAGATGTCTAAGAATGATGGTGAGAAGCATCTTAAGTCACAGGGTGCCCTGGAGTGACAGCTAGATAGCTAGATAAATACCCTCTTTCTATATATTTATATCAACACACACATGTATCTGCCAGCATGAAGACACACATGTGCTTTTATGCATCCTTGTACCATGTGCATATAGAGATGTGTACACACACACACACACACACACACACACACACACTTTTAAGCTGCTTCACATTTAAAGAAGGCTCATTGGATGCTAACTTCCTCTCCCCATCTTCTCAGTCACTCACTCTGCCCATCCTGATACACACACTTTGTTAACATCTGAGGGTCACCGTTTCAGAGATTCATCGAGGATACTAGGACACATGCCATGGAGACCACCCAGAGATACACCGTGGTAACGCAGAGGCTGCATGTGACAAAGCCCTAGGCTAAGGCAGCATGGCCAGAAGGGTTCTGATGTAGGGTGCAGAGGTGGGGCATTCCAGAGGAGAAATCAAGTTCTTGTGCCTTCACTTTGGGAAGCTGATCATGCCTCGGGCTTGTCAGTGATAGCCCTGTCCCCAGCTTGCGGTGGACTCTTCAGTGAGAGACCAGAGGGGCCTTCTTTGAGGAGGCCACATACCATGAAGAATATTGTTTCCAGCTCTTGAAAACTTGAAGCTGCAACTCATCAAAAAGTTCTGTAATTTGAGGTGTTCCTTCACTGAGCAGATCGCCCCCCTCCTAAGTAAGCAGACCCAACTGCTGGTGACACAAAACAGTCCTTCCTCTGATAAATGAAATCATGCATTCCAGAACAAATCTCCAGGCGCCTTCTGCCTCAATTATCTGTGGATTCTTCCTCCTGTCTCTGGTCTCCCCTTTAACACCATCTGTCTTGTCTCTTATTTGTCTTTGAGTAGACAGAATGATCTTTTGCTCTCTTCCTGACCTTTGCAGGCCAACACACTGCCCCAGAGGAAACTCTGAGCTTTCCGTTTCACAAAGGACTTCCCCGATGTTTTTGACCTTGGCCTCACTCCTCTAAAGCAGGACTTTCTGACAGCCTTGGCCAGGCTCTTATCTCTCCAGTCCAAGCAAGGGTGTCAGAATGTCCCAGGGAATCATTAATCAAGGGCCCCATCCTGACATCAGCTCGTTAGAAGCTCTCCAGTGCCTTGAGTGCATCTGGAGGTCTAGGCAGTCCGCATCGGGCTGCTTTTATCCACAGATCCGTCCTAGAGCAGCAAGCTGATTGATGGCAAAATGGAGAATTAAACATTTATGTGTGGAAGACCAGAAAGGCACAGGAAGAAAGAAATGTAAGTGCACATGCCTGCTGGAGGAACACCATCCATATCAACACTTGGTTGCCCTGAACAACGTCCATCTCTCTCATTACTATATTCCTGTAAGGAAAACTCACCTCTATATAACATCTGTCCCAAGTTGACAAATCCTATTAGGTTGTTGAGTTGTTTCTCCAATGAGACAATTAAAAAAGGCCTTTTTTTTCCTCTTCCTTTAAGATTCGTTCAAGTGCTATCTTCTCCAGTGTGTTTCCTCACCTCTTCTCCCTAGGAGGGAGAATCTCTTCTTCCAGAAATAGTTGAGAATCAGCCGCCTGGCTTCAAATAATACTCTGTGGGTTGGGAGAGGGAGGAGGATGCCCACTTTGAATGTGTGTCATGATCAAGAGGGGGCACACTTATTCTAGGTGGGACTGGAAGTGGGAGAGGCAAAATTCATCTCAACAGAAGAAAGAACTTTGTAACAATGCTGGTAAACAGATCAAATGCACATGGTATTTTTCCAACTAAAGGGTCCATCAATTTAATAAATTTGATAGTGAGGTAAGCTCTTTTATAGGAAGTAAACGTATGATACTGATGTGCAGAGAAGAAGTAGAAAGGGTTCACATTTTTAGCAAGAGTGGCTTTCAGAGCTCAGTAATTCTCCACAAAGGACATGGTGAGCTGGTGACAGAGCCTTGGACTACAAAGGTCGAAAGGGATTTTTTGTCGATGTAACCTGATTTTTAGGTATTTAAAATGTCAGAAGGGGCTTAGTTCTCTTAGAATAAAGACCCCATGGGCTTAGTTTCACTGTGTGAATAGCAGAATAGGTTTAGGGATCCTAGGTGAGAACGTTCAGTAAATGGTATTGGTCATGCACTACCCATGAGACTTGGGTCTCATACATGCTTCCTTCTATCTTCACAACAAATGGGAAAGAAGGTGTTATTCTTAAGAAGCATTTTCTATTTTCAGGAAGCATCATATTTTAAAGCAAAGAGTCTTTTTAAACATGCCTTCTTTTTATCTGTTCTAAAATATTTCCACTGAACATCCTTGTCTTGACGTATGAAGTTTGGTTCATTGTAGCCAAAACCTCAGTGGCTCCATCGTCTGTGATCTTATCTCCATTTATCCTTTGCCTTTTAAGATAAACTTTGCCATTCTTCACAGATATATTCATGCACACACACAGACACACACAGACACACACACTATAGGACTAACCGTATTGCACCATAACTGTTGATTTATGGGGCTTTTCACTTCTAGAGAGCGTGAGCAAAGTCTTGATCATCCTTGGATTCCTAGATCTTAGCATGGTTCTTGGAAAAGGATATATTTAAACTGCTGAATGAATGAATTCCTAAATGAATTTTAACTTTTCTCTTTGGATCTTCTGGGCAATAATTAGCTTCAGTGACAGGCATAAATAATACTGGGTTAAGTATAACGGGATTGCAAGGCCCATCATTCCATACTAGGATAAGATGATCCTTTGATTTTTGTTTTTGAATCTTCTTTTAAGGAAGCAATTTCAGATTAATGGAATGCCTTTCTGCCAACTGGTACACATCACAAAATAAACCAGAATAATTTATAATAGTTTTATCTCAGCTCTAACCTGTCTTTTGAAACACAATCAAATATGAGTGCATTTCTTGATGATAATGAGTGTGGCTTAAGGGGGGAAACCGGGTTTCTGTAACTCAGGCTCTCTCCAGGATAAGGTAGTATCATGCTTCTCGGAAACTACATCAACAGCATTATCATGGGGGTCCCCTGGAGACACACCTACTCACACATGCATTATGAAGGGTCTACTCTATCCTGCTGTCTGATGGGCTGGTGGTTAGTCTTCAGTCTTAGTGAAAACAACTCTTTGGTGTGTGATCTCATATACAAATGGCTATTTATTCTGGGCTTTCCTCTACCCCAACCCATCAAACAACATCCCTTAGGGATTTCTCATTGGGTTTTAATGTATTATCAAAGGAGAAGCTATCACGTGGCAAAGGAATTTTTCTCTGCATGCTGCCGTTTGTCATAATACATAGTCCTTCCCTTACTATACATCAAGCTATTCAGGATGACTATATTATATTGATGTTCATCTCAGAGAGTTCTGAGACAGATGATACATTTGGAAGGTAATTTTTTTTTCTCTTTTTTGAAAAGCTTCGTGAATTTAGATGTGGACAACAGGAACGACTAGGGATTTGGTTTGTTCTCTTCTCCTGCTGGAATTTCTAATCAAAGAGACTACACTGCACATCTCTGTTTCAGAATCTCAAATATGGTCCCATTCATGTAGGGTTAATTCAAAAAAGATGGTGTGTTCTGCAATCTTGATCAGTTCTTGTATTTGATCTTGACTCTATCTCCAACTCAAACAGTGACAGTACACAATATGTTTGATAAATAGTAAATGATTTTATCACTGTGGTCAGGTCAATTTGAGGCTTGGGGACATGACCATAAGTCTCAACCTTTTCATACTCCACCTGGCTTACATAATAACCCCTCTTGGATTACTCTTGTTGGATCCTATTATCTGCTCTTAAAATGGAGGTGAGCTCTTTAAGAACTCACATTTCTTACTGCAGTGCCAAAGGTACTTTCTGGTCTATACGGTCATTTCTTACCTCTTCAGACTCAACTATGACTTTCCCTTCCTTAGTTAGTATACCACCTCAGAGAGGTATCTAACTTCTCTGAGTTTTCTTACCTGTAAGATGACAATGATCATGGTACCTGCCTAAGGGCTTTTGGAACACTATTTGAATTCATGCACACACAGTGCTTATGAGCATTTCAAGTCTATCTATGGTGAGGAGAGCCTCACTCAAAAACGAGGAGAGTCCATGCAGGAGGAAATTATACCAGAGATGATGAGATCCCAGACTGGAGCAATAGCAGCAAAGAAGATACCTAGTGTGTATTGACAATTTAAGTATGTCAAGTATAAGACTAATCATTTTAACCTGAGTTGACACTTGGACCTTGGGAGAACCCTCAGATGCTGGTGCCCCTATTCTGAAAATGAGGAGATAATGTTTCAGAGAAGTAAAAATTAAAAACAAAAAACAAAAACTTCTTTTAAAAAAAAGATTTATTTGTTTATTTTAGAGAGAAAGAGATTGTGTGTAAATGGCGAGAGGGGCAGAGGGAGAGGGAGGAGACTCCCTGCTGAGTGGGGAGCCTGCTGTGGGGCTCGATCTCAGCACTCTGAGATTATGACTTGAGCTAAAAACCAAGAGTTGGATGCTTAGCCAACTGAGCCACCCAGGGGTCCCTCAAAAAAAAAAAGAAATCTCTTTAGATTGGAAGACCCAGGATTTGATCCTGGTTTATGTGAAGGGAAGTACCAGTCTAGTTTTGAAATAGAAAAGAAAGAAAAAGAATTTTTTTGCATTGAGTTTGCACTGTGTTCATAGCTTATAAAACATTGCTGAACATTTTGCTTAACGTGCTTCCAAATCATAGAGTAAAATCACAAAGAACCATATTTAAAAACAGGGGTATTATGATTGAAAGAGATAAAGAGCTGAAGAGTAGGGGAAATGGTTCATTCGTGCAATGAATTACCATGCAACCACTGGGGGGAAAAATGATCAGGCTTATTTGACGTTGGAAAATGCACTGTGCTTGATGAATTACATGAGCAGTGTAGAAAGCATCGTGCATGGTGTGACGCCATGTTTATGAAGGAGCACATATTGCTTCTACGATCAGCAAACATAATCATACTATTTAAATCTGAAAATCAAAATGAACTCATTTCCCCACAGTGGCCAAAACAAAACCAAACTCCTCATATATTACTTTCTGTCTACTCTAGCAGCCTGCAAAGTCCTTCAGGGCAGTCTCTCTCCTTTTGCCCAGCACCTAGCACAGGAATTGGTGTAGAGGATGTTCTCAAAATAAATAAATGAATAAATAAATAAATAAATAAATAAATAAAAATAAATCTTGTGTTTGTGTTAATAATTGATGTGGGCACATTTAATGTAATGTGTAATAGAAGTCTCTCCATTTAAACCCATCTATCCTCAGTTGTCCCAGCTGTAAAGTTGCAGCTAAGAGTTTTTTTTTCACTAGTCTGTAGTCTGTGGGAAACTTTTTGCTCATCTGGTAATCTTTTAATTTTGAAGTTCCTTCTTTGAAAGAATAAACTACAGAAATTACCCACAGTCCTGAGTTCCCATCTACCCTCCATGGTAGAGAATAAAAAGCCTTACAGTTGCTATGCCAACACAGAGGACACCTCTGGATGTCCCAGCTCTCCAGGGTAAGGAGTGCTACAGTCTGCCCTGGCTTCCAGCTGGTGATCAGAGGTTCCTGCAGTCCCTTCCCCCAAAGTCATCAGCTTTCAGTGCTTGCAGCTGTCTTGCCCAACTGTATCTTTTCCCAGTTGTCTGTTAAGCCCGTTTTCCTTAACTGCTCATTTTGACCCATCTACCCTTTACTTCCAAAGAGGATGTGAAGGGACTTTATTTTCACTAGTCCTTGTCGTCTGTTTTATTCTCTGATTCACAAACCAGAAAAAAGTTCCTTGAAATAATATGAGCAAAAGCAGGAGCACCAAAGCCAAAGGAATTGAGTGGAACTCAAATCTGAGGGCGGAAGTGTAGCAAGAGATCACAACACAACGTTGCAAAATTAAGAAGAAAATTGTTAGTAAGATCACACACACACACACACACACACACACACACACACACACGCCATCAAATAATGGGAAGGATGACAAAGGTTTGGAAATACTGTGGGGGTTAAGCCAAGAGAAATCATTTAATGTAAACATGTATCAGAGGAGGTCTTTTATGGGATGCTGTCGGGACCAGACTTGATAACTTAAGGATTCAGAATAAACAAAAAAGAGCTGAGAGCAGGCAAAGCCATTTTTGGCAAATGCTTCGTGGCAGACACACCCCTCTCCCCAGATCTATTTTGGATATGTCAAGCTTCCTAATGTAGAGACTTAGGGATCGTTGTTCAGCTTTTATATCCTACTTCATCCTTTTCCAGATTTTGAAGGGAAAAAAAAAAGAGAGAGAGAGAGAGACAGCATGGGGCAGGTAAATTCTGGACTAGAATTCTTCTAAGATAGTTTTCACTTTCTTGTATCTTTTCAGTTCACCATCTTTAAGACCCACATCAGTTCTGTCCTGGGTTCAGAGTTTTACAAAAAAGGCTCTCACACTCACCCGTATTCCGGGTCCGAGTCCGGTCCTTCCTGCTCCACTTTGCTAAGTTTGCAGATGCCCATTTGGGGACCTTCAGAGGGAATACAAATGGCCACCAGAATTTTTATTGATCAAAAGGAACCTGTTCAAACCATCCTCAATAGATTTACAAATTAGCTAACTCCCCACATTAGAATTTCATTCCCTGAGCATTTCCTTTCCTTTAATTGCAGGCTTGCTCCTTCATTACATTGGCATTCTCCATCCACGTGTAAATGCAGCAGCTGTTTTAGCCTGGCGTTCCTCTCATTTAGAGTAAACCATTAACTCGCCATTTCAGTCTTCTATAAAAATGCTTATGATTGACAAAACTTTATGTAACGGTGGTAAATTGGAAGAAAATTAGTGCCACGAACAAGGAACAGCTAAGCTGTATTCGGAGAGAATTTGTCATTGTGGGCTAACAGTGTAATTGGCTGGTTAAATGTGTTATAAACAGGTCCATTTCAGCTTTATACCCTCCACCCTCCTCTCCTTCCTTCCTTCTTGTTCCCCCATCTTAAAAATTATACAATTTCATGTCCTTCAGCGTTGCAAAGGTTTCCTCTTGGAAGCCCTTTTGGATGGGTTTTTCGAATTTTTTCCCCAAAATTTGAGACATTTTTGTTTGGCTCATTATAAATTGTGTGCTGCGACTATAAAAGGTACTGTATGATAAAGAGCTTCTTAAACTTGAGGTGGCAACAAGCAAAACCTTTAGCTTTTGGTTTCCTCACCAGCAACGAGTGGTTTTCTTAATCAGTAGACACCATGTTAAAAGCCAAGCAGACCAGAAATGTCAGCAGACTGGATTTTTGTTTCCTTCCCAGTACTTGTTTATTCTTTTTTTATTTAAGTTTTTTTTTGTTTGTTTGTTTTTTAAGATTTTATTTGTTTATTTGACAGACAGAGATCACAAATAGGCAGAGAGGCAGGCAGAGAGCCCGATGCGGGACTCGATCCTATGACCCCGAGATCATGACCCGAGCCGAAGGCAGAGGCTTAACCCACTGAGCCACCCAGGTGCCCCTACTTGTTTATTCTTAATTGAGGTATAAATCACACGTAGGAAATACACTACAATGTAGAGCGCAGTGCCTTCTACAACCTGTATATACCACTGTAATCGCCACCTGGATTAAAAGAAATAAGTTTTTTTAAAGTAGTCTTTGAAGCATTATTTGCATTGGTCCTCATACTTCCTCCCCACTAATGATATAGAAAGATCCCTTGTAAAATATGGTCCTTTAATTCTCTGTAAGAAACCCATGATTCCAGCAGCTGGGCAGATGGATGGAGGAAATTCAATGGGGTATATTAACTAGGATGAAAAATCAGCTACTTCCCTGGGCCTAAAGTCCAAGTCCAATCAGCAGTGCTGGTTTTAGACTTTCTGCCACTACCCCTCAAGCCCTGTTCACAGTTCAGTGCTCTGAAGCAGAAGGTCATCATCCGGCAGAGCTGATGGACACAGATCATTTATGCACTTATTTTTTAATGTATTTATTTATTTGCATTGTGTCTGCAGCAGCCTATCTGCTAAATGCCTTGTATAACAGCTAATTAAAATAGCTTTTAGACATATTTTTCAATTAAGATGCAGTTCACTAAGTCAATCAATTATAGGTTATTATAAAATTTCAAAGGTGACTTAAAATGCAATAGCACAAAATTAAGAAATCATAATTTATGATTTTGAAGTGTCAACCATCGAACTGCATGTAATATCCAAAAAGTGTGGTAATTATGTCCACTCCCTTCTCATGTGTCACTAATGCATTACAATAAATTAAAAGGGCAATTTAGAAAATGCCTCTGAAGTTGCCCCTGCATTATTAAATCAGGGCCAAAGAACCATATTTTTTATGCCAACTTGCCATAATTTATACTGTCCTTGAGATAAACACAAATGGGGAATAGCTAACAGTAGTTTTTAGAAAAGAAGCCTATGTCATTATGAAGGCTTATCCTTTCAGCTTGGCTAACACACTCCTGTAGACACCCAGACGTGGACACGTGCCTTATTCTCGAGCATTCTTCTTCTGACAGAAGCTCATAGTGGGAAAATTTTCATTAGGCAAGAGCTGCGGGTGTCATTAAAAAAGAACAAGATTAGTATTGACTGTGGGAAGCAAAGGTCAGAGAAGGCCCTGCCTTTCCCATTACTGCTTTTTTTTTTTCATATGTATCTAATCATTTCAGGTCCTGATGAGTCCTTTGTGTGTGGAATTCCTGCTTTAAATGTTGTAATACATCAAGCCAAGGTTCATCTCAAAAAATGTGCTTCGAAGGCTGTTCCAATTTTTTGCTGTCTTACATTTATTATTTAAAGAAAATGCTGTGACATACAATATTTTAGTATTTTAGAAATGCAGGAGGGCTATCACAGAGGCAAAGACGGGAAGGGAAGATGAGTGGTCACCATCCGTCGTTATTGGAGCTGGACTTTCCAGCATGGACAGGGAGATCAAAAGTAGGAGAATATCCAGAAATAAAAGTAGATCAGAGGGGCGCCTGGGTGGCTCAGTGGTTAAAGCCTCTGCCTTCGGCTCGGGTCATGATCCCAGGGTCCTGGGATCGAGCCTCACATCGGGCTCTCTGCTCAGCGGGGAGCCTGCCTCCTCCTCCTCTCTCTCTCTGCCTGCCTCTCTGCCTACTTGTGATCTGTCTGTCAAATAAATAAAAATCTTTAAAAAAAAAAAAAAAAAGTAGATCAGAGAAAGGCTTTTTTTGGCAGGGTGATGTCCATGGCAGAGGCCGCAGGAGAGAGGAGCCACGCAACAAGGCCTGATAAAGAGACCATGACTCCCCTTAGACTTCAGCAATGCCACCTTTGCCTCTGACCACACCACGTCCTTCCCCACTCTCTGCCTAGAAGTGCACACCCCAAGGCCCAGGCAGTCCCCCACACCCACTTTCCATCTTATCAGCCTGACAGAGTGTGTTTATAGTCTCAGTCACTTCCCAATCTGCAAGGAATTAAAAGCCAGGGCAGTCTGCTGGCACCAAGGCCTGGGGTGCAAGGGCGTCCCTGCCCTGAGGAGAAGTCTGCAGCCCCGAGGACCACATGGCTGATGTCAGACCACCTGGGTTCCCGTCTTCCCAGTCAGTCACTGGGGGAATGGGAAAAATTTCTTTCTGTACTTTAGTGGCCGCATTTGTGAAAACAGAGTCCCTGCCTCCTGATATCTCCACACATGGACACTGCAACGCTTGCAACATGCCTGACGCAGCACCTGCCATAAAGCAAGGGCTCAATGTGTTAGTTTCTTCTTCTTGTCTTCCTCTGGTGCATCTCCTGGGTACCCTCACCTTCTGCCTATTTATTGTTCTAAAACCCCTGACAATTTGTGGGTGCTGTCTCCCCTGGGGGCAGAGATGGGCTTCTTCTGCCTCAACCTTAAGAAATCTGACATACAACAGAGGCCGCTCTGTGTCCCTGGCTAGGATTCAGTATCTGATGCTCCCAGTTTCCGCTGGCCTCCCTTGCAGGGGGAATGCTCCTCACGTCCTCTGAAGCTGCCTATACTGGAACACTTGGAATGTTGCTGGAACATTCCAAAAACTGTTCCCTGACTGCAGCCATGCATCCATTTATTAATCTAAATTTCATTTACTTAATAAGTATTTACTGAAGGAAAACTTCCTCTGAATCCTCGGTGCGGGCTCAGGCACAATCTCCTGCCTCTTCTGATGGGCACATACTTTCTCCCATTTCCCCATATTCCTTTTAACTGTGGCAACTTCCTCCTCTCCCAGCCTTAGTTTCTTTTATGCACAGCATGTTCCTGGTGGTGGAGACCCTGATGCCGACTCAGTGTGGCAAGACAGATATTTCTCCCGAGGATACAGAATACCTTTCCCCAAAATTGACCCGGCATCTGAAGAAATCCTCCCACTCTACCCATGAAGAGATGTGTGCCTTTGGCAAGTCACTTGGCCTCTCTGAGCAGCTATTTCAAATTACAGCTAAATTAGTATCGCTTCCTCTCAGGCTTTTGTGAAATATTCAGCAAGGAATTATCTAGCACATGTACGCTCAGCCTGAGAATACGATCAACTTCAGGGTCTTCCGTTCAGTCACGGATCCGTTCAGTCATGCGGTAAAGCACACATACAAAATTGACCATCTTAACCGTTTTTTTAAATGCATAGTTTGGTGGCATGAAGTGCTTTCACGTTGTTATGCAACCGTCACCGCCATCCGTCTTCACAACTGTTTTCATCTTCCCAAACTGAAAATCTATAAACAATAATCCCTGATGCCTCCCCTTCTACTTTCTGTCTCTATGAACTTGGTTACCCTAGGTACCTCACATAAGTAGAATCACTCTGCATTTGTCTTCTGTTGACTGGTTGATCTCACTTAGCATAATGTTCTCAAAGTTCATCTACATTGTAGCACGAGTCAGAATTCCCTTCCTTTTTAAGGCTGAAAAATATTCTGTTGTATCAATGAATCACATTTTGCTTATTCATTCTTTTATGGACATGTGGGCTGCTTTGTGATGAATGCTACTATAAACATGGGTGTACAAATATATCTTCTAGACCCTGCTTTCAGTTCTTTTGAGTCTATTCCAGAAGTGGAATTGCTAGATCATATGGTAATTGGATGTTCAGTTTTTTGAGAAACCCAGTACTGGTTTCAACAGTGGCTGTACCATTTTACATTCCCAATAATGGTGCAAAAGGCAAATTGCTCCATATCTTTGCCAGCACTTGTTTTGCTTGTTTTTTGTTGTTGTTGTTGTTGTTTGTTTGTTTGTTTTGCTAGTAGCTATCCTACTGGGCGTGAGGTGATATCTCATTGCAGCTTGGGCTCAAATTTCCTTAATGATTTGTAGTGTTGAACATCTTGTCATGTTGTTACTGGCCATTTATATATCTTGGAGAATCCATTTATTTTTAAATGTTATTATCTGTAATCCAGTTTTGTGTAGTATTCAATGGCACAGAGCTGAGTTTGGCCCTAGTGCTGCCACTAACCAGCTGTGTGACCTCAAGCAATGTGAGGGACCTCTATGAGACTCATTTTATCTTCATAGAAATAGGGATAAAAATCGTACTTCCTGGAGCACCTGTGTGTCTCAGTCAGTGTGGCATCTGACTCTTGATTTCAGCTGTGTTATGATCTTGGGGCTCGTGAGAACCATGTTGGGTTCTGCACTGAGATGGGAGTCTGCTTGGGATTCTCTCTCTCCCTCTGCCCCTCTTCCCAGCTCATTCTCTTTTGCTCTCTCTCTCTCTCTCTCAAGTAAATAGATAAGTCTTTAAAAAATAGTAATTCCCATGTAGCAATGCTGTGATCTGATGACCATAAAATGCTCATCTGAGTCTTCTCGCAATAAGAACAAGAAGCGAGGCATGCCTGGGTAGCTCAGTTGGTTAAGCGGCTGACTTCGGCTCAGGTCATGATCCCAGCATCCTGGCATTGAGTCCCACATTGGGCTCCTTGCTCAGCAGGGAGCCTTCTTCTCCCTCTGCCTCTGTATGCCACTCTGTCTGCCTGTGCTTACTATCTCTCTCATAAAATCTTAAAAAAAAAAAAAAAAAAAAGAACAAGAAGTGAGCGGGACTATTGCTACATCATCATTTTCATCCCTGTTATTATTATGGGGAAAAAAAAGCTTCCTCAATTACTTTGGTTAGTAACAGCTAAATGGAGTAAAGATGTACCTTTCCCACCAAAGAGAGCTGGACGGCCATCTGTGTGAAGAACAGTGTTCTCAGGAAGACTGAAATGACTTGCAATGCAATTTCCATGTTTATATGACTCTTCTTCCCAACTCTGCCATCCACCATTTGTTTCTAAAAATCTCCCAGTGCCCAGGAAAGCACACAATAGAACCTCTTACCACCACCCAATGGTGTATGCTAGCTGCGTGAGTGATTCTTCCTGTCTGCTGTTTGGGCGGTAATTAGTTTGGATGAAGTCAGTGTTTGTAAGGAATGTATACTTCTGGGATGCATCACCCGGGGTTTTTTCCCACGTCCACTCAGACATACTAATACCCAAGAACCAGTGTGAACAGCATAGGAGTTACTCACCATGTGATTATTGTATTCTAGAGAGCAGGGTTTCTGCATATGTCACTCCTTTGAAGACCGACAATGAAGCTGTGAATCAAATAATGCTCCCATTTTAGAGATGAGGAGACTGAGCCCCACGAAGGTGATCTAACATGAAGATTTCAGCTCACACAGCTTTTTTAGGAGGATCTAGGATCCAAGGGTGGCTCTGATGGAGTCTAGTCTTTGCTCTGCTCTTTTTCCTTGGGGCAATTCAGAAAATGTTGGTGGGGAGGGTAACTACCTACTGTTTGCCTGTATATTTCACAGTGAGTGGAAGGTAACAGGCTCTTTAAGTATGGGTTTTTAGGGAACCAAGAATTCAAGAATAATTCTCCTGTTTCCATGAGATGGAGGAAGGGTTATATTCCCAGTGCTAATGTTAAACTTCATAGACTGGGTCATAAATGAATTCAATAGATAAATAACAAAAAGAGAGAGAGAGCTCTCCAACATAGAGCATTATCCTCATCTTTACAGTAAAAGTGTCCCCCTGTCTGAAAGTGTAGCAAAGTGCTCTGACATTGGAAGGGTGTGCATAGAAGCCATAAGACTCCAGTGTTTACATACCTTTCGGCCACATCTATTCCCAGTTCACAGATGAGGAAGCTGAGGCCAGGACAATGAGTTGCCTGAAGTCAGCAATTGCTCCTCTAAGATGTCTTCACTCCGTATGGCTTCGTGGTGAAATTACAGGTCCCAAGATCCGTTAGAAGCTTATTCTGATCCAAATTTCTGCTTACAGCTAGAGGACCTTGCTAGGCTCTGCCATCCCTGGGGACTTCAGATTTTCCATCTGGAAAACAAAAATGGCATTGTCTGCCACACAAGGCTTTTGTGACTATGAAATTTGATAGCACTTGTGAAAATGTGCTTTGCCAAGTTTGATGCACGCTTCATGCTTTTAACAAATGCTGCTTTCACTTCTTTCCCCGTGGGCAGTACTTCTGATAAATAAAGTAAACCTTACCCCATTTCTCAGATTAGGATGCCCAGGCCACAGCTGCTGACAGCTTGCACGGCTTTATGCTCAATAAAGAGGCACACAGAAGATTTATCCCCCAGATGCGACAAATGGGCCCTTTCCCGTCATGGTGTCAGATCGCCCGTTGAAATTACAACCTGTCATCTGTCCTGATGACCTTTGAACTCTCGATCCTTGCAATTTTCTGAAATGAATATTCCACCTATAGGACATGCACCTGTCAATTTCAGCGATCAATACCATCCTTTTCGACGACCATTACGGGAACTTGTTATGTTACCCTTCAAACAGGTGCTCGAGTTAGAGGCAAGCAATTCATTCTGTCCAGTGCAAACAGATCTCAGCATTTTAGCTGGGAAATACAACCCCCTCAGAGAATCACCTTCTTTAATGAGGACTTCTTTGTGGGAAGGATTCTATGCTCAAGGGGAGTTTAAATCAGTCATTTGTTGGGTCATGAAACATTCTTTTATTTTTTTAAAGACCTACAATGTGTCAGAGCCAGTACTAAGCCTTTAGTTGGTATGACCTAGCACATTCCATGTAACATGTAACTAAGCCTATAGTTGGTGTTACCTGGCATGTATACACCTAGGATGTGCATGTCTACATCATAGGTAACTTACATACACACGCACATATGTGTGTATGTGTGTGACAGGCCAGTGATTGTAGAGATGATATGCATCTAAGTAACTACTAAGTGACCAAATGCACAATAAGCCAAAAGAGAGAGCTGGTACGCTATGAGAACCTACAAGAGAAAAGAGAACCCCACTCCTACATTGGATATCTTAGAGATGACTTCATAAGCTGTGAAGTTTGGGAAGAATTTGGACAAAAGCCCATGAGGAGACAGAGGATCCTGAAGAGAGAAGAAAAAGTATACATACAAAATGTGACCTTGAAATGGGCTGTATACAGTATAAATTAGGAGCGGGGACTTGTCTCACGTACTCCTGTGTTCCTGGCACCTTGGGTCAGCATACAGCACGTGATCATTAAAGCTTTGTGGAAGGAGCTGTAGTTGGACTAGACAAAACTGGGGACGATTAATTTTCCATGATAACAAGGGTTATAGATCTGATCCCGAGGAAGTTTAGAGTAGGAATGGAAGGGGCAGACACAGAGATGTAGATATGGACACAGATATGAATATTAATTGTGCACACATTCCTCCTCCTTTGCTAACGTGGGCCTGTCACAGACGATGAATTCTGCATTACTGATTGACCTTAGGACTCTATGATATTTGAATAACAAAGATTACTTTGTTTGACTTAAAATAGGTGCAACATTATTCTTATGTTGTAGAGAGAAAACTGCCAAGATGGTCTACCTGCTTCTGGGGGAAGAAGCTCCTTTCTGAGCTGTAAATCCGACTCCTGGAGCCCACTGGTTTGGAAGAGGCTTAATTTATTTCTGGCTGTCCTTTGAATTTGCAAAGGCCTCGGCATTGAAAGATGCTGCAATTCTCCGAAGCTGATCCCCTTGGAATTCATCAGCAAGCACACAGCAAGCCCCTGAAACGGCATCCCATCTGGCGTGCTCAGGATGTACGTGGCAGGGGTGAAGGGAGGCAGTACTCGCGGGCACTCAGCATTTGACCTTCGTATGTTCCCATACAACTGTGCACTGGGGGCAGCCCTATCTTTGGAGCTGGTCATGTCCATGTTGAAGAAAGATCAGGAATTTGAAAGAAGGCATGATAAAAGGAGTTGAAAGTACAAAGGAACAGAGAAAAAGTCTTTTGGTAGCAAGTAGAAGAAATATGATTCAAACTAACCCGGCAGGGAGAAAGTATTTACTTTGTCACTTAATGAGAGAGTCTGAGATTGGAGCCAAACATCTCCAGTGATTTCAGGAATACTGCCCTCTCCGCCTCTTTCCCTCTGCGTCTCTTCTCCCTCTTCACCTCCCTTTCTCCATGTCTTACCTAGCTCAGACGGTCTCAGTAGGCTGCCCTCAGCCCTTCCTCCCAGCATCAGGCATCCTTCGGAGGAGGCACAAGAGAAATGCAGGCAGCTCCAGCTCCAGGCTTATGCTGGCTTAGCTTTCTGAGCCTGAAGGAAGTGGAGAGCTTACTTTGTCAATACACAATCCAAAAACAAAAACAAAAACCAAACGGAAACCAAATAAAACCAAAACAAAACAAATACACAGTCCAGCCTGATGGCAGACTCATCATTGTGCAGTTACTGTGGCCAGAGGGTGGGGTGCCATGAATGACCAGATCTGGGTCACAAGTGTGCACTCAAGGGTCCCGATCTGGGTCACGTGTACACACAGAAGGATACTCCGATTGGCAGCCAGAGCAGAAACATTAAGAAATGGAGGAGGGGCACTGGGTGGCTCAGTGGGTTAAAGCCTCTGCCTTCGGCTCAGGTCATGATCCCAGGGTCTTGGGATTGAACCCCACATCCGGCTCGCTGCTCAGCAGGGAGTCTGCTTCCTCTTCTCTCTCTGCCTGCCTCTCTGCCTACTTGTGATCTCTCTCTGTCAAATAAATAAATAAAATTAAAAAAAAAAAAAAAAGAAAAAAAAAGAAACGGAGAAGAGGCAGGTTCCAAACGGGATGTCGGGAATGGAAGGCTGTTAACCAAACACAAGAAGAAATGGATTCTGCTAGCTTAGAAATGGGGGAAAGACTTTTAGGCAGTCCCACACACTGAACAGTGAAGTAAACAACTTTTTCAAGGTCCTCATTAACTCGGGAAAGCTAGCAGGATAGAAACGGAGAAAAGAAAATAAAGCTTTGGGCATATCTACAATACTCCAGCATGTGTTAGAGTCGTCTGATTCTGTAATAAAGCCAAACTAAGATCCTTTGAAATTTTGCAGCCCGTCCTCAATATCACCTTTTTCGTTTTGTTTGTTTCTGCTTTTGTTTTTGTTTTTTAAGCCGAATTTGATGGGCACAGCTTTGACTATAGACCTAGTCATGCGTTCATTACATAAATAATGATGATGAGGATGATGGTGATGATTTTCTCAGGTCAAAAATATACCGTAAGTCGGACGGGCATAATCATAAGGCCTGGGCATTCTCAAACCATATGGGTGACCTATGACTGGAGGTAAGGAAGTTACCTGTAGGATCGGGGTCCAGGGAACCGACGTGGCTCTTGGGAGAGACATTCAGAATATAATACTGAACATCGACTCTATGCCAAACTGTGTGCAATTCCTCTTTCCATTACTCTCTTATTCAGTCCTACTGGACTTCCACCACCAGGGAGAGGCTATTTATTACCATTTCTTCATCTGGAGGGGCAGTGAAATAAAAAAGATTTTCTTGTACAAGGACAAACAGCACCCAAGTTCAGCCCTGATGTTGCTACGGTGCCACAAAAAAAACCCCAAAGCCCGCAACAGTAACACACAATGTCACCATGCTTCTTTCCAATGCAGTTCGTAGTATTAGGATAGGAAGACAGAATGCTTTAGGAACATGAAGGAGTGAGCACACAGTGCTTCTGGTCTTGAAGGCTGTAGAAGGTTAGCTGGAAGGAGCATTGGAAAAGGGAAATGGCACATTGGGAATGGCATCCCAAAGGCCCAAGG
This sequence comes from Enhydra lutris kenyoni, assembly GCF_002288905.1. NCBI lineage: Eukaryota > Metazoa > Chordata > Mammalia > Carnivora > Mustelidae > Enhydra > Enhydra lutris. The sequence continues at coordinate 2,268,331 of NW_019154114.1, read as the reverse complement.
TTTCTAAAGATCAGATATGTCCATTGTGAGCACCTGTCCCAAAGGCACTTGGAAGCCCACTAGTTTGGAAGAGGCTTAATTTATGAAGCCACACTAGAAAAATGAATTAATGAATGAATTGAGTGAATGAATGAATGAATATTTATTGATCAGCATTTTTTATTTATAGACCTCCATTATTAATTCACATGACATAGTATGTCTGCTTGGGCTTTTGAGGATTTGAACAAATCAATATGTTCCTCATCTCATTTCTATAAAGCTTTCCACGAGAACGAAGCTGGGAGGGGATGGGGGTTGGGGGATCTTTTCCCTGCACTCTTCCTACCCATCCCTATGCCTTGATAGCTCTTCCTCAGGGGTTTGTAAATCTCTGCTTATGCACCCAAATCCTGGTGTCTGACAAAGAAAAACTCCCTGTGAATTATAATTTGGATTTTTTTAATATAGGGCAGTCAGAATGAAGCTTTCTGGTGGCCGCTTAATTTGGAGGGCATTATTTTTAGCCCTGCAAAGGACCAGTGGCACGAAAACAATTAGGATCTTTTGTCAAGTTAATTAAATTTTACTAAGTGTAGTAATCTCAGTGGGCTTCGTACACCAGAGGTAAAACTAATTAAAACGCAAATTCTTCCAAGTCTAATAAGGAGTTCTGACTTGGGTAGCTGAAGAATGTTGTGCATACTGAGAGATATTCAAAACTAATTTATAATGAGACGAGGGCAAACCCTTAAATGGCTCAGTTCTGTTGAAGGCTCACTTGAGAACACCAATAAGTATGTTAAATTGGAGGCGGCCACTTAAAGAAAGGAAGGCAGATTGGCAAACTTCGCTGGGCTCAGGAGAAAAAAATGGATCCAGCTTAGACAAGTCAGGATGCGGAAGACGGGGGGAAATGACGTATCCAGGTTTTACCTGGAAAGCGCTATTTTCTCCCCAGGTTCCTTCTCGTCATTAAATTCTCCCAGGGCAGGCTGAGCTAATGGCAATTGCTTTTCCCATAGCGTCCTTTTCTTGGAAAGCTCCATGGAGCAAAAATGTTTAGTTCACAAGGATTCAGATCAGTAGTTAATCCACACCAGGTCTCCTCCTGTACTGACAGACCCATGTTTCAGCTGAGACTCCCGACTAAAAAATTCACTGTGCTCTAGAAATTAGCAGAGTACTAAACTGGCAATCCAAAATGTCTCAGTCTTAGTCCTTTCTTTAGAACTCACTGACACCAATTTCTACCTCCTGTCAAATGTGTGGGAATATTTGCTGTTGAGAAATTTGAAATGATTGTTGAATCACAATGGGCAACCTTCATATCAACTTGGGTACACTTCAATTGACATGCTATTACTCTCCCATTGATTGAAAGTGGCATATACCTGCTGACACTTTCCTCGTTTCTCTGTCTCATTTCACACCCTGTGGTCTGGCTCCGGCCCTGGTATCCCACAGACTTTGGCACGTTCTGCCCTACCCTTCTAATCACCAAATCTAATGACCTTTCTTTGTTGCTACTACCCTCAACCAGATTGGATCATTTGTCACATTGACCACCCCATCCCTCCTGACCCACGCTGCTTTATTTAGTTCTGTGATGCTGTTATAAACGCAGCAGGACCTGCTGGGAATGAGCAACACTGAAGTCTCTTTCTCAGAAAGGGGCTTCCTGCCTAGTTTTGTTCAGTAGATACACGAGGATTCTACTTGAAATGACAGGTGGGTGCCATCATATTGGATATCTATCATGAAGCTAGAATTTTTCTTTGTCCTATATTATTTTAATATTTGCATTACATAGGTAAGGCATGCTCCTTGTAGAACCTTTAGGAAGAGCAGAAAAATAAAAGGAAAAGAAAATATGCATATAACCAAAGCACAACTTTATTATTTCCTTTTTTTTTTTTTTTCCATATTTTCCCTTTATGGTCTTAATGCAATTCATGTATCCATGATCGTCTTTGTCCTGTAACACTCTAGCCTGAGCATTTTTCTGTGTCACTGAAGTATTATAAGCAATTCACTAAAGTCGGAAGAACATGGGCTTTTTAATTTGGCACATCTAGTTTTAAGTCCCAGCTTTCCCTAGCTATGCAATGTTAAGCAAGACTTTACATTTTCTTTTTAGTCTAGGTTCCTTGTCTGTCAAATAAGATTGATAATGACTTTATCATAAACTTGATAGTAAGATAAAACTGGCTAATGTTTAAAACTTGTTTAGCTGTGTTTTTTGTTGGTGGTATTATTATTATTTTGTATTAACAAATTCAGTGTTTAATCATTCATAATATCTCATCATGTGGTATTCCATCCTTTACTTAAATTAATCTCTATTATTAAACACTTAATTTCTTCATTAGTTTTCTAATACCAATAATTCTAGAGTGACTGTCTTCATATGTTTATTCATAACATTTTCTACACACAGATGTACAAGTTCCTCCCTAGGAAGTTGGTGCCAGTTCCTGCTCTTGCCAGCTGCGTATGACAGAGTTCTTCTCCTCTAACTCTTGTAGCTGCCTGGGTGCCTTCATCGGGAACTGGGGCGGGGGGGCAATCTAGCACCATAGCCGGTGGTAAAGCACCAATGGCCTTACCAGAAACGTCCCACCCAAGGCTTCCGCCCCAAACTCGGAAATCTTTACCCCAACCAGAGCTGCTTACCAGCCTACACCCCTTAAGGAAACTCCACTTCTTGTCAGATTCCACAAGTGACACTGATAAACTGCACCCAGTTCTGCAGTAACACTTCCTTCTCCTCCCGTTAAGTGCTGAATCTGTAAGGGAGATACTCATCTGTGTAAATCCATGTCTCGACTCACCTGCAGATGAATAGAGAGATTTGGTTCATTTGTGATGTATTTAGGAAGACCTGGGTTCTGGTCCTGGAAGGTGAAGAAGGCTTGACCTGAAAAGGGGCAACCAAAGAAGAGAAAACACTTCAACCACTGCTGTGTATACATCAGCTATTCGATTCACTGAACATGACAAAACTGCAATGTCTCAAACATTACCCTAGTCTCTGAAAGTGCAAAGTAATCACAAAAAGTGTTTTTCCTTCCAAAAAGTCACTGTCCGATTGGGAGGGGATCTACAGAAACAGGCTCATCAGTAATGACACTCTAGGTGGCAGGTGATGTAATGGGGAGACACTGGAACACAAGGGAAAGAGGTTAGAAAGCTAATGAGACGGGGATGCTTCTCACTGAAGTTGGGTGTTTCATATTGAGCGCAAATCCACGAAGTAGCCTGGGAAAGTCACCATTAGAAACGGTTTGGATGGCAGGGGATTCTGAGGAATGGATCTCCTACAGTTTGTGAGTCTGGGTTGGACACAATTTAGAGGAGATGGGGTAGAAGATGAGGCTGAAGAAATGGGGTGGTCGTATTACAGTGTGGGGCTCAAAGGCCATTCTAAAGAATCTGTATTCTACCATCTGTATGTTGGAGGATCATTGCAGATGTTGATAGAATTTGCTTTGTCAATCAATGGCTTACATTTCCTGACATGTTTCTGAGAGCCATGGAGATTCTTAGGAACCTGAAAGACTCCGTTCATTTATCTTATGCTAAGGGGAGGGGTGCTACTGCCTGTCCTATCTTGCAGTTTGGTAGGAGAATCACGTAACTTACCACAAAACTAGTGAAAGCCAAGCTAAGTATAAGGTAACATTTCCTTCCGAAAGCATTACACAAAGGGACGCACTCTATGGAGACTGTCATCATAGGTTTTTAGTAATTGCAGGGCAATAAGCTAATTACTATGTTCTATCTACTTCCTTCAGAGAACTCCAAACTGAATGAGTAAACTTGGAAAAAAAAATTAAATTAGGGCCGTGAACAAACAAAACAACCTTCCCTCCCCGAAGAAACCCAATAGAAGAGACATATTTAGGGTGCTCAGACTTTGTATGTTCAAGTCTGCTCTTCCTGCTTAAATCCAGAGCCCCTTTATTTGTGCTCATGGTGTGTTCCTGGGTAACTGGGAAAGCAAGCGTGGAACACTAATACCACATTCACCACTACAATATAAACGTTCTAACTCTGTGACTTTGGCAGGTCACTTGGCCTCTCTTAGACTCAGTTTCCCCCTCTGGCCTTGATGGTTTGGATTTAGTACCAGGGTCCAGTACTTAATCCATTAGCCACTTGTAGCCTCTCTAATGCGGGCACTGATGAGTGTAGTTAATTTGAATTTTATTGATCCGCTACCTCTTTTTATAACAAATATTTTATAATATTCTCTTTATTATCCTGAAATGAAATTCATAGATAGTATAAATTATCTACATAGATAATTTTTTAAGTCAGTGCAATGCCCTAATTGTAATACAGAAGAAAAATGAAAGAAAATAGACTATAATAAAGTAATAAGTACTTCCCATAAGTTAAGTTATAATGCATGACATAACATTATAAAAAGGTATAATGAAGTAGTAAGACACCTACATCCATACACAAAATCACCATGAATGGAACGGCTAAAAATGCAGACTGAAACAGATGTATTATACTGGCAGCATAATTAGGGGTATTTCTGTAACTGATATGACTTTCCAAAAAAGTACAGAGCTCTTGGTAAGATTTTTTTAATTGAGGTGTAATTGACTTGGTAAAACTTTAAAAAGCTATCTTCCCCAATTTACACAAAAGTTGTATTCCTGAAAAATTCTGTGCATTTTAAATCAATGAGATAAATTCCGTATGCCCGTATATAAAATAGACTTGAATCTAGGTGCGTGTGATTATAAAGGGTTTTTAATCTAAATACATGGTAGACTTTCAAACATCATATGGCTCGCAGTGCCATTTTTGACGGTACAGAACTATTCTCGCATTGCTTCCCGGACCTCCACTCATTCAAATACTAGGATTTCATCATCCCCACCTGCATTAAACATACACACTCTGTGATACTCTCTTGGTTTAGAGTCTTGGGTCCAAAGTCTTGCTTGAACCATTACTTAGGCCACTGCTCCTAAGGTGGAGTGTCCTAAATGCCATAATGTTCAGCATTTTGAAGGACCCCTAACCCACAGGAAATTGGTATGTATGTGGCTTACTATTTTGGGCTGAATTTACCCCCTGCCCAGAACTTATATATTGCAGTTCTAACCTACAGGGACTTAGAATGCGACTGTATTTGGAGAAGGGGGGTGGGTCTCTAAAGAAGTAATTAAGAAAAAAAAAATAAAGAGGTAGTTAAGTTAAAAAGAGGTCATTCAGGTGGGTCTTCATCCAATATAACTGCTGTCCTTAAAATATGAGGAGACTTGGTCACAGACACATACTGAGGGAAGACCATGCGAGGACCTGGGGAGAAGACAGTCAACTGCAAGGCAAGGAAAGAGGTCTCAGAAGAAACCAAGGGTGCTGGCACCTCAATCTCTGAACATCGACTCTCCAGAATCATGGGAACATAGATTTCTACTGTTAAAGCCTATGGTACTTGGTTACGGCAGCCCTTGCAAACTTACGGTTGCTATGTGTACAACCACGATCCTGATTTCTACTACTATTATAACTCCTTCAACCACTACTCTGACCCCCATCCTTACAATTAGTTATTGAACTTGGTGTTATTTTTATGGTACTAATCACTCCCCATAACAAGCAGACAAGCCAACTAAGCCTCTGCTTGGGTCACTCACCTACGAGGAGACAAAATGGACTCTGGACCCAAACACAGCCTGATGGCAAAGTCCCCATCCTAGCTTCTGTGTTGCCGTTTCCCTCATTCTCAGGTGAATCACGCTAGAGGCCCAGAAGATGTTCGGATCACAAGTTAGAAACCTCCTGGGCCCCTATTAGGGATTACGCCTGCATGTATTCTGATGGGGAGGAACTTGTTAAGAGAACTTGGCCAACTCGGCAGGCATTCCCAATGGGAGGCATTTATAAATCAGTGACGACATCTTAGAGGCAGGACTGTATAATGTTTAAGGATGCTGATTTCTGGGTCAGCGTGCCTGGGATCAAATCCCAGCGCTGTCATTTAGAGGCCAAACAGCGTCGCCTCCCTCAGACTCTGTTTTCTTGCGGGCAAAATTATAGCTCCTCTTTGGTAGGGTGATTTTGAAGCTAAACTGAGTTAATTCACATGAAGAGTTTAGGACATAATGAATCAATGAACATTATATCAAAAACTAATGATGTACTTGGCTAATTGAATCTAAATAGATAAATAAGAGCTTAGGACAGTGTTATAAAATGAGGGGCCAATACGGTTACCCAGTGTTAGGGAAGACTTCACAAATGCCGTCTTATGAGTCCTTACAGCAAACGAGAGCATTTTATCTTTTGACACTCAAAGGTTGGGGAGGTTTTGTAATTTTCTCAAGGTCACACAGCTAGTAGATGGAAGATCTGTGTGAGTCCTAAGTCCTCCTGCTTTCCAAATGTTCTCTTCCATTTATCAAATATTTCCACAGTCCTTCTACATATTAAAAAGAAATAACATTGTCCCTCCCTGGCAACCCACCCTACAAACAACCTCTATTCTTTCTGCTAAATAACATACCTATCTTTCTCATGGCAAGGTGAGATATAATATCAAGCCCTGAGATTGTGCAATGTATAGCTATTTTTTATTTTGCTGGAGAAAATAGCAAAATGCTCATGGGTTAGTTTATTCATTCAGACCAGAAATAGATCCCTGCAGCACACCATTGATATGCTCCACAAAAATGTGTAGATGCAAAGGGAAAATGTAATCTATCACCCGGATTTTTCTTTTGCTCTTTGGCGCCAAATACCTAAAGACTGAAACATCTATATGCTCAACAAGGAGAAAATACCTCAAAAAAGCACCGTAGTTTTTACTTTCCACTCAGACATTGCAGAAGCATGTGAACACATCTAAGTCTTTAAAGAAGTTAAAGCCCTTTACCTTAATCTAAAGGTCATGTTGCTAATGGAACTTGGCTGTGCTCACACCAGAGTGCAGGGAATCACTGTATATTGGTTGCATGAAGGAATCGTCTCCCCCACCCTCCCCAACGAAAGAGCTTAGGAATGTATTCACCACCAGATTAAAGCTGACATCAATTTGAATCTTTGCTCTACTGCACTCTAAGTTCTGTGAATATTAATGGAAATTTCTTTGTTGGATGGTTGGCTGCTTAAATTCATCTGCCATTCTTCGGTTGGAGTCATTCGGGCAATTAATGTTGAGCGTGTGCCCACTCCAATAGGGGCCAGGTGTAGGTCACAGGCATGCCAGCACCGTATGTGTCTAAAGGTCAGATTTTTGAAATCCGGCACAGGAAAGACGGCGAAGCACCAGCAAGATCCATGATTGTGAGTATATTTTATTTTAGGTGCAAACTAAGGCAGGGGCAGCTGCTTTTTCATTCTTATTGGATAACCTTCAAGTCCCTGTTCTAATGACCAACTGCCTGGGGTGAGCCTGGGGTGGGGCTCTCCTGGTGTCCTGTGCTTCCAGCGCAATCCAGGTGGCTCTCAGAGGCTCTTTCACGGCCTCCACAATGGGATGCGACGTGTTACCACAAAACCAATGGAACAGGACAGAGTTATAAAGATCTGAGTGAGAAAACCCAGCTATCCCATGCAATTGCTGCGTAGCCATAGGCCAATTTCTTAAACTCTCTGTGCTTCTGCTTCCTTGTTTCGAAAATGAGAATGGCAATGGTAATCTAGTTCGCGGGGTGTTTGAGGTTTAAATGCTCTTCCAAGAGTAAAACTCTTGGAAAAAAGGCCTGGAACAGCATAAACATTGAGCTACCAATTATTATTTTCAGAGGGCATTGGTCCAAATAGAGTATTTCCAAGACAATGTGAAGGATAATAATGTGATTTCAAAACAATGTCAAGATCAAAGGCTTAAAAATATTTACTTGCTAAGTCCAATTATCCAAATTACTTTGCCTGATGCCAAGGTACATTTTGAGAAGAAGATGACCAGAGGGTCAGGCTGGGTTTGAATCCAAGTTTGGTGGTCCCCTAGTTGATTATTTTGGGGTGATTTCTAAACTTCTCTGAACTTATTTTCTCCTTTAATGTGAGGATAGTAACACCTGCCCATAGTATAAGATCCCAATAAGAATTAATGAAGTAAAATATATGTACTTAATCGATGGATAATTTTGAATAAACATCTCAGCTCAACACTTCCAACCACTTTTCTCAATACTCCATAAAATGCAGAATATGTTTATTTGTTTCCATATTTAACTAATTCCCAGGATGTTCTTGTCCTTTTATGCAGCTGTGTCTTCACTCATAAGGCCAGCTTTCTGTAATACCTTTCCCTTTGCTTTGTGCCCAGCACAACCCACTCACTTTTTAATGCCCTGGTTTGCCTTTGAGGGAAGAATGGAGAAGCAAAACCATGAACTCCCTGTTTTTCGGTCGGATCCAGGAGCACTATAGCCCCAGGGTTGGAATGGAAGTAGGGTGACCAGGAAAACAGGCGGATAGCTGAGAAGAGAGCATCTCAGGCATGAGAGAAGGTTTGCCCCTGGCTAACTAACGTAGGGCCTAGTCTGTTCCCACGACTGCCAACCATTATAAGGTGCAAATGTCCTCTTGTGATTTGCACATTGATGTACCAGCTCTGGCTAATGTAAACTGGTACAGCTTTCCTGGAGAGATACCAAATGTTTCTGGCCTTTGGTCCATAATTCCATTGATAACACAAACAAGTGGACTGATAAATGAGGATGAGATTTTCACCAAAATGTTTTGTGTTACAGCCCCTAATTCACAACCCAACAAAACAAAACTCATTGCTTATGTTACATTTATGAAATGACCTTCTCTTAAGCCATTAACAATACAGTGTCAGAACATTGAACGGCATGGATTAGGAGTCACGATGCAATCTTATATAAGAGACAGAAGAGAAATCCTTACTCCAAATGCAATCCAAATTATGTGAGGACGTTAGGATGTGTATGAGTAAGGAAAGAACAACTACCCCAGAAATTAACAGTGACTCTTTGTTGTGGAATGTTGGGTTTTTAGTTTGTTTGTTTGTTTTTATTTCTTGCATTTCATGTACACCCTAAAATTAACTGAAGTGAGCAGAAAAAATATTTCAAATGTTATTTGGGAATTCCTTTGCTTTCGTTCAGGTGGCTCCCTGTGGACTGTGGGCACACTGGGTTTCCAGGACTGCCCCCAAAGCACCATGTGCTGCTGTTTTATCTGGGTCCTAGCATCCCTGCCCTGTCGTCAGTGGCTGCCTTCTGCAGGACCCCTGGGTGGTCATGGACACCCACTTCACCCTAGCATGGAAGGGGGCCTGGTGTGACATCTGGATGTGATTCTGGCTGCAGTAAGCACACTTGCTCCCATACTTGTGAAACTTCCTGGTTAGAGGTTGCCACTTACTAGGTGACTGTGCTGTGTCGTGCAGTTGGGTGCCTTAGACACCTCAATTCATAAGATTCTGAAGCTCAGAGATAAGGCCAGCATGATAGTAAGGCAAGCGATATGCCTAGGATGCAAAATTTAAGAGATTCTCAGGGTCATGCTTGTCTCTTCAAATTCTGCTCCCCAGGTGTCACCCTTATACTACCCTCATCTTGGCCCTGCTCACAAAGGCAAAATAACTTGCTCAAAGTCACTGAGCTGGTTAACATGTTGAGTTTGGGATCAGTTCCAAGTACAACTGATTCTGAACTCATACTTTTCCCATTGTATCAATCTATAGATTTAAAAAGTCCAGTATAAGTACATAGGGCACGTGTGTGTATTTTTGTGTGTGTGGTTATATGTACACCATGATGCATCATTCTTCATATTTTAAAAACATAAAGAAATCATATATTTGCTCAGATGGCAAGCACGGTGATCAAATACGAGCTCTTCCCCCATTTCAGTGGTGGGCACGGTCAGGCACATCCCAGACTCCAGACAGAAACTGACACACGTGGAAAGCAGCCACGTGCTCAAAGAAATAGGACACACAAATGGCTCTCCCAGCAGTTCTGGAATTCTGCCATCCCGTCACTGGCACTCGAGACTAATGTAATTAGACATGGCCTCTTCCCCAGCTGAGCTCGGTTCTGGGCTCATAGAACAGTCTGTGGTCACAGGACACCGAGTTAGCAGTTCACCGGTGAGCCAAAGCTCAGTGTGGCAAGAACGAAGACAAAAGTCCCCTAGTCAATTTGATCACATGGTGGTCATAGAGTTGGTTTAGCAGAATTGCCCAGTGCCAGGGAAAGGAATATTGACTTGCCCTGCTTGGGATGGTGTTCTAACATGTGGCAAAATAGGACCCACCTTTTTGATTTCACTTCATAGTCCCTTATGTGATTTACAATAATGGTTCATTTTGGTGCTTTCAAGGAATAGTTGGGTTTCCATCTGCAGGAATAGAGAGTAACAAAAAGAAAAAAAAGGGGGGGGGGCGGAATCCCAGAGTGTTTTTTAAGTCATTCATGTACTTAGGAAACATTTATTAAACACTCAAGTGCCAGGCACTACATATGACATGACCTCATTTACTCTTTCCCGCACACAGTGAAGTCATAATTGTGTATTGTCCTCCTTTCACTGATGAGGAAACGGAGACTTACGGAGGTTATATGTATCATCTGACATTACAGCCAGTCGGTATTGAAACCATGATTCAAAACAGCGTCTGGTGTGCTTTTCTCTTCCTGCCTTTAAAATACTTGTATAAGTGAATTGCATTTAATTGAATTATGGTGGTGTGCATACAACTGATTAATACATGCTGGCTGAATGAATGATTACTGACTATATTTATACCTTGTATCCATAAATTTGATATATGTTGTGCTGAGGGAGATGCCTCAATGGGAAGATGACAGTTAACAAGGTCATTTTCTGATATGGAAAATACATAAATGTGTACATGCCTTCTGCATTTAATTTCCTCACTGCTTCTGAAATGGATATTTGCCAGTCGACTGAGAGCTGTTGCGTTTTGTTATCTGAAGGTACCATATCATCGTGGTTGCATACAGTGCAGAATGAAGAGGGAAGATTAATCCCCCTGGAAATTTGCTCACATCTCCCTAGAAATGGAAAGTGCGAAGGCAGCCAGAAAAATTGCCCCTACTGATTCTCACTTGCTCTGTGAATTCTGATAACTCACTTTCTGACCTTTGGTCCCCATGCCTATAAGGCACAGGGCTAGGACTCAAGCTTTCCTAACATTATCTCCACTCCTGACATGACAGTAAGTGTTGTGGCCTTAGCCAGCCTTTTATACCATGACACTTGGGTCTTATTTAAAAAAAGGGAGGGGGGGGCGCCTGAGTGGCTCAGTGGGTTGAAGCCTCTGCCTTCAGCTCAGGTCATGATCTCAGGGTCCTGGGATTGAGCCCAGCATTGGGCTCTCTGCTAAGAGGGGAGCCTGGTTCCGCCTGCCTCTCTGCCTACTTGTGATCTCTCTTCTCTCTCTCTCTGTGTCAAATAAGTTAAAAAAAAAATATTAAAAAAAAAGAAAAAGAAAAAAGAAAAAAAGTTGTTGTTGTTGTTTTTAATCTTGCATTGCTTAAATTTATGGCCCAAATTTTAGTTGAAAATTTGATGGAGATATCATTAGCTACCTTCAGAAGATCCTAACTCATTAGAGTCTTCTTCAGATTGCTTGTCTACAATGTGGTCACCATTTACCCTTTCCCTGCCCTAGCTGCTATAAAACTTTCATCACTGCTCACTGATTCGGGGGAGATAGAGGAAATCCTCATGGTATAACGGGATGGTTATGGTGTGACTCTAATTACTTCTCCATCCTCAGCTCATATTACTTATGCCACAGGGCCTTTGCACCTTCTTTGCAAAGACATCTTTGCTCTAGAACATGCTGATCAATACAACACTTAGATATATACTTCCTGGTTAATGTCTGAGCACTCTTCAGATTGCCACTAAATTGTTCTTATTTGTTCTTAATTGTTCTTCCTGGTTCCTTAGACCTGTTTTCTCTGAACCTTTAGTCAGCTTCTTACCTGACCATCTTTCTATAATCAAGCTGTTTTTATGCAGATATTGTTGGGGTTGCATTGCTTAACATTCATCATTACCCCTAGACACCGTGGCATGCTTTCTCAGGATTGCATTTCCAGTGCCCAACACTGTCCTGGGCACTTATGTGTCTGCTTAGTAAAGGAATAAACAATATGTAGAACTATGAGCCAGCATGAAGTCAAAGGATCAAAGAGTTGGGGCTCTTTGTGGGCAGTTGTGGGATGAAGTCATCACACCAGACTTGGTATAAGAAGATGAGCATGTTGTGAGTTAAAGCTCTTCCACTGACCAGCAGAGTTGACCTATATGGTCTGAGTAAGTCTCTGGGTCCGCCTTTCTTCCCTGGAGAAGAACAGTTTTTACCCCTTCTCGGGTGTTTGTGAGCACTAATGAAACATTGGACTCTTAAAAATATGAAAGCACTACAGGAATCTCAGGCATTGCTACTTTTTTTTTTAATTGCCTAAGAATAACTATGATCCTGATTAGCTTACAAGAGCAATTCACACAGAATTGTCCCAGTTAGCATAGGGACAGTGATGATCTTTTTAACATGTTACGTGTTTATGAGGTTATGGAGTAGTCCCAAACCACCACAGTCACATGATCATGCAGCCTGTTCTCCTCAGTTCCATACATGTTTTAATTCCCTTTGGGATTTCATTTTTAAGTTTCTAGAGTGCTATGTATGCAGTTCTGTCCCAGAAGAAAAAAAAAATGTCCCTTACAAATGGAAGATGGGTTGCCACATAAACTCAAAAATGGCATTTGTAGTAATGTGAAGTTTCTTTGCATTTTGAAAGAATATGAAGATTTAATTATATCTCAAATCAAAACATAGAATTTACCAGGGTTGCCTTGTTAACTGATTACTGATATTACTGATATTAAAAGAATAAATGCCTAAATTTATGCCTAAAATACCTAAATTTATAAATAAATTCATCATTTTAGTTTTTCACCATGTCTAATTTTTTGAGTGGAGAAGATATAGGGCACTCTCTTTCTTTCTCTTTCTTCCTTTCTTTCTTTCTTCCTCCCTCCCTCCCTCTCTCTTTCTTTCCTTCCCCCCTTCTTTCTTTCTTTCCTTCCTTCCTTCCTTTTTTTCTCTCTTTCTCTCTTTCAACACTCCATGCCCTGGAGCCCAACACAGGGCGTGAACTCATGACCCCGAGATCAAGACCTGAGCTGAGATCAAGAGTAGGACGCTTAACCAACTGAGCCCCCAAGTGTCCCTGGACCCTCTTTTTTTTTAGAAACAAAAGTCATACACTCCCATACACATACATGCTCCGAAGTAATAAACCTAATGAGAAAGAAGTACACATCAAATATCCATGAAATTAGAATTATATCAACCCAATGGATTATAGTTTCCAACTTAAGAAGAAAGGGAGGGCTGATTGTTATGTTTTATGGACATTGTTTAAGGAATTAAGTTTCTTTCCATCAGATTCCCATATGTATATCACTGATGGCTCGTGTTGTGTTTTTCCAAATTTCTTTTGTTTGTTCCTTCACTGAGAGGGATTATGCCTGGAAAAGTGGGCACTGAATTTTTGAAACTTGAGGTTTCACTCCCAGGTATTCCCCTTTTCTGGGTCTACAATCACACTACTTAGTGGCACTCAAATTTGGTGACCTCATTTGAAAAATTGGGGTGTAATTAGGCTCAAACCTCATAGGGATTTTTAGATGGTCACCAATGAGTAAATATATTAAACACACAGCACAGTATTTGCGACCCAGTAGGTGCTCAGTAAATGCTGATTTCTTTCAGTGAAACATGTATCACTCTTTAAAAGTATCACAGGAAATTAGAGAAAAATTTAAACATTTCTTATTTTCTTGGTTCCACTTAAAAGCATATGTGTATATATATATATACATACATATATATAATATATGTATATATACATATATATGTATATATATATTTATATATATATATAATAGTTTAGGGAAAGTTCATCCATTTATATATATATTATATATATATAATATATATTATATATATATTATATTATATATATCCATTATATATATAATATATATATAAATATATATATATATATATAAATGGATGAACTTTCCCTAAACTATTTTATTCATGGCAAGAAACAATTTAATTAAAAATTAAAGTAAAAAAATTTCCCCTGGGATTCAAAGTGCTCTTGCCCTCCTCAGCATAAAATGTTGGCTTTTAGACAAGAGTACTGATAAAAAGAATTTGTTCTTACTGCTAGAACAACCCAGTCAGGATAATTCTTCAAGAGGTGAGCTACAGCCTTTTCTTCATGATTAGATAATTTAGTTTCAAAGTTCCTACTTTGAAAGGTAGAGTTTGGAATTAAGAGAGGGGAAAAAAAATAGATCAGTTACGGATTTAGGGACATTTTCATTTCCTTGGAATGTGTTATCTGAATGCTTGTGAAGGCCACTAAATCTAGAATCGCTGTTCTGATCACCAAAATCTTAAGACAGCAGCTATTCAAAGCTCCTCTTCTTATAGAGATCATGTTGTACAAAGCCAGCATGAGTCACTGACTCTCTTTCAAGGTCCCCATGGCAGATCACTTCCTCTCACCTTTTTGGATGGGCATATTCTGTTTTTGGAAAAGTCATTCATATTAACCAGGTTATAATCCGATCATGGTGTCGAGACAGGAAGAAGTGTGAGTGCCCATGAGCCTTTAGGCAAGCATTTCTGCCTCCCGCACAGAATACCAGCTCATTTAATTTATTTTCTGGTTTGGGGAGCACCTCATGGTAGTCCTTATTAACAAATAACAAATATCCTTTGTAAATAAATCCTTATTTATCTGGCTTCAATTCCTAGACTTTCTTTCTTTTTTTTCCTTTTTTTGCTAAGTGATGAGTATATGGGGGTTCATTGTACTATTCTCTTCATTCTTACACAAGTTTGAAATTTTCCATAATAAACTTTTTTTAGCCCTCTTTGTAATCTTTAGCTTCCACCTCCCCTCAACCCCCCACCCAAGTCTCAGCTCCTTTGGTATCTGGTCATAATTTTACATTCTTTACAATGCCATGTAACTCTCATATTCATCTGCGGTTGTGGGTGATTCTTTCATTCCTCTCCATATTTATAAAATTAAGGATATTAAAGACTTTCACTTTTTCTTCCTCATTGGGACCCATTTGCTGCTGAGCCAAGTTTACACTAAACAATGCATCTTCATCCTGTTATTCTACAGATATTTATGAATTTATCCTTCCTTTTGGAGTATAAGCACACTTTTTTGTGGTTGGGGGGAAGGGCAAGTGAGAGTTTTTAACCAATGTCTTGACTCTTTCCATGCCCCCATGCTACCTCTTCTGAGCTCAGAGATGAAATGAAATTGCAATGTTTCTTTTCCTGGCTTCGCAACATGCTGCATGGCCCCCATGAGTGAGAAGCAGCAGGCCCCGAGGTACCAGGTGGGGATCCTGAAGTCAGTCTGTTGACTCATTAACACACACAAACACTGGCTTCCTTTTTTAATCTAACCTCTACTGCCTACGTAACATTATTATTAATTCTCCCATCCTATAAATAGACCTTCAGCTTCTAAATGAGATTTTCTCGGTACCAAATTTTCTCAGGTCTTTATATTTTTACAGTGTCAGGACAAAGGGTGTTGAGCTAGCTACATGTGGAGAGAGAACTGCAGAAAATAATCAATTTTGTGAACACTTCTTCAGGGCTTGGTGCAGGTGTTCTCCGTAAAACTTTGCAGAAACATTTATAGTTTCAGGTTTCCATAAATAAGATACTTTTATAAAAGCTGTTTGTTTCATTTTCAACAGGATAGACATAGTACCCTTTAGGTGGAAAATTTCCTCTTACATGGCCATTCTGCTTTGTTAGCAATGGTTACTAAAGCCTTGTGTTGGGAAGAATCCTAAGGCTAAACCTTGGTTGAGCAGAACAGTGCTGTACATACCCAGAGCATGGCGATGTGAATGCAGACCTAGGGAGCATCACAAATGACCAGCCTGCTTTAGCAAATATAGTTCACTAACTTAAACAAAAATCTTAAAAAAAAAAAAAAAACTTAAGAAAAGTGTTTTTAGGGAGCATTTTGTGTGATTTCTTAATTTCTCCTATTAGAAACCCAAGGTCCAAAACCCTTGAGTCACCACGCCTAACTGGAAGTTTGAAGTAGAAATAAAATTGATGCCCACCTTTCCTCCTTTCTAACCCCTCTACCCTTCTGTCTCTGACAGCCAGCAAACTCATTTTTAGTCAGACCCTAAGTCTGAGTTGACATGTAAATTGTTCCTTGACAAGCAATTTTTTCGATGCAAGATTTTTTTATGGAAAATCAGTTGGTCTTATCCATAATAATAATGCTAATTTAGTAGCTAGCTCATAAAGTTGTTACAAGGATTAAATATGAAAATTCATGCAAAGTAAGAACAGTTCTGCCACAGAGAGTTTTGGCTATATCATTACTACTAAATGATACTACTATGTCACTACTAATAAAAAATAGTTCTGGCTTTTTGACTACAAGTGTAATAAATAGGTAAATTCCACACTCCCATTTCTGAATTAGAAGGTCTACTTGGGCCAATAATCAAACATAAGGGCAGTAGTGTTTGCCTTCTTGATATTTCAAATCCCGTCTTTTCCATCTACACCCTAGGCTGGGCTTTCATAAAATTTCTCCCCACTGAGCTGCCTACAATTCATTCTTCCCACCTTGTCTAATCTGAGCCATCTTGTCTAAGCTGTCTTGTTCACTGGATACCAATGATATATCTAAGACGCACGCTGAATCACATCAGTGTTTAGCATGCTCTATTGTTTACCCATGAGGAAGTGATGGGGAAAGCTCCCGACACAGGCTGTCGCCCATATTTCTTGCCTCAGGTATCTCCACATACATCTGTGTGACCAGATATGGAGAAGCCTATAGGATTTTTCCAAAACTTCAAACACCTGGGTTGCAGGGATTGGAAGACCAGATCTGGTTTCAGATCTGCATATTTATGTCTCAGAAAGCTTAATTACCAGTAAAGTCGGGGGTGGGGGGCGGGGATAACATACAAAACAAATGTGTGCCTCTGGGGATTGCAGTGATATACACGAAACTGAAGAGTACATCACACATTCCCATTTAGTGGGCAAAACAAAAATGTAAGAATAGGTAGTAATAATAAATAGTGCTTGATAAGGTGTGAAAGATCTTTCTCGTTTTCCTTGTTTCTTTGACCATTTATAATTCCTAGCACTTGTAGTTTCTCAGAATGTCAGCTATGTTGCTGTTAAGAAAATAGGAACAGGAAAAAGAGAACCTGACTTCTTGTCTGTGCAGGTTAGCCCCAAAGTACAATGACACATTAGATATTTTTAGATGAGGAATTTAATGGATTATCTAACACACTGTGTCAGAATTTGTTGTTCTCACCAAGTGATTAAGTTTAGAAAGGAACATAAATTAATTTGTATGGATGTTTGTTAGTGTGCCTTAAAAAGCATCGTTCCTCTAGGTTGTACGCATGTGAGTCATTATAAAACCAACACACACACATCTACACACACAATCACAAAGCAATCACATCAGACATTTTTATAATCAGATTTACATTCAACTTCACAAAAATCTTTCCTTCCCAGCAAATCAGGAACTCTCAGCACTTCCATCTCTGCATTGTCCACATCACCTGACATCTTTAATTTGTTCACTGGGGCATTCTGAAAATGTGTGGTGAATTGCTTTGTTCACTGATTATTTCAAATGCAACACTAGGAACAATGGGAATAAAATGGCAGTGGAAAACACTGGGTGAATCTTGCAGTTTACATATGCAAAATATGCCTGATTAAAGGAGGAATTCAGAAATGCAAATTCCTGAGCTATTTTGCATGGGCTAGGAAAATGTCCTCTGCACCACCTCAGTGGCATACCGCTCCAATATCTGAACCCTCCTCATATGCTCAAAACAAGGCATCACTTGTCACTCTCCTCCAGAAGGTGCAAGTGGATTTTAATGGCAGAAACAATTATAGGAAGTAAACCAATATAGTCATTATTAAACATTTATTAAGGTTCCATTGTGTGGGAGCCACTGATGTGTTTTAAAAATAACTTTCTCACCATAATACTTGCACTATAACCTAACTTACTTTGCATTTAATTTTTTAATGTATATAGGACATTCTAATAGTTAAGTTTCTATAATCCCCATGATGGTCAGGACAGAGGGAAATGAAAAGACTAAAGTGATATCCTATTAGTCTTGAGAAATTATGCTCCACTGGGGTCCTGCTGACAATCAAATCACAGTGCAAAGTGTACCCCAGGCTCCTCCTAACTTTGTGGTGACAGACTATAATCTAGGGTTGCTCAAAGCCTGAGATATCCGGGGTTTTAGAGTGGGAGGCCCATATGAATTGGTTAAGGAAAGAGAAGTAGACAGTTGCTACCCCAAAGTCATTGATGTTTGTTTGGTGTAGAAATTCTTATTGTTCCTGAGGAACACATTGTGGTAATGATGACTATGTATTGCAAGCACCCTCAGGTCATACCTGTAGTTTTTGTCTTACTGCAGTGAGAGCTGTGCAGGCCCCCCAGCCTGGGTCTCAAGGTTCAATCTCACAAGCTCCTTCTTGCATCCACATTGCCTTGCAGCATTCACTGTCCACAGAGACGATGAGCCCATCCCACATGGTGAACCTCTGGAGCAAGCAGGTACTTCCATGAAACAAGGAATCTATTTGTGGACAGAAGTGTCCTACTTCCTTCTGGTTCATCCATGTGAGCCCAGGGGTTTGTTGTTGGCAACAGTTTCCAGCTGTAGGAAGAAACCATGTCTGAAGCAGGAGATCGTCAGGCTGATCAGAAGGAGAGATACAGAGAGTAGCTGTAATAAAGTGATGGAGAATGGGATCTCAGAGGGGAGGGAGGCAGAGCAAGGAGAGGGGAGGAAGAAAAAGGGAAAGAAAGGGAAAGAACATGAGAGGATGATGAAGGTGATGGAGAACCTGATGGGCAAGAAGGCATATTTTCATGTCCTGTGACTGAATTCATGTATACCTAATTCCTGATTACGGAAGCCAGTAACTTACTTTTCTAGTTTAAACTTGACTTCTGTTTCCACTGCTTACAACCAAGGATCTCAACAAATACAGACTTCAATGATTTTAAATTGGAAAAAGAAAGCATTATTATTTAAAAAAAAAAATACCAAACCAAGTGCCAGGTATTAGGCAACTAAGCTTAAGTCATTAATGACTACTTTACCTCGTGCATTAGTACTACTACTATCATTACCATGCTACAGATGAAGAAACAAGGGCTTAGAATGGTTGAAATGACTCGCCCCAAGGCATTCAGATGTCAAGAAATAGATCATCAGAACTTGAACTCACATGGGAAAGAGAACCTAAGTGCTGGGCTCTGCTTCTGGAAGTTTGACACATAACAAAAATGCCCCAGTCAGTAGGGTATGGCTCTTCACAGCCCTCTGAGAAGACAAAGCTCGGAACTTAACATTTTATTTTTTTATTTTATTTATTTTTTTTTTAAAGATTTTATTTATTTATTTGTCAGAGAGAGAGAGAGGGAGAGAGAGCAAGCACAGGCAGACAGAATGGCAGGCAGAGGCAGAGGGAGAAGCAGGCTCCCTGATGAGCAAGGAGCCCGATGTGGGACTCGATCCCAGGACGCTGGGATCATGACCTGAGCCGAAGGCAGCTGCTTAACCAACTGAGCCACCCAGGCGTCCCGGAACTTAACATTTTATGGGGAAACCAAACAATCGAGGTTGAGGTGAAATAGTTTAGGTAGATACATTTTATATGCATTTTGCACACATTACCTTAAGGGTAATATTTGATGTTATAAACTTCCTTCTAGAATGAAAAAAAATAAAATAATTTTCCTTCTACCTTCCTATGATCATTGGAGACTTTGAAGACCTTTTTTTCCCCTCCATCTCAATGAAATATACCTAAATGTGTCTTATTTTGTCACAGGTAATATACCCAGTAGAAAGTATTTCGGGATATGGATCTTCAGTCAGACACTTAATTCATTTCTGGTTTCATGTGCCAGCTGAGGGAGTTCCGATACCCACATCACTTTCCCTTTTTATCCCCTGAGGCTGTCAAAATTAAAATCTGTTCAACTTCCTATTTTCCTACACTTCTCTATTCCCAAACCCCAGTTTTTTTATGCTAGAATTTTACTCAAATAGAACTCGTGTTTGGGAAGGGATTGCACTGCACTTTTTAAAAATTTAGATAAATTTGGCTATTTCTACGTACCAAATGGCCTACAAAGGAAAGTTTTGATGGCTTCTCAATATCCTGGTGGAGGTTGAAGGCAAGCCAGGTAGAAATTCATGGCTGGAGGAGCTAAGGAGACCGTGAAGTTTCAGTCTGAGCTGAGTGAACTAGCTATCCAGGTTGACTGGGCAGAGAGGTAAAGAAACAGGGTCTATTTGATGCATGTTCTTCCTATAGCCGAGGGTAGGTAAGCAAGAAGCAAAGTCAAATCACACACACACACACACACACACACACACACACACACACACACACTTGAAACCTTGCTTTAAATGTGGTACATGCTATGTTCAATCACTTCCATTGGCAAGCAACCCACAGAAAACGAGTAGCATGAGTGACAGATAAAATTGTGGTTGTAACCCATTGAGACTTGAGTTTCTTTGCGATACCAGCCAAACCCGACTCATTAATACAAACAGCAAAAGTGCTTTTCATGCTCTTAAGAGTTTTTCATGCACTTTGTCATTTGAGTCTCATATCAACGTTCTAAGCAAGTCAGATGGATTATTACTCCCATTTTAGAGAACAAGAAGTTAGCTGGCTTAGCTGGCATGCTGAAAAGAAAAGAAAAAAAAAAAATACCCTCATCCAGAAAGTGGAAAAAAAAAATAGTCTTAGTGAAGTTCTCCTGATTCCTTTTTTAGCTCCCTGACCTTAATCACATCCTGCCACATAAATGAGCTATGTCCAGGCGGTTCCTAGACTCTTAGGAAGCTACATTAAGCCATCAGGATACTAAGTGCACTTACTGTGAGGAGAACATGAATAATTAAACATTATCCTAGTGACCTGGAAAGTTCAGGCAAAGACACTGAGGTTTATTTACCTAAGAGGGCTTGTCTCAAGGATGTTAGGCCAGTCTTGATTTGGTGCATCTTATGTCGTGGAAATGGGTAAGGTCCCTTTCAGCCTGCTGGCCCCACCACGGATGGGACCAGCCAGGCAGGTCAGCAAATCCCCGTTTCTTGAGAAAGAGCAGAGCCAGAAATGATAGGGTGAGTCTGAAGCTGAGCTGGGTGGGGACAAACCCAAATCTGAGCAGAGGGACACTTGAGCATAGGACTTTGTGGATTAGTGACCTGAGCCTCGGTGGCATAGGGAGAACCATTACCAAGGAAATTAGAGGTATCTCTTCCAAATCTAGAAGAAAGGGGCAAAAAAGGGTCATCTCCAATCCCATGGGCATTTTGACGACTCTTCAATCTTCAATTTTCTGGTTAAGAAAAATGGACTGTGTGTTTGCATTTTAAATATTTCAGTGATGCTATAATTCTGCTCTTTGCTTTTTTATAATTTTTTTTTTATTCTGGTAATGTTACCTCAGAACAACAGCTTCTCTTTCCCTCTTTCCAATGAGATACTATGAATACTTGCCAGAAATATCAAGTTAATGCCCAAGCCAGCTCTATGTTCTGATTTATCTTCCACGTTGACTCTGAGTAACAGAGCCATACATTAAGGAACAAAGCTCGCTGCTGGGGTATTTATAACCTTGTCTTTTAAAACATTTGGCAGACGTTCAGACCCTCCATATGTTCGCAGTATTAAACTTTACCATAAAAGGAACTTAAGAGTTACATTTGAAGAAAGCTGGTATTGTATGGTCTGAAAGTCTGGCGGTTTTAAAAAAAAAAATAATCAAGTCCAACTTGAAATAACAGATGTTCTGTGATCCTGCTGAAAGTTTAAATGCCACACAACAAAGTCCTGCTCTCCCTAACACTGCAGATGTCATACTTCAGGAGCATTTTCAGTGACGCAGAGCAGACACATTGAGCTTCTGAGCCTGGTTTAATAAGGATGCATTCCTGAGTGGTGAGGACTAGAAAGGAAGACTGTAGGGAGGGGGTGACAAGCAGGCCAGCCCCCACGCTGCACTCCTCTCCCCCTCCCTGCATCAGTAAAGCCTGCAGAAACTGGGCAGCTTCCTAGGGCAACAGAATGCCTCCCGTAGAGGAAGCTAATCTGTAGAGATATGGGGAATAAATACTGGGATCTCTTTTTCTATTCATATATCTGGATAGAAAATACATTTATTTACCTAAAAAATAAGAAAAAGAACGCCCGATATGTTTTTTCTTCTAATACTTGGCACTGATGGAAGCTGGTACCAGCTTCAATATTTGGTGCATCCCGGGAAAGGGTAGGAATTCCATAACCTGACAGGGTTGGCCATGATCCCCCTGCCATTGTGCTGTGAGGGCCTGTAGGTTAGGACAGCTCAGGTAGGTAGACTTATGGAGCACATAATGTGGCCTTGACTAAATGAACCCATTCAAAATCAAGTAGATTTTAAAAATTCCTTAAAAGAAAACACGAATCGAAGCCAATATAACAAGGCAAGCAGGAGAAACCGCTACTCTGAGGATGAGCCTTCATCAGCCACATTTCAAGTTACGTAACAACACGATCATGTCACTGAAGGATGAGATAACCCCAAAAAGAGATTAAATGCAAAGTACTGTTTAGAGTCTTTGGTATTTGGATCCTATGAAGAAAGACAGTTGCAGACAAACTGGTGAAATCTAAATGAAGTCTGTAGTTTATAGTATTGTATTGATGTTAATTTATTAATTTTGATAAATGGTTATATACATAATTAACAGTAGGAGAAACTGGGTGGAGGGTATCATAGGAACGGTCTGTACTGTCTTCACAACTTTCCTATAAACTTCAAACCATTCCAAAATTATTGTTTAAATCATTAATATGAAAATAATTTAAGGTGGGTTGAGAATGAATTGGTAGTAATAAAATAAACTAAAAATCCTGGAAGTGAGAAAAAAATGCCAAATAACTATAATAATATTCAAAATTCTAACCAAAGAAAATTATTTATTATGTTTTTGGTCATTTTTCCTAGTTTTTTCTCCTCTTGAAAATCTTAATTATATATTCACTGATATCTTAGACAAAATATTTTAGGTCTACTTCTATTTTTTCCAACTTTATTAAGAAACACTTAACTAGGGGCGCCTGGGTGGCTCAGTGGGTTAAAGCCTCTGCCTTCGGCTCCTCATGATCCCAGGGTCCTGGGATTGAGCCCCCGCATCGGGCTCTGCTCAGCAGGGAGCCTGCTTCCTCCTCTCTCTCTGCCTGCCTCTCTGCCTACGTGTAATCTCTGTCTGTCAAATAAATAAATAAAATCTTAAAAAAAAAAAACACTTGACTAATAAAATTGTAAAATATTTGAAGTGTGCCACGTGATGATTTGACATATGTACAGATTGCGTAAAGATACCCCCATTGAGTTAATTAACAAATCCCTTACATCATAGATTTGTTTATTTAATTATTTATTTATTTATTGGTGAGAACATTTAAGTTCTCCTCTCTTAGAAAATTTCTTTTTTTTAATTTTTAAAAGATTTTATCTATTTATTCATTAATTTATTTATTTGAGAGAGAGAGAGCAGGGGGAGGAGCAGAAGAAGGAAAAGCAGCCTCCCCACTGAGCTCAGAGCCTGATGCACCTTGATCCCATGACCCCAAGTCCACGACCTGAGCCAAAATCAAGAATTAGATCCTTAACCCACTGAGCCACCCAGGTGCTCCTCCTAGCAAATTTCAATTATATGATACAGTGTTGTCAACTATAGTCACTATGTTAAACATTAGATCAGGAGACCTTATTCATCTTATAAGTGAAAGTCTTTACCCTTTTACTAACCTTTCCTGTATCCCTCACCCGTAAGCCCCTGTAACCACTTTTCTATAGTCTGTTCCTATGAGTTGAGCTTTTTAAGAAAATGATTTTAAAGACAGATCATTATTCTCTCCATCTCTGGTACACCTCATTCTAAGTATACAATTTTTTATTCATGAAGAAATGGAGATAACATTTTTGCAAGAAGCTTATGCTATGGAGAGGACATTTCAAGA
Source organism: Enhydra lutris kenyoni (assembly GCF_002288905.1). Lineage (NCBI taxonomy): Eukaryota > Metazoa > Chordata > Mammalia > Carnivora > Mustelidae > Enhydra > Enhydra lutris. The sequence continues at coordinate 2,244,186 of NW_019154114.1, read as the reverse complement.
ATGCTTCCATTGCTATGTGATTTTCTTGCCAAATTTGATTTACCTTACCTATAAATCTATCAAACATTCACAGTTAAAACATATGTTTTCAATAAGTAAAAAATAAATAGGGATTCTCAATTAAAGAAAAAAAGAGTTCACAATCACGGATTTGTGGCTTTGGACAGTTCTGTTTCTCAAATAATATTCAGTATTATGGTCAAGTGATGGGGAAAAAAGGCCAATGTAGTCAGCAAGAAATGTAACTGAGTGTATTACCTACCAGCTCTTCCTTCATTAACCAAGTGACTCTTTCCCCAAACCTTGTTTTAAAACTATGATTAGCCCCATACCACTACGGCAGCACTATTTTTAGAAACTCCAAAATTTAGAAAATAATGCCATGACTAAGACATGTTCATACTAGCAAATCTATTTCTAGGATTCATTGCAGAGGAAAATCAGAGTTTTTGTTTTGTTTTGTTTTGTTTTGTAAATAGGGATGTTTGTCATAACATTATTTATAATACCACACAAAAAAGTAAATGACTTACATTCCTCCAAATAAATGATGATTCATCTATCATCTCTTTGATTGAATATTATTCAATCCTTATAATTATGTTTCAAATATTATATAACGGTGTGGAAACATGCTCAGGATCTTTTCATTTTTCCTCTGAATGACTAATGTGTATATGCAAGATGACTTAAATAGAAGAAGGCAAAAAAGAGAGGGAGAGAGAGAATGTGAAACTATTCTAAGCGTTATTTTCCTCATTTGGAAACTGGAGATAATAATACTGATTGTCTCACGGAGTAGTTGTGAGAATTGCATGAGGAAATCCCCGCAAAGTGCTTTGGAGGCCAGTCTGATCCTACATCTTGCCCATAACAGGTGTCTGCTGACTGAGGATGATGATGATTGCCTTCTGCAAACTCCGTGCAGCCTGGCTGGCAGATGGGCTCTGAGTATGTGATTTCAGGGTAAGAACCTTAGCTGGCAGGGGCTTTCAGGAAAGACGTTTGCTTAAGGTAGATGCAGGATTTCAAAGATGCAGGTGATTTTTCCCATGAATTACTCCAAAAAACACTGCCTGCGACTAATGTGCCTGCCACTTAACTTGCCTGGAGCTTTGATCTGCATTTGTAAAGAGGGTTAAAGAGGTAAACTTATTTGTCTCGCAGTCTTCCAGGTAACATTCTTTGTCTTGCCCTTCTCTTCTTCCCTCCTCCTTTCTTCCTTCTTCTTGCCCCACTTACAACTGCCTTGGGTCTGCCTTTTTGTCTCTCTCTTGAGTCTATGACAGTCGCCCTCATGGTTATATCTCTACCCTTGTCCTGTTTCTGCCCCACCTACTAACAAATTCCCCTCTTACTACTGGATGTATCTTTTACAATTCAAATCCGACCAGTTCTGTTCTTACTTTAAAAACTTCTTCTGGCTTCCTATTTTTCACAGTGGTAAAATTGATTGGTACAGCATAAACATCTCTTCATCACTGAACCTCAAGTTGCTTCGCAGATGCATTTCAAACTAATCGTGCCAGCCGACGATTTTCTGATCTAGTAGAGAAAAGTCTCTTCTTCCTTGAACACCCTATTTGTTATGCTTTGTCTAAAGTGCAAGCTGATCCAGTCTCTGGAAGTTTCTCATTATGTTTACCTGTCTGTGAACTCTTGCTTCATCTTCTATGTCAAAGATGTGGTCTCCTCCGGGAAGCTCTCCTTCTCTTCACCCAGAAAGATTATTTCTCCTTCCTTTTTGCCACCAAACTTTCTCTCATCTTATCAAGTGTCATTGTGATTGATCACTTCATGCCTGTCTCCACCGCTGGGCTGTGAGCTTCTTGAAAGGCTCTCTGTTTATTCCCAGGCTAAACATGAGTATTTCCTACATAATAGCCCCATAGCTGATGGCTGATGATTTGATTGACAAATACTTTTTGAATGCCTATTGTGTGTACAAAAGTCTCACCATTAATATGTAGAAGAAGGTAACTCTAGGAGGTCCCATATAAAATGCAAATATGTTACTGAGATAGCATTCACTATATTAGTGTAGAGTATCTATCAGGTTTTAATTTAATTGCTTGATTTACCCATGGAATAGAGAGGTATTACTGATTTCAGGCACAGATAGATAGGGTACTTAAAAAGTCATCCATACTCTTTCTTTAGTGCTTGCTCTAATTGACTTCAATTCTCAAGCAAGTCCTGTCTACTTAGTGGCACATATGAAGGCATGTCCCCTGTAGACTTACATCTTTCCTAGATAACAAGCCCTGACAAAGTCCTTATTTTCAGAGAAAAAAAAATTAATGGGTATAATTCTTTCTTGATCAAACTTAGGTCATGTCTCAACCCCTAAAAAACATCAATGTCTTGCTCTGATTTACTAGAGAGAGGTCAAAGACAAATTAAACTTATGCGCAGAGAGAAGAGAGGTGGTTTCCCAACGGAAAGTTTTTATTCAAATAGGAGAGGGAGGAAGGAAGGAGAATATGATATATATGATATGTTAGACAAACAAAAAACCTTCACCCCCATAGAGTGGTTAAGTGATACTATAAATCCCTCAAGTCTCTCTTTGTCCATCAGTCTTCAAAACCCATCTCCGATATAACCTGTGTTGTGAAATCTTCCCTAGGATCCTCAGGAAGAGTGAGTCTCTTATTCCCCAGCTCTTGATCCTGCTTCCATTACTGCACTTTACCATACTGTTCTGCAACTGCCTGTTCACCACGGTCTCCCCAGCAGAGTGTGCAGCCCTCAGAGGAGGGCCAGCCAGTATATTCCTCTTCTTCTGGTGCATCTTCAACCCCTTATTGAAGTATGGTAGTTTCTGCCTTTTTATAAGTGTCTGCTAATTGCAGGTATGGAAATGAAAAGGGGTATGGATTGAGAGAAAGAATAGGAGCTGGTCAGGAGGTAATACTGCCAGGTAAGTTCTGTCCATCTCATGAAAGTGAGCCCATAGACACAGGACACGTTCTTCTGGCCACCTACTAACTCTGTCCACCTTGCATTCGTATAGTAAAGGATGTATTGGCTAGAATTCAGGTAAATCTGAGGAAAATTATTATTATTTGTCTTTTAATAATTATTAATTATAGATTAACAGATGTATTATATGAATATATCACTATATTATTCTAGTATCTATTATAATTAATACCCTATATAATAAATATAGGTATATATCAATAGTTATCATAAATCTATAATAGATATTATAGATTAATTATAGATATAATAATTAATAATTAAATAAAAAGATAATTATTATCTTAATTAAGTCATCAGATTATAATCTGTAACAGAGATGATATCTACCATCTATAAATATAGCAATTTAAAAATAATATTAGAGGGGCGCCTAGGTGGCTCAGTAGGTTAAAGCCTCTGCCTTCAGCTCAGGTCATGATCTCGGGGTCCTGGGATTGAGCCCCGCATAGGGCTCTCTGCTCAGCGAGGAGCCTGCTTCCTCCTCTCTCTCTCTGCCTGCTTCGCTGCCTACTTGTGATCTCTGTCTGTCAAATAAATAAATAAAATCTTAAAAAAAAATAAAAAATAAAAATAATATTAGTAAGTGTATTTGAAAGTGAGTGGTGGTGGGCCTTCAGTCTGCATTCATTTCACTTCCCTTCTGTGTAACTTCCGTATCTTACTGCCAATTATTTAACTATATCTCTCCCTTGAAAGTCCTCTTTACACAGTCAACTAACAGGCTAACTTATTTTTCTAAGCAAGGCTACCGATCCATGGCATTGTTTTGCCTGAATTCTCTATCTTGTCTATCTCATGATTCTTATGATTCACTTCTTTGTGGTAACAGTATTCTTTCATTTTATTAACCTGTATATGGTAAACTTTTTTCTGCACATGCATTCCCAGTAGGCATAATGCACACATTTCTTCCACTTTGCTGGAGGCAGAAATTGGTGAGTGTTCCTGCTATAGAGGTTGGAATGAAATCAGGCCCCAGTTCATGCAGGGATCTGACATGGGACGGATTTAGGTAATGATGCACACAGGGAATCAAGTGTTGCCCATTGTGCTGATAGATTACAGTAATGATATAACCCAAAGCTAGAAACTAACAGACAAAAAAAAAAAAAAAAAGAAAAAGAAAAGTTTTGGCTTAGGTAATTAAAAAATTCAGAGTGATAAAAATTGTATAATTTCTTTCTTCTCTCCCTTTCTTCATTCCTCCCCATCTTTTATCCATTCTTATTATCCATTCTTATTAGCTTTATTCTCATTCAGACTGTTCATAGAGGCAGAAAAGTAGAGCTACTGAAAACAAGTAGCTTCTTGTTTTCAATGTTCTTTTAGCTCTTTATCACAGGAAGAGAGCTCCCTCTTTCCCTTTACCTCTCTCTTTCTCCATTGCCCATTCCTTTCCCCCAAGCTTATGCCACTCAATCCCATCTCCTTTTTAGCCTCTCCCTCTTCTGCTCTCAGTTTTCTGTATTCAGTCTAATGGAAGATAATCTTATAAATCAATCACTCCTGCTTAGGTCAGTGTCTACTGCCCCAGACAATCTCTGTGCACAAGGAAAGGGATGAAGCACCTTGATGCTCCAGGCCTGCACGGAGGGTCCAGATGTGCAGCCAAGTCCATCAAAGTTTTCATGGAAGATGGCTCTATCAGGATCCCAGGCCATGAAGAAAGGTATTGGAGAGACATGTAGCCGATATCTGCTAACCCCTGAGAAAGCTCAGTGTCCTTGATGAATTAGCTTAAGCCATGAAGGTTTACATCAGGGTACCTGAAGAACTCAGAGCTTTAACAACTTGAAAGTTTTGGGGGGATGCATTTCCACTGCATTCAAACAGCACTCCTGGGCTGGGTCCCCCATAAGAGAAGGGTGGGTTGATTCCAGGGTAGTGCTCAAATGAAGCCTGTGATGTATTATTTTATAATCTCAATGAATGTCTAATTTTTATTTTTTTAAATGAGTCGACTTTATTTTTTTAGAATAGTTGTAGGTCTACAGAAAAATTCTGAGGAAAGTACACAGATTTCCCAACCTCAGGCCCTCCTACCCCAGCATGGTCTCCCCAATTGACATCTAGCAGCCATGTGGTTCATTTGCTACAACTGAAGAACCAATGCTTATACAATATTATCAACTAAAGTCCGTAGTTTACATTGGAGTTCACTCTTTTTGTTCTATATTTGATGGCTTTTGACAAATATATAATGTCATGTATCTACTTTTACAGTATCATAAAGAATAGTCGCACTGCCCTAAAAATCCCGGGTGCTTCCTATATTCATCCCTCTCTCTCTTTCCTCTACAGCCCCTGACAACCACTGATTTTTAGCCTCTCCCTAGTTTTGCCTTTTCCAAAATGTCAGGTAGTTGAAATCATGCAGTTTGTAGCCTTTTTGAATGGGCTTCTTCCACATAGCATCAAACACTTAAAATTCTTTCATGTCTTTTTGGGGGTTGAGACCCCATTTCTTCTTATTATTGGCAATATTGCTCTGTATGGCTTCACCACAGCTTTGTTTCTCCACTCACCTGCTGAAGGACATCTTGGTTGCTTCCTCTTCTTCACAATTCTGAATGAAGTTGTTACAAATATTCATGCACAGGTTTTTTGCTGTTGTTGTTTTGTTTTGTTTTTTTATTTTACATTTTTAAAAATTTCTTTTCAGTGTAACAGAATTCATTGTTTATGCACCACACCCAGTGCTCCATGTAATACGTGCCCTCCATAATACCCACCACTAGGCTCCCCCACCCTCCCACCCCTCACCCCTTCAAAACCCTCAGATTGTTTTTCAGAGTCCATAGTCTCTCATGGTTCATCTCCCCTTCCAATTTCCCTCAACTCCCTTCTCCTCTCCATCTCCCCAAGTCCTCCGTGTTATTTGTTATGCTCCGCAAATAAATGAAACCATATGATAATTGACTCTCTCTGCTTGACTTATTTCACTCAGCATAATCTCTTCGAGTCCCGTCCATGTTGCTACAAAAGTTGGGTATTCATCCTTTCTGATGGAGGCATAATACTCCATAGTGTATATGGACCACGTCTTCCTTATCCATTCGTCCGTTGAAGGACATCTTGATTCTTTCCACAGTTTGGCGACCGTGGCCATAGCTGCTATGAACATTGGGGTACAGATGGCCCTTCTTTTCACTACATCTGTATCTTTGGGGTAAATACCCAGTAGTGCAATTGCTGGGTCACAGGGAAGCTCTATTTTTAACTTCATAAGGAATCTCCACACTGTTCTCCAAAGAGGCTGCACCAACTTGCATTCCCACCAGCAGTGTAAGAGGGTTCCCTTTTCTTTACATCCTCTCCAACACACGTTGTTTCCTGTCTTGCTAATTTTGGCCATTCTAACTCGTGTAAGGTGGTATCTCAATGGGTTTTAATTTGAATCTCCCTGATGGCTAGTGATGATGAACATTTTTTCATGTGTTTGATAGCCATTTGTATGTCTTCATTGGAGAAGTGTCTGTTCATGTCTTCTGCCCATTTTTTGACATAATTATCTGTTTTGTGTGTGTTGAGTTTGAGAAGTTCTTTATAGATCCTATATCAACCTATTGTCTGTACTGTCATTTGCAAATATCTTCTCCCATTCCGTGGGTTGCCTCTTTGTTTTGTTGACTGTTTACTTTGCTGTGCAGAAGCTTTTGATCTTGATGAAGTCCCAAAAGTTCATTTTCATTTTTGTTTCCTTTGCCTTTGGAGACATATCTTGAAAGAAGTTGTTGTGGCTGATATCGAAGAGGTTACTGCCTATGTTCTCCTCTAGGATTCTGATAGATTCCTGTCTCACGTTGAGGTCTTTTATCCATTTCGAGTTTATCTTTGTGTACGGTGTAAGAGAATGGTCAAGTTTCATTCTTCTACATATAACTGTCCAATTTTCCCAGCACCATTTGTTGAAGAGACTGTCTTTTTTCCACTGTATATTTTTTCCTGTTTTGTCGAAGATTATTTGACCATAGAGTTGAGGGTCCATATCTGGGCTCTCTACTCTGTTCCACTGGTCTATGTGTCTGCTTTTATATGCACAGGTTTTTGTGTATGTTACAGTTTTCAACTCATTTAAGTAAATATTTGAGAGCATGATCACTGCATTGTGTGGTAAGGCTAAGTTTAGTTTTTATGAGAAACTGCCAAAATGTCTTCCTGAGAGGCTATCCCGTTTTGCATTAGTACTGACATAAATGAGATATCCTTTTGCCCCATCTTCTTCCGGCGCTTGGTGTTTTCAGTGTTCTGGATTTTCCATTTTAGAAGACAAATAGCAGTACAGATTTTTTATTCAAAGTTATCTTTTGATGTCACCTCCTATCATCATCTTATCATTTTCTTCAATGAGCCACAGTTACTACCTCTGACCTGGCTAAATGGCCTCTTCATTCTCACCCCAAACCATAAATCTTGCATCAGAATTATGCAGAACCCTGGACTTCATTCCATTCTTACTACCCCCGATATCTTCTCTGGAGGTGCTTGGAATCCACATGGCTCAAGTTTTCCCATGATTCCTAAGAACATGAACATCTGAGGACCAGTACCATGATCCTTGTTTCAAATCCATTAACTTCATCTTACCCCTATGGGCTTTTCTAGGAGAATCCCATGTCCTTATCCTTGGGTTCCAAACTAGTGCAAGTTTCATTGGGCACACACAGATTTTGAAAAATGATTTCAAGTTTCTGAGCCTCTGATTCCTCATCTGAACCACAGCCCTAACACTACCTACCCCTAAAAACATCTGAGGGGACTGAAGGAACCAGCATGAATTTTCTTGAGACAGAGACCAGCAGAAGCAGCTGTTCAATCAGCTGCTTTCTCCCTTCCCAGTGAGTTCGATTCCACATAAACCTGGGCAGCTGCCCATGCCACTGCCCAACCCTCATAAATGCATAACCTGGGCCTATCTGAGTTCATACTCCTTCCCACCTACTTCCAAGATTAACCAGGAAGAATGCAAAGTGGGAAAGGGTGAGAACTAATCATGGCTAACCAATGTAAAACATGCTTGGTTTTTCTACAGCTCTACTTGCTTTACAAAAAGATTAAGGAGCTCAAGAGTAAAAACCAAGTGGGGAGCTATTATTTCTATCACACAGGAGACTTTTATATGCTTGTATTATGATGTTTGTGCATCATGTATGTGAGACAAAACTTACAGAGATTCCCAGCTTAAACCTTGAGTCCACATGATGTTTTCAGCTGGAAAGGATCAAAATGATCCATCCCTGCCTAACCATTTTGGCAATGAGAAAACTGAAGTCCAGAGAGCATAAGCAAATTCATACTGCCCCTTGTGGAGAGCTGGGAGCTAAAACTCCTTGACTGGAAGGCTTCATTAAAATAATATAGTAGAGGCACCTGGGTGGCTCAGTGGGTTAAGCCTCTGTCTTTGGCTCAGGTCATGATCTCAGGGTGCTGGGATCCAGCCCCACATCAGGCTCTCTGAGAGGTAGAGATCCTGCTTCCCCCTCTCTCTCTGCCTGCCTCTCTGCCTACTTGTGATCTCTCTGTCAAATAAATAAAATCTTTAAAAAAAAATAATACAGTGAGCCAAAACCTGTTTTGGTTTTCTTTTCTTTTTTTAAAAACATACAATGTATTATTTGTCCCAAGGGTGCAGGTCTGTGAATCATCAGGCTTACACACTTCAGCTCTAAGCTTTGCTTCTACTTGATGATGCTCTTTCTTTTTTTTTTTTTTTTGAGAGTTTTAAATTTTATTTTATTTTTTAAACATATAATATCTTTTTATCCCCAGGGGTACAGGTCTGTGAATCGCCAGGTTTACACACTTCACAGCACTCACCATAGCACATACCCTCCCCAGTGTCCATAATCCCCCCCCCCCCCCCCCCCTCCCCCCATTAACCCTCAGTTTGTTTTGTGAGATTAAGAGTCGATGATGCTCTTTCTTAGTGCTGCTGTAGCTTCATGCCACCTTTACCTCAACTACCTGAAGAATCACTTGGTGACTCTTCAGCTTTCCTTCTCTGCTTTGTGACTTCCTATCTGTCTCACTTGGGTTTTCCAAAGACCCGTGATGGTCACTGCTATCTCCCCAGTATTATGGCCCTAACACATCTGTGTACCTCTTTCCATCAAAACTTTTGGCTCCTTGAGTCCCAATCAAGATATTCTCTCCCCTCACAATATTGCTTTAAGACAAAGCTCTCTCTCTGTACTCCATCTGAGAAAATGATTTTTCACCCCTACTTCATTTTGAAAGGGTTAATTTAAAATTATATTTTTATATTTATGTCCAATAGCATTGATTCTTTTTGGTTTATAACTCAATATGTTTTGACAAATGCATAGATAACACCATTGGTAACCACCATAGTAACACCACTGTGATCAGGACAGAACAATGAGGACTAACTTTTAAACAAACTCTGCTTGATCAGTGACATTTATTTCATTCCTTATTTATTATTCCTACCAGTTATTTTGCAATTGCTGCTTCTGATCTGGGTGAGAGATCAAGTGCCATTAAAATGACTTGTTAAAATTTTTCAGTGGTTAAAGGGTTAAATTTTAATTGTCTTGGGCAGCTCAATTGCCCATAAGATATTCTTTTTTTTTTAGGCCATTTAAAACCTTGGAAACATTTCATGGACTCCTAATACTCTCTTCAGTGGAGTCTGCACTTGGATCTGAGGGCTATGAGTTGTTCTGGTCTAGAACTGGGTAGGAATGCTTTCCTTAAATCTCTTGAAGTTATTCCAGGGGATCCCCCTGTAGGGACACTCAGAAATCGTTGCAAAGTTTATAGCATGGGTCTTGGAGATATGAGGTATTATTCCTGGCACAATATTAGAGAGTCTCTTATATCAAGTCATTTCGACGGCTAAGTCGGTATTGATCTCTACATTCTCAAATATCAAAACCAAGTTGTCAGCGATAAAAAGAAAGTGGCCAGAGACCTCCCAGGAATTTCCTGCTAGAAAAAAAAAAAGAAAAAAGAAAAGAAAAGAAAAATTCTTGCTCTTTGCTGTCCAAATGCTCAGCATGTTAAACCTCACTTTGAATCAGTCTCTCAGACAGATAATGAGGTGGTAACACAATACAGGGCTGTAATAGAAATAGATTGAGTGAAAAAGAATTTCTCAGGATATGAGCTGAGATATGTATACAAAACCAGGCAGCAATCATTAATAAAACTCATTCTTTGGACTCACTCTCAATCTGTCTTTCCTGTCTGGTTGGAAACTGGGATTTTTTAGAAGGGAATAACACATCAAACAACACATCTGCGTGGTTAATGAAGGTGTCAGACTGGAGTTGGGTTTTAAAATGGAAATCCTTTGGCAAACTGCAATACGGAGATAAGATACTTTTTATGGATTGCAAGAATTTAAATACTTTGAGTTGCTTTCACAGAATGTCCTTAAGTTTTAATAATATCCAGACAGTCTTATTTTGCACTGAATGAGTAAGGAGAAAATGTGTCCTACATTGCCATAATTATCAAGAGACTGGTATTTTGAAAATAAAATAATGTAATGGGATCATAGTTTTAAGAAAGTTTTTTAATGGAAATAAAAAGGAATATGGAGCTAATCTCATCCTACTCTTTCTTTTCACAGAGAGAAAACAGAGGTAACTTTATTCTCTCTAGATAATCAAATAATGACAAAAACTAGCAGAAACCAGGGTATTTTGGAAATATGACTTAAAATCATGTCATAAAGGTGATATTACATGTATTAGACATATGACCTTGGGTTAAAGGGGTGAACTTCTTTTGACATCTCTGTTTTGCCCTGAATATGATAAGGAGTTTAAAGAATAGAGGAACTGGAAGTGGTTTGGGTCAGAATGGAGGTCAGAAAATACAACCTTAACAGAGTTGGAGAGGCTATTTTGGCTGGAGGAATCAATGTTAAGAACTAACATAATTGTACCAGTAAAAGAAAGAAGGTAGTCTAACATTATATCCAGCCTCATCTGTACTAGATGGGCAATCTTTGGGAAGTTCAGCCTTCTCTTTAGGTTTCATTTGATATATATATATATATATATATATATATATATATATATATATATATATATACACACACACACACATATGCTATATATATTAATTTTAATGAAGCATATAATTTTTAACAAACTATACACATTAAATTGCACAAATTTATAACAGATAAATTTAATAAATATGTAAGAAATACTGATTAATGTATTTCTTATATATTTCTATTAATATATTTTATATATTTTTCATTATGTATATTTTTTATATATACATATATACATACACATAACACACACACAAACACACAGACACACACGCACACAAACATATATATATGAAAGGAAGAAACTACTGCATGCCATTCAAAAAAATAAAGTCCTGTCAGATAGTCCACCTCAATGTAGAAGATAAAACGATAAAGGAGTCTATCTCCATGAACTTGGGGTAGACAAATAACTCTAATAATTCTTAAAAAGACATAAAATAATAAATAATAAACTGGACCACAATGAAATTAAGGATTATGAATTTCCATTTAAAAAATAACCTTTTAGAGAGTGGAGAGGCTGTGTGGATACACAGTCAGAGACTGTATTTACAACACGTATACCCAACCATGGACGTGAATCCAAATGTAGAAAGGCCTGTGAGAGCAAGCAAAAGGCAGACGACCAAGTTTTTAAAAACGGGTGAAAGACTTGATCAAGTACTTCACAGAAGAGGATATTACAATAGCCAATAAACATAAGAAACAGTGCTTAACTGGTCATTAGGGAAACGCAATTAAAATTGCCATGTAGTATTGGTACACCCCAACCACAGTGGGTAAAATGAAAAAGACAGATGGCCCCACAGGAGGGGGTGGAGGAGGAGGAGCAACTGTAGACTCACACCCTGATGGCTAGAGTTTAACTTGGTGCAATCATTTTGAAAGAAATATAACAAACAAACAAACAAGCCGAAGGAAAAAAATGCATGCTTTATGATCTAGCAATTTATTCTATCCCTAGACATGTGGACATATGTGGGCCAAAAGACACGTACAAAAGTGTTCAGAGCAGCAGTGTTTGTAATAGCTCAAACCCACCCACAGTTTATATACAATCGAGAGGACAGTTACTTAGGTTTGCCCATGCAATGCGAAGCTGCTGCTTCTTTTTTTTTTTTTTTAAAGATTTTATTATTTATTTGACAGACAGAGATCACAAGTAGGCAGAGAGGAAGAGAAGCAGGCTCCCTGCTGAGCAGAAAGCCCTATGTGGGGCTCAATCCCAAGACCCTGAGATCATGACCTAGAGTGGAAGGCAGAGGGTTTAACCCACTGAGCCACCCAGACACCCCCTATGTGAAGCATCTCAGAAAGATCAGTAACAAACTACAATGAGCCACAACAACATGTGTGTCTCACCAAATAATGTTAAGTGAAAACAGCTGGTCAGCCCAAAGTCACATTATTTGATTTCATTTATATAAAGTTCAAAAATGGGGGCTCCTGGGTGGCTCAGTGGGTTAAGCCTCTACCTTCGCCTTGGATCATGGTCTCAGGGTTCTGGGATCGAGCCCTGCATCGGGCTCTCTGCTCAGCAGGGAGCCTGCTTCCCCCTCTATCTCTGTCTGCCTGCACTCTTCCTACTTGTGATCCTTCTCTCTGTCAAATAAATAAATAAAACCTTAAAAAAACCCCAAAACTCTTTAAAAAATATAAAATAAAGTTTAAAAATGGGCAAAACAAACTGATGATGTTACAAGTGAGGATGCTGGGTGTCCTCCATGGGAGTAGGCTAGAAAGGGAAGGGCACAGGTGACTTCTGGGGATCTGGGCTGGTTCTGATTCCAGACAGAAATCCTGGTTATGCAGATGTACTCATTCTATTGAAATTATGGCATTTGCATTCTCTTCTGTATATGTTATTTCTCAAAAAAAAAAATTGAAGAAAAAAGTGACAGGTATCAAAGTAGAGAATTTAAGAGACAGTATTTATTAGGTTTTAGTTTACAAAGAGTAATTGTAGAGAGTTTGCTAAAACAACAGATTTTAGTGCTCCATCTCCAGAGAACATTGTTGTTAGGACCAGAGCAGGGTTGTGGATAATTCCTACTCAAAGGGATTCTTGGACCACGTTTTGAGAGACGTTGTATGTAGTAAGGAGTTTTTCAACTTTGGTATTTTGAAGCGATGTGGCAACCAGCCAAGCTCATCATAAAATTATGAGAGTATCTTCACTAAGATTTTTAAGTTAAGAAGTTAGCTGGAAAATACACTGTCATGAGGCCAGCTATAGACTTTGCTGTTTTCAAGAGAGTCATCCTTCTTGGGATGTTTTCCACTTAATAAATAGCTTTCTAGAGATTTGAAAGTAGAGACTAGGGAAGAGGGAGGGAATAATGGATGTGGAATACTTCTTGTGCTCAAGGCACCACTTCCAATCTGGTAGCTGACAGGAATGTGCCAAAGTCATTACAATATGAGCACTTTTATGGCATTCCTAGAAATGAGTTTGGGGCCCAGTGGTATACATTACTGGGACTGTTTTCACATAAAAAGGCCCCAGAAGGGAGAAGTGGGACACTTTGCATGACTTCACTAAAGAGGCATGCCTCCAGAACATTTGTCCTTTGCAATCTCTACAATAAGAATGTTCCACAGTCCAGCAGTGGTGGAGAACACTGCATTTTGTGTAATTCTCCTGAGACAATCAGTAATAAAGCATGCAACAGATTTTGCAGTAAACCATTTAATATTATTTGTCTTGTGGAACAGTTTTTTCATGTAACTCCTTAATATGCATATCATGGAAATTGTTGGTTTAATGTATACGCCAATGAAACAAATTTCTCTGTTATACATTGGTTCAGGACTAACATCAGTGGTAGAAAATGATGGAAGTGTGCATGGTGAGGGACACAGTTAGGGGATGTGTCTTTATCCACCAGACAAAATTGGGAATATATTTCCTTTGGTTGGAATTCTATCAAATCAATGAGAAAACGTTACTAAGGTTACTATTTTTTTAAAATTTTGATTTCATATACATTCAAGATCTTTGAGAAGTAATATGTATCTTGAATTAATTTTAAAAGGTAAATGATTAAAGATGTTTAAGTAAATTCCACAAATTTATGTGCATCTCTACTTATCTCTACCTCAAACTGTTGTGTCTCAAGACAAGAGTAAAATTTGTTCCTTTCATGATTCATTGGTCCACTGTATTTCCCATTCTATTTTTTCTTAGCCCTTGAGTGATCTTGCTTCCTCAATAAAACTTCTTTTTCCTCTATCTTAAAACTTTTTCTCTTTATGGGCTCTTTGCTATCAGCATATAAACACACACAAGCATTTTTAATTAAAAAAAAAAAGTCCTCTCTATTCTTCTTTCCATTCCTTTGTTCAACCTTGTATACCCTTGCCTGCTAAACTACTTGAAAGAAATGTCCAGCCACACTGGAATCACTTCCTCACTACTCAATTCCCAAATCATTGGAGTCTGGTTAATGCCTCCATTATATCTCTGAAGCTGCTCATTAAAACTCATCAAAGCCCTCCTAGTTGGTGAATCCAATAACTAATTTTCAATTGCTATCTTAACTTGAGGTTTCTGGAACATTTAATCTTATTGATCTCTCCCTCTTATTGAAGTTCACTTTCTCTTTGGACTCAGCCACACCAGTTCTTCCTGTCTCCCTAGTTACTTGCAGGAAAGAATTAATTTTCCAGACCATAGCTTTCAATAAAGGGAAAGTGCTAGCTACTCTGTTCTTTCAAAAATAGTCTGGTGAGAGTGAGCATCAAGTACCCCCTTCCCCTGTGACCCACAGGAAAGGCCTGCAGGATGAATGCACTCACATTAGGGATGACTTAACTCATTTGGGAGATAGCTGAGACCCTGGATTTTGTTTACCAGAGGTAATTTATGAGTCTGCTAAGGAAGTCCATGGCTCTTTTTCTACCCATAGATATTGACTTAATTTGTGCTTCTAGTCTTCAGGTGGGAAATAGACCTGTTTTCTCTCCTCCCTTTCCTGAGTTGTTGTTTTTCTTTTTTTCCACCATATAGGTATGACAGATCAAGTTTCTTAAAAACAGTGAATATGTTCTGCTTTTGTTTGGGGTTAAGGTCTATGATGGAGAGCTCATAGGAGGCCTTTAAGTTTTTGGTTTTAGTCTCCACATATGCTTTTCAAATGCGTGAGTTAATGTCAAAAGTGAGGAAAACAGAGAACACTTTAGGTAATTCAAAATGAGTACAGGTTAATGTGTACAGGTTTAATGGGTTACACAAATGATGAAGAGTTGAGAAGGCATGGGGGAAAGTAAAAAAAAAAGAGAGAGAGAGAGAGAGAGATTTTGGCAACATTGGGAAGCTGTTTCTATTTGTAGAACTGAAGGTAAAAGGTTAGAGGGCTCTAATAACAGAATCCAGAAGCTGAGCCTTTCTTGAGAGAACTAAAATCAGAGAGAGGGCTGCCTCATCCCACAGAGAAAGGAGTACTCAGTTAGAAGTTGGAGCCACTGGGGATATATTTTCATGAAATGTACCTAAACCATTCCCTTCGATCTTCCACCAGTACTATCCCTTGCCAAATACACTCAGAAACCCAGCAGCATGGCAGCATGAAAAACATATTTTACAGGAGACATTTGAGGGTAGGGTTTTAGGTAAACACAACTTTTTTAAGGAGTAATATGTTTTAGGAGTTATTGGAACATCAAAAATGCTGATTGATTGATCCCCACATAGGTTCTGTATTCTTTCCCTACTATGAACAATCTGGAGAGGACAAAAGGTAAGTAAATTGTACTCCAAACTTCAACAGCCTCTTCTTGTCAGTTTTGAGTTTGTGACCCTCTACTTTTATACCTAATGGTTGATATTTCCAATGTTCTCTTCATTATTACAGTAGCCATCTAAGCTGACTCCCAATACCTATTATGTCCAGTTTTTATCTATTTCCTGAATTTCAGTTCTATAACTTCAACTTTCTTTCTTTCTAAAACATCTCACTTGCTGATAAGCTGGTCTGTTCAAGACAACACATCCCCAAAAGAAAGTATCTTGTTCTCCAATTTGTTCCTCTTCCTTTATTGCTCATCTTAATGAATGGTGCCCACATCCTCCCAGTTGGGCAATGCAGCATCCTGGAAATCCTTCTTTTTCATCTTCTAAAGAAATCATTCAATTACTCAAAGGGCTAATTATATACATGTTAAGTATCTCTCAAGCTCAGACCACGCCACACTCTGATTGTCTCCTTTTGTCTCTGTTGCTGGGGTTCTTTTTTAGGCTCTCATCTTTGCTCATTCTGTGTGATTGAAACACCTCTAACTATACTCCTTCACTCCCATATTTCACTCTTTTTGTCCATCTTTGTTGTGAGCTATCAGCTTATCTTTTCAAAACAAATTTCTAATCATCTTACTTTCTTGCTTGAAATGTTTCAAAAGGTTTTTACTACTTTTAAAGAGAAGGATATCCAGTCACCTTGCTATATCATACGAATCCCTTTGTTCTCTGCTTTATCCAGCACTGGCTTAATTTTTCACCACTGATCCATACAGGTGTTATTCCAACCTGTGTCCCAGAACTGGAATGACCAAGCAAGAGGACATTAGGTAATGAGGTCACACATATAATGAGAAGTAGATCATTTGGGCGTTTTTGGCCATGGGGAAGGTTTTAATTTTATGCTTTAAGTGAAATGGGGAACCCATGATGATTTTTGAGTATCAAATCATCACTCTAGCTTATGTATTGGGAATAGGTTGTACATCGTTAAGGATAGAATCAGGGAGAGCTGTAGTAATCTAGATGACAGATAATGGTGCCCCAGACCAGGGTGATGGTACTGAATATGGTGGGATGTGGATGGATTCCTGCTGTATTTTGAAGGTGGAGCCAATATGATTACATGAATTATAGGAATGTGGGCCACACAAAAATGATAGAAATGAAGAATCATTCCAAAGATTTTGACCTGAGCAATTGGTAGGTGGAATTGTCAACACTGAGCTAAGGGAGGGAATGAGATTCGATCTGAACTTGTTAAGCTTGAGATATCTGTTCAATATTTGTGTAGATATGGTAGTGATGTTGTGTAGGCTTCTTGTTCTTCAAGACTCAGCTGAATTGTCATCTCCTTTCAGAAGCTATAAGCAGAAATAGGTCCTTTTTTCTAGGTTCTCAGTATATAAAATGGATTCACAAATTGAAGATTTTTAAATAAATGGATAGATGAATGAAAAAAAATGGATGAAAATAAAACTTTCATTCTCCATGTGTGGACTAAATGAGATAAAGCAACCAGCATAATGTCTGCAAAGAGCAACTCTGCTCATAGTCAAATTCTTCCTGGGGTGGCTCACATCCAATGTCTCATTGAGATGGGAATATAAAGGCTAGGCTATTTCAGCCCAGTGTGGGACAACTCTAATGGGCCATTTTAACTATAGAAATTCCAATGAGATTCATCAAGTCTGACACTGAGCCAGCATTTCAGCTTGACATCTCACTCTGCCCAATCCTGCTTCCTTTCTCTCTCTCTCTCTTACATTTGTTGGTGCCAAGAGCATTGCCTAACAAAAACTGTCTTCCTCAAGAAACAAACTACACACAAAGTTAGTAACAGGAGTGGTCTGAGATAGCAGTTGATAAAGTGGTATTTTGGACCTAGATCACTAGCTGCCTGCCTGGCAGTGAGAACTTACAGGTGGTAAGCAGATCACAGATAGCCCCTGGCACGAAGTGGTGGTCCAATTGCTAGAATTTTAGTCACGGTGATATGGGACTGTACACTGTTAAAAAGGAATGCATTAGCTCCTGCAGTGTATTGGGTTCTGATTAAAGTAAGGCATGTAATAACCATAAGCATGGGAGAAGATGGTAAGCTCCTCTTCCTAAACAAAAACAACAAAGGCTGAGAGTGATTATTGGACAATGGAAAGTCTGTATGAAAGCCAGAGGGCATCATTGGCAGTGTACAAAGAGGTCCTCATTTCCTGTAATTAGAGAAGAGAAAGCTAAGCAACACAAGGGGGCCAGGATTTATTTATCAGATTGACTTAAAACTAGCAATACAGTGGAACAAAGATAGTCTTTTCAACAAATGGTGCTGTAACAACTGGACATCCACATTCAAAAAAAGAAAAAGAATCTGGACACCGATCTCACATCCTTTACAACAATGAACTCAAAATGCACCATATGCCTAAATATAAAATACAAACTGTAAGTGTCCTGGGATATAGAGAATACTTAGATGACCATGGGTATGGCAATGACTTTTTTAGGTACAATACCATCCATAAAATTAATAATTGATAGGCTGGACTTCATTAACATTAAAAATTTCTGCTTTGTGAAAGGAAATGTCAATAGAACAAGAAGTAAATCCACAGGTTGGGAGAAAATATTTTTGCAGAAGATATATCCTGTAAAGGACTATTATCAAAATATTAAAAAAAAAACACAACTCTTAAAACTCATCAATAAGAAAACAAACATCCTGATTAAGAAATGGACCAAGATCTTAAGAGACAGTTTACCAAAGAAGATATACAGAAGTAAATAAGATTATTAAAAGATGCTCCATATTATATGTCGTTAGGGAATTAAAAATTAACACAAAAAGATACCAAAACGCACCTATGAGAATGGCTGATGGCACAAAATGCTGACAATACCAGATGCTGACAAGGATGTGGAGCAATGGGAACTCTCATTTATTGCTGCTGGGAATGAAAAACGGTGCGGCTCCTTTAGAAGACAATTTGGTGGTTTCTCAGAAACTGAACACACTCTTCATATACAATCCAGAAATCATATTCCATGTTATTTACCCAAAGGAGTTGAAAACCCATGTTCACACAGAAGCCTGCACATGGATGTTTATAACAGCTTTATTCATAATTGTCCCAAATTGGAAGCAACCAAGATATCCTTCAGTAGGTGAATTAATTAACTGATTAAAATGGAATATTATTCAGCACGGTGGGACCTTAATGACAAGGTGGGACCTTCAATGCATATTACTAGTGAAAGAAGTCAGTTTGATAAGGCTATATGTTGTGTGTTTCTAATTATATGACATTCTGAAAAAAGGTAAAACTATGGAGATAGTAAAAAGATGAGCGGTTGCCAGGGGTGAGGAGAGATGAACAGGTAGAGGACAGAGGACTTTTAGAGCAGTGACGGCACTCTATATAACGCTATAATGATGGATACATTTTATTGTACATTTGTCCAAAACCACAGAATGTACAGCACCAACACTGAACTCTAATGTAAACTATGCACTTCGGGTGATTATGATGTGTTGACGTAGGGTTCTTCACTTGTAACCAATATTCCAATCTAGTAAGACATATTGATAATGGGGGGGAAGCAATGTATCTATGGGGGCAAGGGGTGTATGGAAAATATCTGTACCTTCCTCTTAATTTTTCTGCGAACCTAAAGCTTCTCTAAAAAAGTAAACTTAGGGACACCTGGGTGGCTCAGTTGGTTAAGCCTCTGCCTTCAGCTCAGGTCGTGATCCCAGGGTCCTGGGATAAAGTCCCACATTGGGCTCCTTGCTCAGTGGAGAGCCTGCTTCTCTCTCTGCCTCTGCCTGCTTGTGTTCTCTCTCTCTCTCTCTGACAAATAAATAAATAAAATCTAATAAATAAATAAATAAATAAATAAGTAAACTTAAAAGAAAGAAAGAAAGAAACAAACAAACCAAGGCAGATCTGCTATGTGAAGTTCAGAACAGTGGTTGGGAAAAATTGGATAGGAACTTCTGGACTGATGAACCTGAAAATCTTGATTATCTCCACATTTCCCTGAGTCATCTGCATTTGCAACAGTGGTCCACCTCTTCCTGTTTAAAAGCTAGCACATCCTCCCTCTCTGAAGGCAATTCAGAGACTTCTCCAACAATAAAATGGTCCTTTAGGATGTTCCTTCACTCCCCTCCTGGACACTAGATCTGTAACTAGGTTAGGTTGCCTCACAGCAGCTTTAGATATGCTGAGCCTAATAAAAGAAGCAAGAGACCATTCCCTAAAGGAACTTCAAGCATGGAACGATAGCAAAAGTTGGGTAAAATGCATAGGGTTGGATTCTGAGTTTGCTTGATCAAGTTTTTTTCACTTTTAGTTTCAGAGGTCCTTGTGGGGTCAGTTTTGTACACACATGATTTCTTCCTCTTCTGAATCCTTTCCCACCCTTTCAGGGATGTCAATTCCAAAGGCATTCCCTAATCAACATCCTGCACACCAATTTCCATCTCTGTGTCACTTCCATGGAGAACACAAGCTACTACACACATAATTAAATCTTTGTAAATGACTCCAACCCACTAACTCCCATAGAGAACATACACTGTAGAGATACATATTTTTGTCTGAATCACAAAAGACCTCTTAAGACCTGAGAATAGAATTGACAGCCTCAAAGTCCTGCCACTTGAGCAATTCCAGGAGAATGAGATACTCAATGTGGAAGGAAGATGACATAAGGGATTTATATTAGAAACTAAATCAGAAAAAAAAAATTGAAATCTTTGGTTAACACAATTGGCTTTCAAACTTTATAAAAGGGGCTATTCAAGTTGAGGCAGGTCAAAAGACTTGGAACTTCACTTACTTGGCCCTCCTTTTCTTTCTTGTGTTTCCCCTGAGTCATTTTGGGGAAATCTTAGGGTTCCACAGAGCACACTTTGAAAATTGCTAGAGTAGATGGTCTCACAGCTTCCTTTGAGTCTTGTGATTTCATAGATTTATGATTTAGTGAGAAGTGACTCATCAGAAAGATTTGAAACAAAAGGGTATTACTTGGGTATATTTGCTATGCCCTGCACTAAAATTGTCTTAATTAGTAATTCATATATTCAGCATATGAACTATGATATAATCACATGTTTAAATATGCAATCATTTCTCAACTTGATTGTAATAACTTGTCTATAATAAAAAGAGGTCCCTTCATTGCTATGTGGAGTAAATGTTAAATTAATCATGGACCTATGCCAAATCTGCCTTTAAAACAGAAAAAAAAAAAAAAAAAGCAAACAAATTGCTTTTCCAAGACTGAATCATGCTGCCTCTCTTCCAAGAGCATTTTTGTAATTACTTCTTTGATTACCCAGGTGATAATATCAAGATGGATTCTTAACCTTCATACCAAGCTTTTGTGTGCAAATACATTGGAAGAGATGGCCAATGATTTAATACTCAATGCAAGGGGGCAACCCTAAGCGCTGCCCGACTTCTATAACAGACTGAATGGAGCCTCTGATGGAAAGATGAGATAACAAAGGGAGAAATCTTGGCAGGAAAATTACTTTCCTTTGAATCCTAATGGCAATCTTGAAAAGCTAAGATTTCACATAGAGGTTGTTTCACATGTGAAGAGATTCAAAAGTATTACAAAATTCACTGCAACATGTAGCTATATGGGAATAAAATATATAGATGTATGCCATGGACAAGAAAAACTCATTAAAATCACTGTTTTAGAGTCTTCACAAATTTTCAAAGAGTTCTCAAGGGAGTTATTTAACATCTAAGAGAAATGGAGTTATGGATTTTGGAAGAAGGAGGTAACTTTCACATAACTGAATCAGTCCACCTGTTTGTACAGATGATGAAGCAATTTCATGGGAAAGTACTCTGCTAAGATGGATTGCCTTCCTCCACAATGTGATCTATCCACTGGATTAAAGCCATTATTATTATGCTGTACTCTCTAAATGAAGACAACATGGGTCTGGGAGCAAAGGGTGGAAGTAGATGTACTCACTACCATCATTCTCAATGACCCACTGGGGGATTCTGTGCTTCTAATCCCTGAAATTCAGAGCTCTACAAGAGGCCCTGGTAACCAAAGAGAGCAGATTCTCCACCCATGAGACCCAACAACTCTCACTTTGCCCTATGAGTTATGGCTCTTACCTGAACACTTTGGGCTAATTGTGTCCAGGGACCATCAGGCAGTAAGAAAAATAATTATCTTGTCAGGGGTAATTGATCCTGATCAGTTGTAGGATGTAGGCTGCTGACACACCATGGGAGTAGGAGGGGTATCTGTGGAACTCAGATGACCTATTTGGGTGCCTCTTAGTTTCTTCTTGCCTATTTGTGACTGATAATGGACATGAGCAATGACTCTGCCTGAGAAGGATACAATCACCAGAGGCTCAGATTCCTCAGGAATAAGGTTTAATTTATCAGGTAGCTGAGTAAGAGGGGGAATTTAGAATGGATAGTTGAGGAAGGAGTGAAGGAGTACCAGTTAGAGCCCCGAGGTAGACTACAGCAATAAGGACTATAATCCATCTGGCTAACCTCCATCTTCTAAGTGTCTTTTCAGGAAGAGAGGTCCCCCAGATCCTTTGATATTTTTTGCAGAAGTTTCATGCAGCACTAGGAGTAAACTGTAACAATTTCAGAAATCCACTGCTCTGTTTCCACTTTAAGAAAGGACTCGATAGTCTTAGGTTAGCTGACAGTCCCGATGTGTTAACTCCTCCATGGTCCACTTCTGCTTTTGAGCTGAAATCACATCTTTCTTTTGAAGTGTTCTCCAAGTAATGACTAAGCAAAGGCTGGTAACAATGGCATAGCCACTTCCATTCAATGCAGTTCCAGACCTTCTTTTTTGGGCTATAAGTTTTGCATCTTGGTTTGAGGGTCCTCTTGCCTGCTTTTGCTTGTTTAAACCACACGTGCTACTTACTTCTCAACAAAATTTTATGTTCCCAGCTTCGCTTCAATATCTCCTTCCTGCCAAAGTAGCTCAGGCCAGGTCTCTCTCTGCTCTCTTTTCTAGTCATCTGTAACTGGTTGAATAAATTAGGTATGGATCTACTCAGCAGAACTAATGTCCACAGAGCGCCCTTTAAAAATTTCTGGAGTAGATATTCTCTCTCACAGCTTCTTTCCAGTCTAGTGATTTTAAGGATTTATCTAGAACTAATGTCCTAGAGACAAGGGGAAAGGTATAGGAGATCTCAGACCACATCATTCTACTCTCCTGGCTCAACCACCACTAAAGGGATAATTTATTTTCTTTTGGCTTCTCTTGTTTAAGGTTTCCATGATAGTGTGGGAAAAGCTATATGTAGCAAAACAGTAGCCCTGAAGACAAACCAGAACCAATAATAGAAATTTTAATCAACTGTTATTAAAGCAGAGTATAAAGGGGAAGAAACTATGAGATTAAGTCAGATAATAAGGTGGACAAGGTTTAGATCCCAGAGGGTCATACATGCTTTGTTGCTATGGCTTCCCTGCCCAAAAGTGGTGAATTGGGCACCAGGTAGGGGTTATTTAGAAAACTATTTCATTAAACCAAGGAATAGAGTATAGGTGCCGGATGAAAGATAGTAGCAATGAGAATAAAGAGATAGGATGGGATATGAGAAAAGCTAAGGAGGTTTATCAGAAAAATTAATGGCCAACCAAATAGCAATTGGATGTGGTGGGAGTGAACAGGGTATGGATGAGAGACAAGAGTGTATCTCAGGTTCAGATGGGGTGTAAAAGAAGGGAAGGCTGACTGAGCAGACATTAAATTGGGTTTTCATCATGTTGATTTTGAGGGGCTCCTGTCACATCTTGGTGAAGTACATCCTAGTGGAAAACGGCTAGGTTCTTACAGGCTCTGACCCTCGACAACAACTGGTGTGTGGTATTTGGTTCATACCTGATTGTAGTTGTCTGTGTGGACCTTTCTCCCACAATTGGAGTGACACTGGCACTCTGTACGTATGTGTATTCCCCATGATTTAGAACACATTTGCCAGCTTTTATTAGGAGAACCACAGAATCTGATGAAATGAAGCAGTTCACAGATGGGGGGGTGGGAGGAGAAATGAATGTACTTCATTTATAAGGAGGCCCAAAAGCCTTCTTAGAATTAAGGCCAATTTTCTGTGCATTTTAATTTAATGAACCATTCCAAATGTTGGTACATGGACAGATGCCCCTCAATTAGATGTGCTCATACATGCTTTTTGAATTGAACTAGACTTTGCAGACAACTTAGGAGAAGTTATTTTTTTTTAATCTCATTGACAGAATATTTATTTAAAGGTGTTCTAATTTGCCCTTTTATCTATTTTCAGGATCTCGTGAACATCATTGCTGATCATTGTTTACCCACCTTCCTATTGTGCAATTCTGTTGGGGTTTACCACCACAAAGGATAGTCGATTTCACTGGGTAACTATAGTTGTTAGAAAGGTTTCCTCAGGTTGAACCAGGATCGCTACCCCTGCCATGTTTAATGGTTGTTCCCATTCCTTCCCTCTTACATACACCCTTAGTTTTTGAGTTTGAAGTCAGTCCACCTTTACCCTTGAGTCACCTGCTGTCAAGGTCAAATATGTCTCATTTCTTCATTATTGTTTTTGTTAATTGACTTCCAGGTCTCAACACCTTTGTCTTTAAATTGGCCAGTCTTTATTGTTTTAATGCCTAAATGTCCCTAGTTTTAATAATAAATCTCCTTCTTTAATTTTTTGATCAACTATATTGAGATATATTTTGAATAAAATTTCCCTATTTAAATGTGCATTACAATGAGTTCTGACAAGTATACACACACATGTAAGCACAACCATAATCAAAATACAGAATACTACCATCACTCCAAAAGGTTCCCTAGGAACTCTCTGCGGTTATGTCTAACCTCCAGCTGAGGTAATGACTAATCTGATTTCTATTCCTGTAAGTTAGTTTTGCCTATTTGTGAACGTCATATAAAAGGAATCATTCATTATATACCCTTTTGTGCTTTGCTTTTGTTCAACATGTTTCTCAGATTCAGGTGTAACAGTTACCAATGGTTATTTCCTTTTTATTTCTGAATAGTATTCCATTGAACTGTAGTTCAGCTTGTAAATTATTCATCTGTTAGTGGATATTTGCAAATATATATAGATGGTTTCTACTTTGAGGCTGTGATGAGTACAGTTGTTATGAGCATTTATGTACAAGATTTGGTGTAAACATACATTTCTCTATTTAAACATCTAGGACTAAAACTGTGGGGTCATCCTCTGATTTTTAAAATACAGGAATGGGGCCATTAAATTATACCTTTCATAACTACAAGACACTCTTTCTCCCATTAAGAGATGTCTTAAACCACTTCCATAGACATATGGTAGGAGTCCTCATATAAACATTCTATTCACTAAAAGCACACAATTTTGAAATCAGACAGTCCTGGGTGTGAGGCTTAGCTCTGCCACTGATTAGGTGTGATAATAGGCAAGTTACTTAATTTCTCTAAATCTCAGTTCTTCTATCTGCAAAATGAAGAAAACAGAAATATCTGCCTCATAATTTATTGTGAGCACCTAGTGAGATTTGAAAAAAAATAAATGGAAAGCATTTATCCCAATGCCTAATATATAGTGAATGCTAAAGAGCTAAATATATACAGTAAAGCAAGACTCAGAATGTCTTATAAAATGGGTTGTCTACAGAACAATGTATGAGAGATAGAGGTTGGCCTCAACAGTTAAGAATGCCATGAAGTACTAAAAACATTCTTTTTCATAGCACCATAGGTTGGGTGCCCAACTCTTGGTTTCAGCTCAGGTCATCATCTCAGGGTTAGGATATTGAGTCTGGCATTGGGCTCCATGCTTAGCACAGAGTCCGCTTGAGATTCCCTCTCTCCTTCCTCCTCTGTCCCTTCCCTTGTGTGCACATGCTCTTTCTTTCTCTCTCCATCTAAAATAAATAAATAAATCTTTAAAGGTTAAAACATCATTTGTAAAAAAAAAAATCTTTTTCAAAAGTAAGGAGAGGGTATAGTAGCATTTATGCATTGAAGCATACATGTTTACATACAAATTAAGGCTTTCTTCTCCCCCAGGAAACATTACTCCACTGGAAGTTTCCTATTTGAGTCCTAATAAAATATCTCACATTACAGAGCACTTTCTCAATTACTGTAGCTTGAACAAAGCATCGCACATTAGCCTGAAAGGACCTCAATCAATACTAGTTTGGATGGCTTAAAGAGGTCACTGGCAGAATCAGCTTAAAAAAAAAAAAAAAAAAAGGCAAGGGAATTTAACACAATTTAGCAATTATTCCTGGGGCTCTTACTCATAATTGGAAGCTTAGATGCTGTGGTAAACAAGCCTCTTAAAGATGACTTTTAAAAAGAAATAGAATAAGTAGTTACATTGTGGAGGTGAGAAATACATGCCAAGAGGAAGAATGGAGAAACAAAGACAACAGAAGGGCATATTACCGGAGTGGTCACTGGAAGCAAGTGACATCATCACACAGGGGTTTGAAGCCTCTGTCCTTTAGGTAATTTTGATGAAAGGGAACATTAAGTGCCCTCAAGAATTGGGTTAAATGACACAAAAACACTGATCTTGCAGAAGGATGAGAAGAATTTGATGTTCCTTTGAATGATTAAAGAATCTGTAACTAAATTAATTCATTCAATAACTTGGGTCGATGTTTGACATCTCTTTGGATTTTCAACATTGAGAAAACAAAAGATCGACTTATATTTGGGCATACAGGCTGTTGCTGACCCTACTCTAGTGAAAGTAAATGCATGAAAACTTCAGTAGGTACAAGCCTGTGAATTAGAGACCACTGAGCCTTTTTTCAAAGAGATGGGAGCTGTCTCTCCGCAGGCTATGACTTTGGTCATATGGAACCCTCTGCCAATTGAAGTGAGCAATGCCAGACAGAGTGTTTTCTAGTTTAAAGAAAGTATCCATTTTGTTCGCAGCAGGAGGGAGTGGGAAATTACCCATGAACAATGCTGTATTTTTGCAGCCTGGGGCAGAAGTAGTGAATAAAGTGGGGATTAAATTGCCAGCAGCACTACTCTTTCAAGGCCTCAGAAATTATTTTAGTACTTTGATAATACATCCGAAGTGTAAACTGCTGCAAATATCAAAGGTGTCCCCCACACCCTGCTGGTGTGTGTGTGTGTGTGTGTGTGTGTGTGTGTGTGCATGTGCGTATGTCTGTGTGTATGTTATATATGTTTGCATATGTATTCATATACATATAGCTTTGACCATACTCTTCAAGATTACAAAAAGAGAATGGAAAACATTGTTGGCATAACTTAAATTCCTTTGCCTCATAACTTAGAATCATAAGCTGAAACTTCTGCCTAGATAAGAGAATTTTTAAAGCAATAAAATATCCTAAACTGGTACGTATCTCTCAGTCAAGAGTATAATGTTTTGGTGAGGTTGTTAAAATTATTGCCAAGCATGAACGTTAATGCCAAAAGCAATTATAGTAGAATCTCAATTTGGGAAACTTAAGTTAATCGTGAAAGTGTGTGCCAGATACTGTGTTAGGTGATTGACCTACTTCATCCCAATTTAGAAGATCCTTAGATGTCATTCTTAAAATCATTAGGTATACTTCTCTTTGAATTAGAGACAAAGGACATCTATCTTTGGAAGGTGACTTAATCAAGGTCACACAGTTGTGGGGATGGAATCAAAAGTCCTCTCTGTACATATCCAAAACCCTGCATTCTTTCAATAGAATTAAGTTGTGAAACAGTGTGAGAAAGAGACACTTTGTTTCATGACACTTTATTCTAGAGGCTAGAGCAGCTTTGAGCACATAGTAAGTGCTCGATAAATATTCTTAATTAATATTTATTCAGTGAAGGAGTAGCTGGCATTGCCTCTCCAAATGTATGTATTTCCTCTCTATTTCTATATCTCCTCAAGGACATTCCTCTCTCATTAACTAGAATACACACAGCACACACCAGACGGTTTGACTTTTTAAAAAATTGATTGGTTGGGCTGCTTCTTTAACAATCATACTCAGTGAAGTGTCCCCTACCTGTAGAGACAATTTGACAGTGCAGGCAGCCCAATTTAAAATAAGATACATCTCCTAAGGAATTGTATAAAAATTAAATAAACCTTAGTGTTTGTTTCAAATAAATGCAGGTCAATTATGTCTATGATTTCTGTTGGGTAAATGTAAAATCACCTAAGATAAGAGCAGAAAAATCCTTAGAGATCAGCTATCAACAGCCTTCTATTGGATTATAGTAATAGACTCCTCTCTGGTCTCCCTAAGTCCAAGCTGACCCCGCCAATTGTCTCTTGTGTCTGTAGCCAAGTGATTTTCTTAAAAATGCACATAAGTTAATTTCAGTTTCCTGCTTGGGACATCAGTGGCATCTCATTTCTCTTATAATAAAATCCTTTTCTTAGCCTACAGGCTCCAAATGTCAAAGGAGAAGTGAGCCAGACCATGTTCCCTGTGTTCCAATCACGGTCATCAGCATGCACACCGGAAAGCCCATCCTTTGGTGTACTCCAGCATCTTTGCATATGCTGCCCCTTCCTCTTTTGGGATATCTCGCATTTCCACCTCATTAATCTTACTTGCCCTTCAGATCTCAACTAAGGCATCACTCTCTCAAACAGGATTTCTCAGACCCCCTGTAGAAAATTAGGCTTGTTTGGTTTGCAGGCTCATAGACTCCTGTTCCTTCATTTCAGTCTCCTTATCTCAGTTTGTTTTTCTAAGTCCACTTTCACTTGCATGGCACTACTGTCAGTCTTCCCTACTAGATGGCTGTTTTCTTAAGGGCAGAGACTGATTCTGTTCTTATTTACCTTTGTATCCCCAGCTCAGGACTCATCACATAGTAGGTGCTCAATAAATATTTAAGCTCATCAGTTACTGGCCGAATCAGCTTAAAAAATATATACATATATATACATGTATATGTGTGTGTGTGTGTGTGTGTGTGTGTGTGTGTATATATATATATATATATATATATATATATAGTTCTCAACCTTGTTTCATGGCATTGCACCTTGAACTCTTTGTGGAAATACCTTGCAGTTGCCCCATGGGGACTCTGAACCACAACAGTGCTTGTATACTAAGTTGAACCTAAACAACAGTTGCACCCCAGTGGAGAACCAGCGTTGAGAGGAAATCTATGTTAAGAGGTATCAGATAAGTTTTTAACCCAGAGCTGCAAAAACGCCCCAACAAGAGAATTAGTTGAAATTTTGGATGAGGAAGAAAGCCATAGAAGCCATGTCAAAAGCCAAATTCTATAGCCAACGATAAAATGATGATGATGATGATGATGATGATGATAACAACAACAAATGAAACGATAGGCTATCACCATTTGCAGCAGCAGCAGCTGCAACCACTAAACATTGATTCCTCATCACGGAGTTTAAAGGTCTACGATCTGAGAAGGATAGAAATAGGTCAGGAATCACCATGCAGGAGCAGCTGGGACATGAGATTAATTACTAAAACCACAAGTAATCTGCGTGATGTGAAGTCTCAACCATTATTTTTGTAGAGGTGGTTGTGTGATAAAAACAGCAGATGGATAGGTATTAACACAGTTTGGTGGACTTCTCAAGACCTGGTTTTAAATCTTGTCACTGCTCCTTACCTGTAACCTTGGACAAATTCCTTAATATTTTTGACCCTCAGTTTCATCATCTGGAAAATGGGGTCAGTAACAGTTCTGACTTTTTAAGGTCATTTAGAGAATTAAATGAAGACATTCATGTCAAGGGCTTGATATGAGCCTAACCCATGATATGGACTCAATAAATGGTAACTGCTATTACTAAAAAGCAATTTTGGGAAGATGTCTTCTTAAAATAGATCTTAGAAAAAGGAAGATGTAACAGATGCCAAAATGGTTAGAAATAAAGAAGACCAATATGTAGCATTGAGTAAACTTTTTTAACTTTTCCTCTCTGTGCTTTGGGGGAAAGGACACCATTCTTTATAACACTGTGTTATACAGAAATACAAATTAAGAATGATGGGTCCATCTCAGCCTTTTTCAAAGAATAGTTCAGGGACCTCTAGCCCTTTAAGGTGAACTTGCAAAAAAAAAAAAAAGTCCACGGTCAAAAAAAAATTTTCAAATAAATATTAATTGTATGATAAATGGTTGTTTTACACCCTTGACTTCTACAAAGTAGCCATAGCAACTGGAACAGGGAATAATTTGAAAGGGAAGAGAAGGAAATCAACTTTTAAACTATGCCTACTATGTTCCTTTGGAGATACTTGCAGTTTATTAACCCATTCAAATTATATTAATCCTACTTCCTTTGTGTCAGGCATGTTTCTAAGTGTATTTTATTTAGCTATCGCCACTCTATGGGGATAGCACATTCTCTCCCTTTTCATGTAAGAAACTTTATATATGTGCCCTTTGATTGCCATTGTTGCTATAACTTCAGTGTCCAGTATTTGCAGGGAGGGAGCTCATGTTTCTTGGTCCTTCATAAAATGGTAGATTTCTTTAAAATTCCCATTCTGTTGGTAGTCATTGTCATGTACTCTACTCAGATGTGTCTTTTTAATTGTGCACACCATGGTAGTCACTGTGTTTCCAGAGAAAACATGGTATTTCTGTCCTTTGCATGTCCCAAAACATGTGCAATTTCAACATGAGAGATGTTGGTCATAGGGTCTAGCGAGGGTTGGTACTTCTGTATCAGCACCTGGCATCTGCATACATAACTGAGAGCAAATTGAAGGAGAGATCCAACTCACAGCCACATTTCACACCTAAATAGCTCCATTTAATAGTGCCTTGGACCTGTCTTACCTTGATCTTAGGATATAACCCCATCTTTCCCTCTGGGTCATGTTTCATATGCTTATTATGATTTTCTCTCTTTCAGATTTGGCAATCCAACAATAGACCTGATCTCTCCAGTGCCTTTACTCTCTTTTTGATTCAATTCATTCACTTGATCATTTATGAAATGCATCCTGTGCCTTGATGTATTGGTAGAAAATAGAACATCTCTTAACCTGTGGGCACCATTCCTTGAAGCATATGCTCTCCTGACTCACTCCAGTTTCAGCGTGGTGCTAAGTCACATTGTGATTCTTCCCTGAGTCAAATCAACACCCAAAGAACTAAATGAAAAATACCCTGCAACATTTTAGAACAGGAAGTATGGGACTTAAGTAATTTTTCATGTCAAACTGCCTTTTATCAGCTGTGATTCTTGAAACAGTTCACTTAACATCATCAGTCTCAAGTTCTCCATGTATAAACCTGGGGTAATAACTTTTCTCATAAAGATGATAGAAGAATTCGATGAGACCATGTGTGCAATGGGTATAATTTAGTTCCCAGTGTATGTCAAGCACTCAGTACCAGCTCAGGGCTATACGCCTGCCCTTCATGTGCAACTTCCCCTGGTACTCAGTATTCCCAAGGTGAGTCGTGAGTCAGACATCACTTTCTCCCATTGTACACCCTCTTCTGGGGCCATTTTAAACTTGACTTCAGGTCTTCTAGTTTTGTTTCGCAATACATATCCTTTTTGGTGTCAGCTTCAATTTTCTTCTCCTTAGCTTTCCATACCATTCCACAGGAGACAATTATTACAGAGTCAGTGACCTGTAAATGAGGGCGGCTCAGCAGATGGCACCTGCTCAAATGTGGGCATATCTGAGCTGGTGCAAAGGGAGGTTAGAGGAAACGGAGCCCAGGGAAGAGGGCTAAAGTGGTCTTGGTATCAGGTATAGATAATATAGGGTCTAAGGTCAAGGATTCTGGAGACTATGATCACATACTATTTGTCTCCATTCAAATTCCACCTCTGCTGATTACAGTTCTATTATCTTTGGCAAGTTACCCTACCTCTCCAGGCTTTGGTCTCACCTTGTATAAAACAGGCATAAGAATCATATCATCCACTTGAGAACACTGTGTAGGTTGAGTTAATGCCTGTACAGTGCCCGGCACATCCCAAGCATCTTTACTGTTCATGTGTATTTGATGCCCTGCCATACCACCTCGGGTCCTTAACCAGTCCCACAGAGGTGTATTTGGTGCCAACAGCAGATATCTATTCAGCTGTGGATTCAGCTGTGGCCATCTGGCAGGCAGTGTCTGGGAGTGCTAGAGAGTGAGGTGGCTTCTGCGTGGGGATCAGCAGCATCTGCTTCTGGGAGAGAACTTTCCATGCCCCCTGGCATGTGCTCCTCTCATAAATTCTCCCAGAAATGGGGACGCAGCTGAGCCCCACCATTTGTGGAAGCAGCCACACTCCCTTTCTCTCTGCTTTATCTGTTTGGAGCTAGGGCCACAGCACCACTTGGCTTGACATGTGGCTGCTGGCTTGTAATGGCTTTCCCAGCAGAGTCCCTGCAGGCATCACTGTCATGGTTCCTAGAGGAGAAGGGAGCCTATTGCTAAAAGATAGCCATAGAGAAAGGAATGTTATTTAAACAGGTGTAGGTAATTTAATTTCCCTCTCTAAAAATATTCAATGACTCCTGTGGTACACAGAATGGCTTACCAAATGTGTCCATGTCCTAATCCCTGGAAACTATGAATGTGTTGCCTTAATAGCACGAGGGACTTGTTGATATAATTAAGGTTACTTTAAATTTTGAAACAGTGAGGTAACCTGGATTATCCAGGTGGCTCCAATCTAATTACATAAGTCTTTTAAAAAATGGAGAAATTTCTCTAGCTGGAGCTAGAGGTTTGTAGCAGAAGGAAAAGCCAGGGTGATTCACAGTATGAGAGGAACTTGGCCCCTTGTGCTGGAGCTGGTTGCTTGGAAAGCAAGAGAAAAAATGCGGACATCATCAAGGACCAAAGATAAGTCCTCCGCCAACAGTGCCAAGGAAATAGATATTTCAATGATATAACCTCAAGACTTTGATTCAGCCAACAACCTGAATGAACTTGAGGATAGATCATTCTCTGGCACCAGCAGGTAAGAACCCAGCCCAGGTGACACTGCTTTGCTCTCTCTCTCACTCACT
Source organism: Enhydra lutris kenyoni (assembly GCF_002288905.1). Classification (NCBI taxonomy): domain Eukaryota; kingdom Metazoa; phylum Chordata; class Mammalia; order Carnivora; family Mustelidae; genus Enhydra; species Enhydra lutris. Next base: position 2,211,407 of record NW_019154114.1, on the reverse strand, counting down.
CTATCTCAAATAAATAAAATCTTAAAAAACAAGCAGATAAACAATAAACCCAAAAATGAAGACCAAATCAAGTTCAGCTGGACTTACGAATGCCAAAATGGTGGGATCATAAAGCTGAGTTATTCTAAATTGCTAAATTTGTGGTATTTTGTTACAGCACCAATGGAAACAAATGCAACTTTGCAACTTAAAAAAATAAATTTCACATTCTTTAGGATGGTGTTAAGAAGGCCTGTCCTGGTCTAGCTCTGATTTTCTCTATTGCCTCATTCCATGCTATTCCATGCAATGTGACATTTCTCCCCAGATCACCACCTCTGACTGCCATTCTCTGGCCCTGATTTTTACTGAGGACTTTCTTGGAATTTGGGACAGGACCTTATTCCCATGCATTACAAAACCTTCAGTATCCTTGATTCCTTGGATCCTAAATGCCAGTGGTGTTGCCCAGTCATTGTGAAAACAACAACAACAACAACAACAATAACGAAATCTCCTGGAAGCACTCAGTTTGAGCACCACTATAAGCGATACATAAATATTCCATGAGTATGTTTTGAACAACTACTAAACTTTAGGAAGTCTTGTAATACTGGATAATCTGAGTGAACCAAACAGAGCTCCTGTCTTGAAGGGAGTTACACTGTGGTAGATTAAAAAAAAAAAAATGCAGAGAAACAGATGAGCTCTTTTAGCAGTTTTAAACATTATAGAGTTGTAACAGGATGATACAATGGGGAACAAAGGGGTGTAGTGTGTGTTTTCTCTGGAGGTATCAGAAAAGGACTCTCCATGGTTGCATTGAGTTGAGACCTAATATTGAAAAGGAATATCCACCTCAAGGTTAAGAGAAAGAAAATCCCAAGTAGAAGCATAAGCAAGTTCAGAGCCCCTGGAGACAGGGAGAGCTTGGTGTCTATGAAGGCCAGAAAGGTGCATGAGGCTGGAGCACAGTGAACAATAAGGAGAAAGAAGCATACAGAGATGTGGGAAGCGGGCTGGGGCCCAATCATCCATGACATTGCAGACTCTGGTGGGAAATCTGTATTTCATTCTGGTTTCAGTGGCCACCCACCAGGAGTTGTCCCCACCCCCTTCGCCCCTGCCAGACATTTTTTTATGTACAAGGTCAACGGTAAGTGGGTGAAATAGTAGAAGTTACCCAGTATTAATGTAGTGAATCATCCTGCTTTCCCAGGGAAGTCAGTCAGTCATTTATTTATTTATTTATTTATTTATCAGAGAGAGAGAGAGAGAGAGAGAGAGAACAAGCAGGAGGAACAGCAGGCAGAGGGAGAAGCAGGCTCCCTGCTGAGCAAGGAGCCTGATGCAGGGCTTGACCCCAGCACCCTGGGATCAGGACCCGAGCCAAAGGCAGATGCTTAGCCAACTGAGCCACTCAAGCATGGCATCTCCCAGCCCAGTCTTGTCTATACATATCCCCATTCACTTTCTCCACTCTAGATTACTCTGAAACAAATTCCAGGCGTACATAAAAAATCATCTCTAAATATTCCTATTTTGAATATTGTTTTTAAAATTTTTTTAATTTTTAAATTTTTTTAGAGAGAGCAGGAGTAGGGGCAGGGGCGAAAATAAAAAAAAAAAAAGGGAGAGAGAGAGAGAGAGAGAGAGAGAGCATCTTAAGCAGACTCCATGCCCAGAGTGGAGCCTGATGTTGGGCTCAGTCTCGCAACCCTAAGATCATGACCTGAGCCGAAGTAAAAAGTCGATGCTTAATCAACCGAGCCACCTAGAGCCCTTCCCGTTTTGAAGTGTTCTAAATACAACTTCTTTTTAGATGTAACATTAATGTCATTATTAAATCTTTAATGAACAAAACTTAGGTCATGCCATCAACTCTACTACAGGGGTTTAAGCAGGAGAATAAACCAATTGGAGGTGAGGGTGGGACGGGAGGCTGTGCAGTCCTGGAGGTCAGAAACCATCACGGACTGGCTGGAGTGTTAGCAGTGATGTGGGCTGAGAAGGAGAAGGAGGAATTGAGGATGATGCCTCTGGTTTTTGGTCTCAGTAACCAGGAGGTCGTGGGGATATCCATAGACCAGGAAGGGTGGTTTGGGGGTGGGGCATCAATAATACTAAAACCCCTAGCAACACAGGCCTTTCTCCATGGGTCATGCACATGCTTGACTGCAATCCTCACTCCCACCTTCTCCCACACCGTCACTTTAATTCTCCGGAGCAATCTAGGCCAGAGTCCCAAGCTCTCTCTTCCTTTGAGTCCCTTTAATTCTCCCATCTAATACTTGATGCTTTTCTGTCTATATCTCAATTAAAAAAAATAAGGCACTTAATAAATGCATGTGGTTAAAAATCTTAAGTAATGGTGAAAGGCTCATTACAGAAACCAACGTTGTCCCCATTGCGGCTCTGCTGTGCATTAGCTCTCTGACCACTCCCACTTGATGAGCATTTCTCCTCAGCTACACAATGAGATCATTTCTAGCCACCTTATGGGGTGGTGAGAGAACGTAACATCTAATTAATACAAGGCTTTTTCATACTATTGGGCCCTGGTCAGAGATGATGCACTACATTGTCATAGTTCTCACTGTTACTTGTCACTGAAGAGGGGACAGTGGCTTTCAGGGGCATGTGCCACTTGTTCTGGGCTCCAAAGGCAATACAGTGGACTCTGCAATCGCTGTAAGGATGTACTTAGGGAAACAAACCGCCAAGCTCTACACACCTGAATTGCTCTTCAAAGACACTGGGTGGAAGGCTTGAACGTAATCCACTTGGGGTCTGAATGAACAAAGGACTGCCATTACTTGAAACTGTAGACTTTCATATTAGCCTAATTTTTGTAAACAACCTGCCTCTCCTGCTCCCTGACACACGTAGGCCTACCCCTGACCCCAACACACTTGGCGGTATGGAGCTTTATTTGACCTATCCCCACAGTCATGAAGGCTTTGGTTGGTTATTATTTAAGAGTTCAAGAGAAATCTCAGAATTTTCCTATGCAGACATTTTTATCACAGCCACCCATAAATCCTAATTAGGCAGCTGGTAGCAGGCTGCTAGAAGAAGCACGATTTCTGTTTGTTCCCAGTGTCTCATTAATGACATGCCTTCACAATGGGTTACAGATGGCAGTGATGTCTCCAAACAGGATTGTTAGCAGATGGGTGGAAACTGGGGTCACAGGTTACTCTTTGCTCTGCTGCAACGTTATGCAAAGGCAGGAGACTGCCGACCAACCTAAGACTGGAATTTGGGACACACAAACTACAGCTCTCTTCTCTTTTCTCAACACCGATTTCTGACTGAGACCTGATTCTGAACCCAGCCTTTAACACTGACTACTTCAGAACCTCAGCAATGCCTCTGAACCTTTCCAAGCTTTCAGGATTTTCTTTTATGGAAAAAGTGGGGAGGACATTGCATCTCAGGTGCTATTTTTGTAAAGATTAAGCAACAAAAGGTGAAGCACTTAGCACAGTGTCTGGAACACCATTTTGTAAATAAAAGCAAATTCTCACTATTTTTCCTTTCTAATTCCTGCCTTTCTTTGCCTATAAACGAAGGTAGCCTGCTTCCGACAGAATATTATTTGACAAGAGAACCCTGTGGTATCAACAAATGAAGTCATACACACACACACACACACGCACACACACACACACCCTCTTTCTAAAATGAACTTTGCTATTTTGTAATTTAAAAATTGTTCTAGAACACCAACTTCTTAGAGACACAGACTTAAACTGTCAAATGAGTACCCATGAGTCAATGTGGAAGTAAAAAATCAAAGACGGGGGCAGTGAAAAAAGACAGTGAACCATATCCTAAATTGAACATCAACTGGAAAAGAACATTCCACTAGAGCACTTTAAACTCCTACTAGACAAATACTTGACTCCTGCTTTCCTGGGATAGTCCCACCATCCTTTCACAGTTTGCATAAGAGGAAGTGAAGATGCCAAGAGCCTGAAGTCACGCAGATCAAATGCTAAGAGTGGGCTTGGGACCCAGGCGTGACATGTGCAAGAGAGCAAGTGTTTTTCCATTATTCAGAGCTGGCTCCCTTTTAATGATGTGCTATTTTGTATTAATTACCAGGGTTTCTTTGGCCTGAGTCTTTTATGCTGTTAATTAACTAATTAGCTAATAACTGATTCCATGAACATTTGAGTTCCTGCTACGAGTTGGATGCTTCCATGCCCTTCGGGAGCTCCCAGTAAAGGGGAGTGGTATGAACAAACCAACTCAGCTCAAGCCCGGGAGATGAGATGACCTAACTGTGACTAAAAGGTGGGACTCTGGGGTGGTTTCAGGAAAACGTTATGCTTTTACTGCATTCCGAAAGATGAGCTGCCAATCAATGAACAACAGAAGAAATAGACTTCCTTGTTCCCATAGAGAGAGTCAGAATTGGGGAAGGAAAGTTCTACAGAACAAAATCAGTTACTTTTTTCTTTTCTTACACTAGAACTTGTTGGTATCAATAGTATTATTTTCCTCAACAAAATATCTGTACATTTCATGATGAAAAACTTAGAGAAAGGAAAGAAGCATTCTCTTAATTCGATTTCCTAGTAATAGTTACCTTTAACATTTTGGAGATTATTTTATCCATGGTTTTCTTTCTGCATATGTGTATGCATACATGTTATCCACGTCATGAAAAATTAGACTAATTCACTACCTAATTTTGCCACAATTCTTTCTCACAGGTCTTTAATCATCAGTATTTAATCTCCAAAACCATGCTTTCAGATGTCATCATTATAATGTCATTGCCATAGTTAATTAACATTCCTCACTGTGGACAGAACTGTATGTACTTAGTCGAGGCTATACTTCAGCGAGGTAAAGACCTCACTTCTATGCCCCCCTTTACCATCGCATCCCCAGCACCTCACTCAAGGCCTTGCCCATAGGAGGCACCCAGTGATTGTCTGTTAACTGACTGTAGTTGGATAACATGACTTTTTTCCCCTTATATTCCTACACATGCATATACATCACCACAGCCCTACAGTGAAAATTTTTCAACCCAAATCTTAGTCTGGTTTTTCATTTTTTCTTAAAGTTAATTTACTAGAAGTGGATTTTTTGGATCAAAGGCCAAGGTAAACTTGCAATCTTTTGCTAGATGTTGCCAAATTTGCATTACACTGAGGCTGTAAACATTTTTTCCTCCTACCACTAATGTATGACAAAGTCCTTTCCCTGTACTCCTGCCAACAGTGAGTATTATTTATTTTTTAATCCTTGCTAATTAGAGAGGTAGGAATGGTATCTTATTTCATTAATGAGAAGTAAGGCTGAACATTTGCTTATGAGTTTATAGTCATTTGTAGCTCCTCAGTGAATTCTGTTCTTTTTTTAATGTGACTTTGAGTCCTAGGTTATGAATATTAATGTGAACAGAACTGTGCCTGATATATAGTCATGTTTTACATAAAATATATATTTCATTATATGCATATTTGTGTGTATATAGGTCTGCGTGTGTGTAGCTGTATGTGGGTTTGTAGATACACATTAGCTATTGAGAAAAGCCAAGTTTGTGAATCATTATGTGTAGGTATAAGTTTTAAATAAAGATACAGGATAATGCATGCAAGTACAATAATCCCTGAAATGTCTATTTTCAGTTGTGAGAGAGAAATAATAGCATGGGAGGCTTATAGGATTACAATTAAGAACACACACTCTGGATCAAGACTTTTTGGTTTCAAATCCTGACTCCTCTACTTAGTTATAAGTCATTGGTAAATAAACCAGTTTCAGTAAATCTGTTACTTGGTCTAGGGAAAAGTTGTGGATTATGCCATCAACTTTATGCTGGTGGAATGAGGATCAAAAGTTTTAATAACTATAAATACACAGAAATTGCTGACACATAATAAGTGTTCAATTTTAGCTAGATTGAAAAGGAAACAAACAGATTAAGCATACGTGGCAGTAATTATACAAAGGAGGTGCTCAGCTTTGTGTGATGGAGAATATTGTCAATGGAATGGGGGTTGGGAAAAAAGTAAGGCTTACAGCAGGTGGTTAAGGAAGACACCCCCACGAAGTGGCTAGATGAGGAGAAAGGTAAACAATGGGGGAAAGGACCAGTCAGATGTAGGAAACAGAATATGCAAATGTCCTGCAGTACAAGGAAGTAAAAGGAGGTCAGAAGAGGGGGGGCAAATGAGCAGGAAAGTGGGCAACATTAAATAGAAAAGGTGGCTTGAGGCCAGACTATTCAGGGTCTTAGAGACCATCATAAAAATTTTTTAATGCAAGTTCATTTAGTAAAATAATAATATTAATACTTTAGGTAAGAAAGTTCAACTTTTAGGGGAGATACAAAGATGATGTTTTGAACTAAATTTAGTATACATATTTGTAGCAAGATAAAGGACTGCATTTTAACACCGATACCCACAAATGTCTTTTAAGTCCTAATGAAGGTACAATCCTGGTTGTGAACTCTCTTTGCAGAGAAAAACTCCAGCCACCTATAAGCAAGCTGAAAGCCTCCCAACCCCTTATCTCCAGGGACATCGCTTGTGCTGTGTGCTGCCATTGCTGTCCCAGGTTACAGGCATCTTTTTCACGTTTCCCTCTCGCATTAAGACTTTGCACCCTCTCCACAACTTGGCCCAACTTTAATCTCCCCTCTCTTGGCATAATTTAGTCATTGGGATGATATCTATTTTATGTTTGTTGTTTTATATCTTTGGAACCCAAAGGCAGCAGCAAGAAGGTTGGGTCACCATCAAGGTTAATCATAACAGAAAGAAGACAGGACAAAACAAAAACATTGTTTGGGAACAGATGTCTCTTTGAGGAGGCTCAGCCCTAACCAGCTCCTTCTGCTAAACCCATATTTCATTAAGCTTGGAAGGATGGCTTCTAATTTCTTCTTTAATCTCATTTGTTGAGCTGGCCAGCAAGTGGATAATATAATACTTTCATCTTTATCCCAGGATTTGAGAGAGATATTAATCAATATATTTCTTCTTTAATCCTCGAACATCTGTGTAACAAAGATGTTAATTGACATCTACTGAAAGAGTTGCCATTCCAATAATACATCCACTAAGTTAATCAAATAATATCGCCGATGTTTATGTTATGTTTAAAAAACCAGGAGCAGCTTACAAGATATGTAGGATACATAAGTTATTGACCATAACACATGTATCATGTTCATTTTCACCAGGAATTTAGAGTCAGTTGTAAAATGTTTGAAAATATAACTCAAGGCAATATTGCAAGAGCAACAGAAAGAACTCAGATTTTTCAGATCCACTGGATTTGAACTCTACGTTTGCCACTTGCTAGATGCAAAGAATTTGAGTGTCTCATTCTCCTTTATTCTCTTTCTCTGGTCTCCTCATATCATTTCAAATAAAGTTATTGTCAATGCCTCATTTTGGTATTGCTCTAAATAAATATTACTGAGTTCATATTACTGATTGGGCATTGTTTACACATTTCTCATTCAGACCTCACAATAATCCCGGGAAGTTGGTTTCATTTTCAAGTAAGGGAACTGATATTAGATGGCCCAAAGGAATCAGGGTTGAACTCAAGTCTGACAATCTCCAAATTTCAGCAGTCTGCCAATCCAAAGAGCAGACTTACACATGGGACAGTCCTCCCACGATGCCTGCAGATTCCCTCCAGCCTTCCTCCAGGACCAGAAGTTAATCTCTAGCAAATCGGGATGACTGATTATAAACCTAGAAGAGATGTCCACTCTCAAATGCCCTCAGAGGACCATGTTTTTTGCAATCAAACGAGATGGACATCTAATGTCGCTTTTACCCTCTTTCCAGTCGTTGCCCACATCTAAGGAAGTGTGAGCTCCTGTCATGTGTCTCCAATATATTTCTAACCATTTCCCCTTTGTATGTCTGTCTCAGCTGTTTAATTCATTCTCATATAATCTCTAGTATGGATTAATAACCTCACCACCCCCAATATTCTCCCCTCAAGAGGATCATTGTCACTGCCATCAAGGTGACTTCTGTAATACAGAGCAGGTATGTTCCATCTTGTAAAGCTGGACTTTCTCCACGAGTGATCCCAGACTTAAACACCAAGGCCTGGCATTCTGTACTCTGGCCCCTCCTCCCCTTTCAGGTCTTTCTCCTCCCTAGCACTGTCCCCCTGCAGGTACCAAGTGTCATAGTCTCCTGCTCTCCGCTCTATTCACCACACCTGTTTAATCCATAGACATGCATCTTCCCTTAGTAACCAAATCCTACCTGAGCTGAAAGGCATGGTCTGTACTTTACATGCTCTGCCTTCTACAACTGAGCCCAGATTGAAGAACAAATGGAAATGTATCATTTTTCCTCATTGCATTTAAGGTATTAAGGATGCATACACATTTTTTTCTTTGGTGGTGTATTGCCAAATCTCTTATGAAGAATGCTTGCCATTTCTACAGAGATCTCTCATGGTGCTCAGCACCTGAAGGTGAACATGGAACACACACACACACACACACAGAGTAATCCCTAAATGATTGAACCCATGAATGAAAGTTCTTCAAAGAGTAGAGGTCCATTGGAGACTCTCCAGCACAAGGCCTGAACTTTTGACACCTAGGACTTATTTAGCCTGGTAACTGCTTCTGAATATTCCTTTGGAGTGAGAAATCCCCTTTGGTTCATTATAATATCTTTATGTGGGATTCCATCAATCAACATATCATGCTACATGGTTCCAGGGATTATGTGATTGATTCAGGAATGGGCGGGGCATTCAACTAAAGTCAGTGATTGCCAGAGAGAATCTGATTCTCATGTCCTAACAGGGAAGTGATGGTAATCCCTTTGTAACCATTAGAGGAGACTGTCTCCCATTGTGGATTCAACATAAGAGAAACAGAGCCGAAACATGGAGGGAATCCCATTCTTATTATACTATTCGTGCCCAGTCAAATCCAAACCTAATTCTAGCCAGTTCTCCCCTCATGCTTAATTTACTTGAAAAAAATAGAGTTCTTCTCTCTGCTCAAACCAGTTTGAGTCTAGTTTTCTGTCACTTGCCACCAACCAAGTCTTATGTGTTAAGTAGGTATTGGTTAATTTGTTGAAGAGATTCTCAAGGCAGTAAACAAAGCTGCCATTGATGGCCCATGGAGGAGCCCTTAACAAGGAGCCTTTGATATTGGAGAGAGGATCTGAATATTAATGCCAGTTCTCCAGTGAGGGCAGTGAATCTTGGTTCTGACCTTCGGTAAAAGCTAAACAAACAAGACTCTATCAACTCCTCACAAGTTCCTGTCAACCACCATTAAAAGCACAACACTGCATAGCAATTGATGTGCAGATCTTTTACAGTGTAGAACTGCTCATCAATGATATATTTAGGACACCATGGGGTAAAGGCCAGAATGAGGAGTACAAGGTTAGAGGATATGGTTATTTAAATGATACAGTTAAATGGCCAATAGGAACCTAGGTGGACCTGTGACAATGAGAGAGTATTTATTGTCTCTCATCTTTACTACTGTATCTCAGCCTCAGTGTTGCCATCTATAAGATGGGAATAATAAGCTAATGCTTGTAAACTTTTAGAAAATCATTTGGCATCCTGGATTCCCTCATTCAATGATGCTCAAACTTTGATGATAGCCCATCTCCACTCAGGATATACTCTGAAACACAGATTTCAGAAAACTGTTCTTATTCTTACAATGCATAAAGCATTTTCATTCCAAAGGTGATATTCTATCATTAAATATTCAAAATAAAGTATTCAATAATGACTTCTTTTTATTTCGAGATGACCATGATCCACTAAACTGATTTCATACCCATCAATGGGTCTTGACCTATAAATTGAAAAATTTGAGATTAACATACACTACGAAATACATTTCAGGTAAATGCCCATTACATCTAAGCTTTGGCCCAGCACCCTTATAAAGTCTCTGACCCTAACGAACAAGTCTGCACCACAACTGACTTTAACTTATCCTTGGTCTCAGGGTTATACTGGGGTGGAAGGAAGAACCTGTTCCATACTCCCTTTCCCCTGGACACACCTCTTACTCTCACTCTGCTTCTCCAGGTCTTTCTTCTCACCTGTTTTGTTGTATGAGACAGTTCATCCAAAGTGAAGAAATTGCAAGGCAATAAGAGGCTCAGAATCTCACAGTTTAGTTGGTATATGAATCTCTCACGGAGTTCTAAAATACTTTAGGATGCTCGAAGATTGTATTTTGATAAATTTGGCAGGGGTTCTAGACTCTGAATGTTTAATAAGCACCCAGGGGTCTTTGATGGAAGGGCAAGGACATGCAGTGTTCAGATATAAACACTGCCACTAAGAGAGAACACAAGGTTACCCTAAACTCCATTTGAAGCTGGAGATGTAGAATCATGCCATTCATGGCCAGCAGCAAAAATGGGAAGATTTCCATAAAACTGAGGATGGAGGATGGGGAGGTAGAAGAAGCAGGTTGCCTCTGTCTTCAGCATAAACTGAAAATGGAATGGGAGAGACCACACACAGAGCAGTTCCCTGTCCACACACACACACCCTCTTCCCCTTCAGCCCAGCTGGCTTACTTTGTTAAGCCAAACAGGTGGCTGTCTTTATTAAATGATAAGCAGATCTAAGGATGTGAAGAGGTGGCTGGGATGGGGGGCAGTGAAAGCAATACAGCAGTCTTCAGTCTTGTTATTTTAAAATGTGGGTGTTCCATATGTCGGATCCTAGTGGGCGGCAGCTTCTCTGTACCCAGGGGAACTGAGTTCCGTATTTGCACCAGCAGGAGAGGCTTACTGTTTCTTCATTATTTCTCCGAACTCCTGCAAATCTATTCAAGGGAAACCTGTTGAGCATTTGTTAAAATCGTGTTTAGAGAAATCACTTGAATAGTCAGAGCAGTAACTCAGTCCCTGGAAAACAGAGAAGAGTGAACTCAGCTTTCTACTCTTCATTCTCTGATTCGGTCACTTAGCTGCAGGTTACTGAGCTATGTCCTTTGGACTGGATAGTTTCCAAGGTCCCCTCTGACACTGAAGTGTCAGGAAGTCTGTGAGTTACCGGGATACAAACACAATTTAGTTCAAAGCCTTAAGTAAGAGGCTGAGGAACACCAGAAATGTGCTCGAAATAAAATTTGGCCAAGGAGTCCCAAGGGTACAGGTGTCTGAGTCAGCCTGAGAAATAGCAACAGATGGAAGAAAAGAAAGTTGTGGGAGGATGGCAAGAAACTCAGCTTGGAACCAGGACTGACTGAGATAAAAACCAAGTTTTCTAAGCTCTTAGCAGCACGGCCTCAAGGGAGCCACTAAACTTCTCCAACTCAGTTTCATTATGGAAATAATACCGTTCTAAGCTGAAAAAATGTACATGTTCCTTTGGCTATGTATCCATTCATGTATTCGCTCATTGAGCAAAGTTAAGTATTTACTATGTCTTATTTCTGAAGTAACATTGCTTGATCCAATGAGGGAAAGTAGGTGAGCATGTCTAGCCTAGGAGAATATATGATAAATTATTGCCTGTGCTTATATGCAAAATTTTCTTCCTCAGTAGCCTTCCTTGTAATATTCTCTCATACATTCTCCTTGTCCTGAATCTCTACAGGTCTTACAGTCTCCTTTACAATAGAAGTCAATGATTTTAGTATTCCTAATCTGATGCTTTCTTTATCTCCTCCTGCTATTTCTCTTTTCTTTCTTCAAAGAACCCCACAATTCTTTGAGAAGCCATTCTGCCATCACTGCAGGTAGACCTGGTGAGGCTGTCAATCACAGCACACAAGCCCACCTCACAGAGGTAGGAAAATGACCTAGGCTGTCCAATCAGAGTACTCTTATCTTTCCCAGCCATAGCAGTTGGTCCTGGGAAGACACCTGACCCTGGAAGAGCCGGCCATAGCCTTATGTAAGATTTACTATATTAATTCTGGCAAAGAAAATCTCTCTTTTCTTTGGAATACTGAGTCACAAAATTTTGGACCTGAGTATGGCATGGTTTTCCTGACACAGAGAGGGAGTTAGAACTCAGAAGCAAAGATGTCAGAACCTTTAAAACTTCATTTGTGCACCTGGATCCAGTTGTACTTGAAGCCATACCTGAGGTTTCCCTTTTTGCCTTAACTTTGCTGAAGATCAGTTTCTCTCACTTGCAAGTCAGAGTCCTGAATACTCCATCCATTAAAATCGTACTCCATTTTTACTTTCTCATACCATCTTTGATCTCCTTAGCCAGAGGATACCCGCAGAATACATTTTCTTCCCCTTCTATTGAGATTTTCCCTTTAATTGACAGGTTTTATGGTTAATTGCATGCACACCCATGCCCTCCTTCTGTCCAGTATTAGATTATCTATTTTCAAGGGAAGTTATCTTAAATATTTACCATTAATATTTTTATAATTAGTAATTATTATATAACAATTGTTATATGCCATAACTTGTGCTAAGTGATATATATGTGCTCTCCTACTTAACTACTAAAACATGCTATAAGGTGAGTTTTATTACTCATTTTAAGAGATTAAACAAAAATAACTTCAGGGAAATGACATACCCAAATTCTTTCAGCAAGTGAATAGAAAACAGGTTTACAATCCATGTCTTTCTTACTCAGTAAGTTTTGTGCTGAATCGTCTGTGTGTGTGTGTGTGTGAGAGAGAGAGAGAGAGAGGGAGATTTTTGCTAATATTACAGTGATCTATATTCCTCAGTGTTATCCTGTACCGCCATCCTCTCCCAGTTTGGAGAGCCTAGGGTACATCTAATGAAATTAAATCAGTGAATAGAGGATATGAAAATTGATAACAAAATAGACTAAATTACATGCAGGAGCATCCTATGGGACATTCGTGGCAAATTATAGAGCCGAGCGTAGATGGCATTATGACATTTCTTGTCTCACAACTTACTGTATGGCAAAAACCTTGCAAGGCTACCAATTTCTTAAAGACAAGCCCATTTAGAGAGGAACAAGCTATGATGGATGTGCAATTCCAGAAAATGCATGATGAAGGATAGAAACATTGCTATGCATGATTTTTTAATAACTACAAAAATCCCACGTACAGGATTTCTGCATGTGAAAATTGATAGCGTTGCCAATGCCGCTCATCTCTTTAAACAAGCAAACGCATCTTCCCTGGTGCTGTTACATCAGTAATAAATTGCAGGTTAGAACTGAGATTGAGTAGATAATAACTTTTTGGGTAGCAACGCCTGCCATGACAAATAATAAAGAAATTCATGACCTGCAAAGTGCAGGGTGATCATGTTCCAAAAATATATTTCACCTGGTCTCCAAGCAAGTTCATTAGGTATCCAGAAACTGAAAAAAAAAATAAAAAAAGAAAAAAAAAAAAAATAAAAAACCAAAAAAAAAAAAAAAAAAAAAAAAAAACAAAAAAAAAAAAAAAAAAAAAAAAAAAAAAAAAAAAAAAAAAATTCAGTACCTACGGAAGGTGATTCAAAAAGAATGATCTCAAATGTAGACGAACCAACAGCTATAAAAACATGTAGGTCAACGAGAAGCTTGTTGCTAAATGCCTTTAAAAATAAGACCCGAGGGCCGGGCATTGGGGTGGGAGTATGCTTATCTCCACAAGGGGAATCATGCTGGATTTCTCTGGTGACCTTACATAGTGTGGCAGGTTTTGTGAATATCAACCTGGATGCAGGTCACTTTGATGGAGCTTTAGGAAGTGGATTCTCTCTGTTGGGTGATCATTTTTCTCTCTCAGAAAATAATCAGGTGCCAACAGTCCGCTGAGCCTCTCAACACTGCGCATACAGATATTAAACTGAATGAGGGAGGTGATAGGAAAAGAAAAAAAATCCCACAAAAAGGTGAAAAGGTGGAATGGAAAAAAGTTTCTCTCAGGAGCTGAGGTCTGGGGGCACCTGGGTGGCTCAGTGGGGTAAGGAGCTGAGGTCTACATCCAAGTTCTGGGTTTAGCATCACTGGCTGTGTGGCCCAGCATCATGTCTCTTAACTGCTCTGAACTAAGGCTGTTCATCCTTTAACATTAGGACGTTATGCCAACTAGTGACTTTCAGTCTCTGCAAGATGGTGACAGAGATTTTGCAGGTTGGGAGGACTCTGAGGGAAAGACAATTGGGACCATTACAATGACACCGCATTGGACTGAGTTTTATTTTTACTTTTTTATATTATTTCCAATGAGTATAAATATAAAAAGTACTGAGGCAATTGCAGATATTACGTCTGTACAGGAAATATTAGTACATCCCCAAAACTGATAGTCAGTTTTTCCACTGAGTGCCCACTTTGATACCGACCATCAAACCCTGTCCCATGCCAGTTATTAAAATATTACTGATCAGAGAAGGAGGCACAGGAGCAACTTCTACCACATCAGGGTGTGATCCTGGTATCAGCATTTTTGTTTCTTTGACTTTTCCCCCCATGGACCTGAGATGGGATTGATAATAGTGAGCCTAAACCACTGATGTGGCATCTCAAGACGCTGACCTCGCTGACCTCTCCTCTCCACGTTGTAGGCCCTGTGAAGACAGCTCTCGGGTCATCACCTAGTCCTCCCTGGGCCATTCACAGGTCCTGTCTTCTGCCTTTGTTTTGCCAGAACCTGGACCCTATACCCATTTCCTCTTAGCTTCCTGGCCCTCATTTGGACCTCATTATTGTACAACTCAATCAGAACTGTCTCTTTCCCAGTTGACTTGGGGAATAATCCAAGATAACTGTAATGTCCTTATGGATGCGTCTCTTCTTTCACATTGTGCTCCTGACCTTTGCAAACTGGACACATAGCATGCCAATCTGAATATCTGAACTCCTATCCTGTGTACATGGGACAGGTTTTTAAAATCCTGATGTCCTGCATATAGGGTTTTATACAAGAATAAACATACATAAGCTGCTAAATTTCACATTTTGTTAAATTGGCATATTCTGAACCCAGAGGATTTCTCCTTTGCTAGCTAAAATATGTTGATATTTTCATGAATGTGAAGACTCTGGCAAACACATTCTCACAACAAAGATACATAGTACACACCAAAATAGACTTATACTGCCATTATTTTTAAGACATTAAAAGACTATTTTAAAAATTACTTTAATATTTAAAAGACAACATAAGCCTCTTCTGGGTCATTATGCTAAGTAACTTGAAAAGTATCCTCTGATTTTATTTTATAAAATACTCAAATGCTCAAGCATTAGATTGTATTTTCATCCATAGCTATAGTGCTGAAATTAAAAAAAAAATCAGCAGACACAGACTTCATGGTAACTTAATATTCTCCTTTTATCCCCTTAGTTTAGAACACTGGGGTTCTCGAGAACTCAACACCAAGTGACCTTACTCACCACATACTGAGCAGTGTGGCTGGGAGGAGGAAAAATCTAACAAAACAAAACAAGACACAAAATGGGTAATTGGTGGTTCATTTGCTTGATTTCTTTTAATTTTTTTTTTTTTTTAATTTGACAGAGAGATCACAAGTAGGCAGAGAGGCAGGCAGAGAGAGAGGGGGAAGCAGGCTCCCTGCTGAGCAGAGAGCCTGACGTGGGGCTGGATCCCAGGACCCTGAGATCATGACCTGAGCTGAAGGCAGAGGCTTAACCCACTGAGCCACCCAGGTGCCCCTAAAATATTTTTTGGGATCAATTTTAATTACAAAAAGAAATTAAAAAAGAAATATACGTACAGGTCATCCCCTTTAACTCTTTGTTTACAATTGTAATCTTCTGCCACAGGGTGACCTCTGTTTGCAATCTAGTATGTGTCCTTCCAAACTATTTGTATGCATTTCATAAATCAATGCATAAATAAACATATAAACAAAAATACATACAAATTCATATGAATACACATAAAATTTTTTATGTGTGCACTGAAACATTAATTTTTGTCTCACTTAGCAATACTCATCCACACATATTTCATAGGTTTATGTGAGATATGTGTAATATATTCTTATAGAATCAGTACATATTATATTGTATGTATTTATATACAAATATACACAAAATTAAATATCTATGTATTATACATTAATGCATGCATAACATACACTTGCATATTGATACATACACCTGTAATTTTAATGGAATATAACATATGGCAACAGTAAAAGAAAATACGATGGAAACTATATGGATAATACCACAATTTCCTTACTGCTGTATTGTATTCAATAGAAAGTTAATGACCAGCCCACTAATGATGGCCATTTAAGTTGTTTCCAAACAACGCGATAAATAATGCTGCCATCAGTGCAGGAGTAGATAATTTAGCAGGTTATTTCATTTATAAGAAATTGAAATCCAGTCAAATTACCTCACATGAAAAGCAGAGGAGTTAAATTCAGTAGACACTTTTTGAAGAATCAAATAAGAGCTGAAAAATCAGGTCTCAGAAACTATGGGGACTCTCCCCTAGGACAATTAATTGTGGATTGAAAGCTGCTTGCAGGACCTCAGGAACTAGAAGGTCTAGACCTTCCCCTTGGGGCTCTTCCTAGAGCTCAGCCTCTTCTCCTCTCTCCACATTTTCTTGCTCTCATCCTTTTCCTCCACACAGGTATTGTTTATACCTGAGGACTCACTGTCTTAGCCAGGCCCTTCAGGGGCAGCTCTCTCTTGGAAAATTACATGATTTCTGCGTTTCATAGGTTGGACCTCCTAAGAAAGCAGCTAATTGTCCTGGTGTGTGTTGTGTGTTCATCTTCAGGCCATATCATGCACCTTATGCACCACATGCTATATTTTAATTAGGTGTCCACCAAAAAGGAGAGGGAGGACACACTAAGTAACCTGGCCCAGATAGGGCTGTCCTCAATTTATGGGGTGGTGGGCAGTAAGTAGGGACATTTTCCCCCATGAAAGTCTAGTTTGCTACTTCAATCCCAGTGCCTGGGCCGGGCTTGGCTCAGGATGGCTACCTGATAATATCTGTTTACTTAGATTCCGGAGACCTGAGGTGTAGAATATGTCCCACCTAGAGAAGGACCTCTTTGGCAAAAGGATTATTTTGAGGAACTGTAGACACAGAAGCTTTGAAAACAGAGTAGAAGTTATCCTTTTGTGGGGGAAATTTATGTTAGAAAGGTGGTCTGTACCAGGAACACTGCTATTGCCAGAGGTACATTTTTTATCTGAGAGACTCAATAGAATGACATGGCAAACTTTGTTTTTAACAACCATTTCCTCTTCTCATCTTCCCCTTAGAAGTCCCAGACCCTTCTAGTTTTCCTTAGTTCAGTATGGTATATAAACTTCAAATATCTAGCCACCTTTTGGGTCTCATGTCTTTGTGGAGGCCCCATATGTATGCATGTAAATATATATGCATGTAATTAAGATAACTTTTCTCCTATTAATCTGTCTTTTATTACAGAGGAATCTTAGTCAAGAATCTAGAAGGGTAGAGGGAAAATTACTTTTGCTCCCCTACGGGATCATCACATCACATTCTCCCACATATATGGTATGAAAAGTTATCAGCAGTGCTGGTCTATGATCCAGTGAACTGATCTAGCATGTACATGCACTCTGGACTTTACATATTATAATGTCTAAAATGAATCCAACAACACATTTGTTACACAGAGTGAGGGTTAAATGAGATAATGTCTGAATTATTCTTTATAAACTATAAAGCACTATTTTGCCAAATGTGTGAAGCAAGGTCTAAAAAAAAAAAAAACAAAAAACAAAAAACCACCACCACCACCACCACCAACCACCACCAAAACACAAAAACAAAGTAAATTAATAACGAGGAAAACTTTGCACTGTCTCAGCACCACGGCTGTAGCAAGCTTCCCCAAACATGGTCCTTCAGTCATTATTCATTTAGCTAGGTGCTAAGTTTAAGGAAGTAGTCAGAAGAAGCTTAATTTCTATCTGGCCACCATTCTAGTTCAGGCAATCCAATTTGGTAATTCAGTAAGCCTAAGTGGTCTTAGTACCATGATGGCCAGAGCCAAGAAGGAGAAAGTAAGAGTGATATAAAAGTTTTCTGTCTCAAGTACACTGTAGCACATCCTACTTGCTCAGATGTCCTGCTGTCTCAGATGGCCTCCTCTCTGCTTGTCAATGTCTGGGCCTTCCTTGGAGACTTAGATATAAGCTTCCCTCATCAAGTACTTGGCCTAACCTACAACAAGAGGTGAATGAGGCTTAAAAAAACTTCCTGTTTGTGTATGATAGCCTTTGCATGGTGTAGATCCCTAGAAAAACCTTAACGCCTGTATGAAGCCTGTTAATACATTAGACTTACATTAGACTTAGAGTTTGAGGGATTTTTGTTTATTAAACAATTTAACATTTGCCAAAAGTTTTACCGTGTGTGGTAGATATCCTCAGGAATATCAGGAGATGTGGACAAAGCCATAGATAAATAAATAAATAGCTTTAGGAAATTCATTTATGTTTACCCACAGTTCTTATTTTATGATTCCCTCAGCAACTACATGAGAACCAAGGATTAGTATTTCCATTTGGTAGATGTGGAAATAAAATTTTGGAAAGGCTACATAACTTGCCAAAGGTGACAAGAGCTTAACAATAACTGGTTACCTGTACTCAGTCCAGGTGACTTTCTTCTCCAACTGATTTTTCATGGGTTGTGTCCTATGCCTTGATTAATGAGCTCTGCATTAGGTTAGATGAAATCCTGCAAGCATCAGCTGCTAGGTAGCACCTGAGCTTTTAGAAACCCTTTCTGTTCACTAAGCAGTGCCATTTATAACCTTCCATTAGAGGGGAACAGGAAAAAAAAAACAAAAAACAAAAAACCCTGTTTAAATGGCATTCTGAAAATAATACAGGGGCAATCACCTAGTTAAGCCTCATTTCCAGGCAAAATTAACAAGTCCATGTCCTAAAAATAAAAAAACTAGAAGCAACCTAAATACTCACCTATAGGGGACTGATGATATAAATCATATTAAATTCATGCCATAGAATATTGTATAATCAGTTAAAGTGACAAGTTAGACATAATAATTGACTTGGAAAATTGTAGGTGGTATTAATTATATGTAAAAAGTAAGTCCCCAAATACTTTATAGAATATAATCTCCTATACCTAATAAAATTAGGTATATAATCTCATATATCTAATAAAAATACATGCATACATGGATACCAAAGGTTGACAGTGGTTATACATGGTTGCATGGTAAAGTTATATGTGATTTTTTTGTTTACATATAAATGAATACTTGTATTTTTTTAAATAAAATTTTCCACTTACTCTAAGAACAAGAGAAGATCTAATCAAGCTTGAACCTAGCATGTAATCTTAGATAGAACAGATGCACAAAGGATAATTCTAATTGAGTTCCCATAATACCTGTAATAGGAGACTTTCATGCTTCCTTGTCAAACTCTTAAGTGGATATCATATTTTTTAACTGATGGGAATACATTTTGTGCTGATCCCCAAACTAAGCATAGGAAAGGCTTATCTGATTATTCCCAGGCTCCTACCCCAGTCTGGTTTAGATGCCTCTGTTCCTAATTCTACCCAGACAGTTACTGCATTATCATTTTTGTGCCTCTCCCAATATGGCCTTCTCTAGGAGTGATTATATATGATCTCCTTCTGTCTCCCTGACACCTCGCTTCTGGACTCCGTGTGCAGCGAGAGCCCAACCCATTCTGTGAAATACAAACTGTTATAAGTTGGTTGGTGCCTGGGACACAGATGAATACGAAGCCTCCAAAAGCACTGCCTGGCATAATAATAATAAATATATATAAATCTAATAATAAAGGTGTGTTTCAGGTCAATGAACAAAAAAAGTTTTGGGTAAAGGTTTGAGAAGAAGGAGAAAAGGGGGCAGTGTATAGGTGCTGCCTCAGGGTTTCAGATTGGAGAATTCCTGCCAGAGGATGGAAAGGTAGGCTCACCCCAAAGAGTGGCATCTTTGGAGAAGAATGCCTTAGTTCCTAGGTCACTTTATTCAGCTCTTCCTTTACTCATTCTATAATCACTGAACATCGAACTTCAGAATCAAGCAATTTGGTTAAAAGCAGGAAGCTCTTTTGCTTTCATTTATCTGGAAATCATTTCTGCCCAAAACAGGGAAAAGTTCCTTTCTCAAGGTGGAATTCCAATTAATTATTTTTTACTATAAATTAGCTTTTCTCATTCATGTACTTCATTTCAATAGAATTACACAGTATATGCATTCTTTTGTGTCTGGTTTCTTGTATTGAGTACAGTCATTGGGGATTTATCTATATTATTCTATGCTTAGTAGCTTGTTGCTTTTTAATAGTATGAACATTCCATTGTATGAATATACCACTCCCCCCCCCATTGATTTACCTGTTGATGTATAACTGGGATGTTCCTAGTTTGGAGTATTATCAATAAAGCTGCCATAAACTTTCTCAGACAAATCTTTTTGTGGATATGTTTTCATTTCTCTTGGATAAATACTTAGAGTTGAAATGACTGGTTGCCTGTTAAGGGGGAGGGCACTCATGCAGTTTAATAGCAAAAAAGCAAACTGCCCAGTTAAAAAATGGGTAAACACCTTGAATAGATATTTTTCCAAAGCAAACATATAAATGGCCAATAGGTAAATGGAAAGGTGTTCAACATCACTGATCTTCAGGGAAATGAATTTCAAAGCCACCAAGGGATATCACCTCACACTGGTTTAGATGGTTATTTTCAAAAAGATAAGACAACACATGCAGGTGAGGATACTGAGAAAAAGGGACACTGGTAGACTGTTGGATTACACTGTTAGTTTACACTGATCATAAACTGGTACAGCTACTATGGAAAACATCATGAAGATTACACAAATAATTAAAAATAGAACTATGATATGACTCAGATATTATACTTCTGGCTATATATCCAAAGGAAACGAAATAATTATCTCAAAAAGATATGTGCATCTCATGTTCATAGCAGCATTATTCACAATAGCCAAGGTATGGAAATTAACTAAGTGTCCATTGTTGGACAAGTAGTTCACGAAAATGTCTCACACACACACACACACACACACACACACACAGGAATATATTCAGCCTTAAAAAAGAAGGCCATTTGTCACAAAATGGATGGACCCATAGGGCATTGTGCTAAGTGAAATAAGTCAGTCAGAGAACAACAAATACCACATGGTATCACTTATATGTAGAATCTGAAAAAAAAAAGTTGAAATGATAGAAGCATGATAGTGGTTGTCAGAGGCTGGCAGCATGGGAGAAATAGGGAGCAGTTGACAAAATTTATGAACTTCCCAGTTATAAGATAAAGTCTGAGGAGCTAATATATAATGTGGTGATTATACTGTATATAATTGAAATTTGCTAAAAGAATAGAACTTAAATGCTCTCAACAAGAACAACAACAAAAAGAAAAGGTAAATATATGAGGTGATAGACGTGTTAATTAACTTGATGGGGGGAGTCATCTCACAGTGTATATGTGTATCAAATCATTACATTGTGAACTTTAAATATCTTATAATTTCTTCAATTGTAATTCAATAAATCTGGAACAAAATAAATGTGGGTGGGGATGAAGATGGGCTGGGTAGCACTTGAGATAATTTTCTGGGATGATTAATATTCTGTATCTTAAAAGGGGTTTGATGCACAGGTGTACACATTTGTCAAGGCTTATGGAATGGATATACTTAAGTTTTGTGCATTTTAATATGTGTAAATTTTATTCCAAATACAAAATACCATAAACAAATGTTGAACTTTAGTTAATGATATTATGCTGAAATACTTGTGAGGAATTGCACTGATGTCTGAAGCTTAATTTGAAGGGCATCAAAAAATAACATAGATTGATGGGTGAATGGACAGATGGAAAGATAGATATGTGCTAAAACAATGATGGCAAAACAATTATAGAATCTAAGTGATGGTTACCTGTGTATTCACTGTAAAATTTATTCAACTGTTTGGTATGATTGACATTTTTCATAGTGAAATAGTGGGAAATGGAAATATCATCTCTCTCTCCTGCACAAACTCCTCTCTCTAAAGTCTTCCCAGCATACTCAGAATAATAGCCCAAGTAGTTGTTTCTGACTATAAAGTCCTACACAATATGGCATCTGGCTACCTCTCTCACTTCACCTGCTTACATTCTGAACCCCCTCAGCTTTTTTCCAGTGACAGCAGGTTCCTTCCTGTTCCTAGAGGAGACCTGTTCTGGTCTCCGAGCTCTCACACTTACTGTTACCTCTGCCTTGGATGTTCTCATCCTCGGTATTTGCATGGCCACCTTCATCCTCATCCCACCCCATCCCATTTGTGCTTGTCTGCTCAAGGAACCCTCTTCTAAGAGGTCTTGCCACTTTGCCAGTTTTTCTCCCCTGTAATTCTGTTGCTGGTTCTTTTTTTCATAGCTTTTAGTCTCACACAATATAATTTATACTTATATTTTATTTTCCTTCCCTCACTGACTTGTAAACTCAATGTGGGAGGCCTAGGACTTTATTGGCTCATCATTCTATCTATCACCAGCTCCTAGAACAGTGTGTTTGGCACATGTAGTCACCCACTACATATGTGTTGGCTAAATCAATGAATGGGTTTTCCATAATGCTGTTTAAAATTTTTTTTTAAAGATTTATTTACTTATTTGAGAGAGAGAAGAGGGGAGGGGCAAGAGAGGAAGGAGAGTGACAAACAGACTCTCCACTGAGCATGGAGCCCTATGTGGTGTTCGATCTCACCACCCTGAGATCATGACCTGGGCTGAAAAAAAAGTCAGCCACTTAACCAACTGAGCCACCCAGATGCGCCTTCAGAAATATTTAAAAAAAAAAGTTTTAGATTTTTAGAAATATTATGAAGATCTAGACTTCCCATATACTCGACAACTGATTTGCTCTATTATTAACATCTTATGTTACGGTACATATGCTAAAGTGAACAAACCAACACTGAGACATTATTACTAAGTAAAATCTATGCTAGGTTTCCTTGGTTTTTACCTCATCATCTGTTTCTTTCCCAGGATATTATATAGGCTATCACAGAACATTTAGTCATCACCTCTTCTTAAGCTCCTCTTGCTATAATAATTCATCAGGTTTTCCTTGTTTTTGATGAGCTTGGCACTTTTGAAGACTGGTTAGGTATTTTGTAGAATGGCCTCAACTGGGAGTTATTCATAGCACAAATTTACAGTTCAATGAATTAGCTTGGAAAATCCTGCTCTCTCAGGAACTCTGACTTAAACCCAATGATCCAAAACTTTTGTACTACTTTTAGAGCATGACGACATATTATAGGTCTCTTGTTTGGTGTTGCTATAAACCCTCCGACAGGAACATGTTTCTATGTCCACCTTACCAATGAGCAAACTAAGCTTTCGTAATGGTAACTATGAAAGACCACATAAAATACATCACCGAAAATTCAAATCTACCATTCCAACTGTAGATCCAGCTCTCTCTCTGCCTCCTACTTCTACCTGTTGACACCATCACAACCTGCCCTTTGCAGAAAGCTGCTCAAACCAGAAACTATTTGCACATAGTATCAAGGATCATTTTTCTCCATTGCTTTCTACCAAAATAGTAGCTATGAAGCTAACAGTCCTGCTTAACCAGGAAAAGGAGTGTTCTGGGATAACATCTAAATTTAAATAGATACATCTTATCAAATATCCTGTTCTGGGCTTGTCATTAGGTGAAATGCTTTTAAGATATTTCATTTGAAAAGAAAAGATAGTGGGGCACATGGTTGGCTCAGTCAGTTAAGTGGCCAACTCTTGATTTCAGCTCATGTTGTGAACTCAGGGTCCCGAGACTGATCCCAGGGTTGGGCTCCCTGCTCAGCTCAGTTGAGACTTTTTTCCCTCCTCCCACTCCATCCCCGTCTGCTCTTTCCTGTGCTCTCTCCCTCTCTCTCTCAAATAATTAAATAAATAAAATCTTTTAAAAAATGAAAAGAACCAATAGTGACTAGACTGATAGAACCTGAACCTGTATTGTACCTTCTCTAGGGCTTCCTGGTCCACACTGAACATTGAGGACTTTCCCCATCATTGTTTACCTTAGGCATCTTGCGGTGAGAAGAGCAATGGCCTGGCCTTTACATACCTCATTCCACCCTCCCAGAGCACACATAATAGGCCCAAATTAGTATTATCAGTCTCAAAAATCCTACTTCCCTTATGAATTTAGACTCTAAATTGATTTGTTTCACTCCATGATAAAATGCTTCATTCTGCAGTTTAAGGGTAATTTATTATGCTGACTCTAGAAGAAAGAAAGATATATTAGCTTTACTAACTCCTATTTCACCCTCCAGGCAGCCTTCCTTCACTCTGCCATATGGTCCCATCACCCTGGGCTTTGATTGTCACATCGCTTAGAAGAATCTATTGCCCATCTTCTTTAGTTGTCTGTCTTAAGGGTGTATCTGTGTCCGTCTTGTTCAAAAGTGCATCCCCAGAGCTGAATCCCCCCCACCACAACTATTGCACAGATCTAATAAATACATATTAAATAAGATAAATTTGCATAAACCGTGGGTATTATTAATTTTTTGTTCCTTGTGTATACTTGAAATCTCATAATTTAAAACTATTTGAAACAATTTAAAAATTTTTCTTAGCACAAAGGATGAAAAACCATACATATTGGTGAGAAATAAGCATTTTTGAGCAAATGGATACATGTTGTATTGTGAACAGTGCAAGAGTTTTAAGCCTAGGAAAAAAAAGGCAAATCAACCCTGGGATCCATCCCGCTGTGTGAACATATGCCCACAAGTGTGGGAGAGTCTGAAAGTCCTTTTCAAATGCACACCTTTGTTAGAGAAGAAATAGTATTGTGTGCTCTCATTCAATAATGGGTACACTTGTTGATAGTGCTCCTTATTTCTGAATAGGGAATTAAATTAATTTTATGTGAGTATAACATGTATGTCCATGAAGAGGCTGGTTAGAGACCATGAATCAGAGACTGTGAATGCTTACATCTTATTCCCAGGAGAACATCTTCCTTGGATTTGCTTCTTAGGTGGGATCCAGGAGAGCCATATTGGTCTAAGGGGGGGGTATTTGCACAGGCCATGACCAACATAAATTGAGCCTCACCTTTTACTGATACATGGGCTAATCCTGTTACTCACGTGTCCTTTGGTTAAAAGCCACACATTTCCTTTACTTGTAAATGATATGCAGTTGGGAAAAAGTCTACTCACCTAGAATATCATCTTTTAGTTGTTGGGTAGTGGCCAAAGAGACCTATGATTTTGAGGAGACAAAGAGACTCAAAGAGGCCACACTTGCAAAGGTGTTTAACATACCTCTAATGTATTATTCACGCTTTATCTGATCTAGGACATTTCCCTCTCTAAATCTGGAACTTCCATGGAAGCTTACCCCTCTTTAGATTCTCCTGACATTGATTTGACTGCGATATTCTATCCCGATCTCTGTTTTCTTATAGCATCTGTACCAGCTGGGTTACTATCTTGTGCAATATTTGTCAAATTTCAATTCCATTTTCCTCCCATTTTATATGGTTTACTATTTTCTCTATTTAACTCTTTCTTCCATCTGGATCATAAGCACATTAGAATTTTACTATCCTTGTATGCAGTAAATTATACATTAATAGGATAGTTATGGCTTGCAAGAAGAAGTTATTTGTGATTTGCACTTAGAGAGATTTTAATCAAGTTTACCATTCTCAAAAAGTCTGTTTTGCATATAAATAAGGACCCCTAAAAATCGATCTGTTTTGCTCAATTATAAAATGCTTCATTTAAGAGCCTAAGGGTAATTTATTATACTGAATTGGGAGGAAAGGAAGATGTATTGCATTATGCTTAATCTTATCAAATGGCTGCTATATTTAATGACAATGTCTGTTTATCATAATTATTATAAGTTGTCTGGGTTAATAAAATCAGAAGACCTATGTGAGGTTTTCAAATGCTAAATTTATTATTTACATACTGTCTCAGATACCAGCTGTCCCCCATGGATGTGCAGTCAACCCATGTGTTTGATTTCTTCTGAGGTTGCTAGAGAGGTTTGTGTCTGCCAGACAAAGTAGACTATAAAATCAGGTCCTTAGAAACTTCTACAATTAAGTACATAAAAGATAAAAATATAGAAGAGGAAGAAAATAGCATGTACCAGTTTTCAGGTATATAATAAGTGTCTTAAAAATTCATGTCTTCCATCATTGAAGATGTCCTTTCCAGACATGGTAGGCTCAACAGGAACCAAAGCAAAATCCATGCTTTATCAGAATTTCATAAATGATGGAGTGTATGTGTGGAGGGATGAATGCTGTGATGTTGTGACATCATACATCTTATTCTATTTCCAAAAGTATCCCCGGTATGTGTATCTTCTTCCAAATTTAAAAGTGAGCAAACTGAGCTCCGACTGGTGAGTCAGGAGCTCCAGGTCGTACTGATGGGGGAGTCCTGTTTTCAACTCATCATTCTTATTTCAACTCCAAACTTTTCCCATGATGGTCTGTATGTTTGTGTCTCCCAAAGTTCCCAAGTTGAAATCCTACTGCCCAGGGTGATGGTATTAGGAGGTGAAGCCTTTGAGAGGTGATTAGGTCATGAAGGAGGGGATCTCATAAATAAGATCAATGCCCTTATACAACAGACTCCGGAGAGATATTTTGCCCCTCCACGGTTGAAAATATGGTGAAAAGTATGTCCCTCTGAAGAGGACCTTCATCCAACCATGACCTCCTGAGCTCAGATGCCAGCCTCCAGAACTGTAACACGTATCTATTATTTATAAGCCACTCAGTCCATGTTCCAGCAGCCCTAATGTGTGAAGACAGGCTACTGACGACTTTAAGGTAGAGTTAAAGGGCTAGGTGAACAGAAGTTTTTAGGACTCAGAATTCGAAACCTATGGTTTTGTTCTTGGCTTCCCAGCTTTGTGATGCTGGATGAGCCAGGTTTTCTGTCATTCAAAAAAGATAATCCCTACATGTCTACCTCTTGGGTTTTTGTGAGGTTAAAAGTTGACAATATTACTACAACATCAGAATTAACTGGTATATCGACCCAAACTCATTACTTCTGGAAAAAAAATTAATAGCATTAATAGCATTAATAGCATGGGAAAATCACAGTCCATTTTTTTGCAATGGCTAGATCACAATTACAAGACAATACATCCCCATTTTGTTTTTTCTATACCTTTATCTCAGTAGACATCAATTTACAGAAAAGAAGACATTTGTTCACTCTTAAATATTTAGAACTCCCTTTAGAGACATTGTCTTCCAATTTGCCAAGCTCTCCAGTCTCTTGAAACAATGTTGGCCTATGCTGGGTGTTTGGCAGCTGACATTTTGACAAATAGGGATATTAAACCATGTATTAAATTTCAGTAAGGACTTTACTTGCCATTTTTTTTCCAGATGTAGATGTACTTTAAAATAGAAGGGGGGAATATCACCATAAGAGCCTCACTTTTATGTAAATGCTGTCATTCCCAAAAGTAGTTATCTCCCATAAAAAATAGAACTGGTTTTTAAACTGGAAGGAAAATTCTATGACATGTTGCTCAGGACCTCAGTGAGGTGATTGCTCTAGGGAGATGACCGGGCCTGGAATACAGGAAGGCAATGTCTTGCTCAATTTGTATGTGGTTCATAGAACTTGTCCAGGGAAACGCTACAGAATTGAAAAGAAGGAAAAGCTAAATGAGGTGTGGTCCAGGCGGTGACTTGGGGATTCTCTTGGTCCCTTCCAAGCTCCTTGTCCAATGCTTTCAACAGAAATCTCATTCTGCAACCCCTACCTCTTTGACAATCCCGTTATAGCTCATTCTTCTCCACTTCAACTGCAACTACCAAATTTAGGACTTCACACAAACCTGCTTATTGCCCCCCCCCCCACTTTTAGTTTGTCAGCTCTCATCAGCCCTTGAATCAGAATGCCAGATCACCTTGACTATTAGCAAATATGAAAGTACAATTTGTCCATTCTCACCCACCACTGGATAGGAGAACCACCAGGAAAGTGATAAAAAAAATACTGATGACAGGGTCCATCTCTAGAGATTCCCATTTCATTAATTTAGAGTAGGGCCTATGTCTGGTTTTGTTCTGCAGCTCTCCAAGTGATTCTGAGGTTAGGGCCAAGTGCCACTGATATAACCCCCTGCACACAATCCTTTAGTATCTGTCTATTACCTTAGCATGGCCTAAAAGGATCTCTGACATAGGAACTCATCTTTTTTCTCTTCATAGATAAGCAACAGTCTTTGCTGCTTGACCATAGGTTTCTTTTCATTCTATGACTTATTTTTGCTGCTACCTCTTCTGGGACAATTCCCTTCATCGACTAGGTCAACTTACACACCTTTAAATGCTAAATTATATGAAAGCTTCTCTGACCTTTCCTGACAACTGACACCTTTATTGACCACTCCTGTATACTTCACTGTACTAGTATTTAAGTATGTGTGCATACCGCATAAGTATGCATTTATTTAGGTGGGATAGCCTTAAAAAACTCCGATTTTCATGTTGTCCTCTCAGTGCCCAGCACGGTGCAGAGTCAACATTCAAAGCAATGGAAAATGGATAATTAATGAATGATTCTTGATAATTTGTAATTATAATTAATTGAATGACTTAGAATAATTTAATCAATGTCCATTCAGGTAATGAGAGATATGGAAAGAAATGGTATGATGGTATGAGGAGTCCTACCTAGTACACTATCTTAGAAAGACAAAAGATAGTGCACTAGAACTCATTTCAAAAGAAATATGCCAAGTGTTAGCAACACCAACCATGTTAGTTCCATTTAAGTCATGCCTGATCAGAAGACTGCGGGTTCAGTAATGCCCCACATTGTGCAATAGAACTGTTTTACACGCATCAACCATTTCCTTTTTCACTGACTTTTCTTCTTCTTCCTCCTCTGTAGGAGCTATTACTGCTTTCCTTTCCAGGATCACCATCATGAGTTTGCCTTTAGAAGCCTTTTCCAATTATTGTTCCATAAGAGAATAAGTTCTAATCTCTTACAGGTATGATTCTCAAAATGTGGTTCCTGAGTCAGCAGCACTGGAATCGCCAGGGGACTTACCAGAAATGCAAATTCTCAGGGCTCCACTGAGATCTATGGAATCAGAAACCCTGAAGGTGAGCCCAGCAAGCTGTATTTTAACAAGCCCTCCAGGTGATTCTGATGGATGCTCCAGTGGGAGAACCACTGGACTAGAATGATCACAGTCCTGGATCGAGCCCTTAGAACAACAGACCCAGTGCAGGTGTGTCTATATGAGAAACAGCCAAGAAGAGGTTTAGAAATAAAGGTTCCAGGGGATGCTTCTTACGTATTCACTCTTTCAGTGGGTTTGGAAGGGGCTTTGAAATCTGAATTTTAGAAGAAGTTCCCTTGTTGTTGTTGCTATTTTTTAAAAATTTTATTTAGTTATTTGATAGAGAGAGACACAGTGAGAGAGGGAATACAAGCAGGGGGAGTGAGAGGAGAAGCAGGTCTCCTACTGAGGAGGGAGTCTGATGTGGGGCTCAAACCCAGGACTCTGGGATCATAACCTGAGCTGAAGGTAGACGCTTAACAACTGAGCCACCCAGGGACCCCAGAACAGGTTCCCTTGGTTAATCTGCACTCAAGTATAGGAATAAAGAGGCTGGACGACCTCTGAGTTCTTTGTCAAGCAAGAGATGTTGTCTTCTTTCAATCATGACTCCTTTTCTCTCCCTTAACTTCTGCTGGAGGCAGCATTATTACAGACAAATGGACAGGTCCCAGCCCTACCCACAGTAAGTGAATCATGTCTGGGGGAAGAGTTTGAGTACAGATATTTTTTAAAAGCTGCCTGAGTAACAGCAAAGACAATGTAAGTAGGAACCCAGGCAATGTGGACACCATGTCATGCATGGTGTCAATCAACCACAGTTGATTATAAGACTCATAAGAATTTGGCCAGAAGCCATTGCTCTGCTAATCCCAAGCCATAGACTTGAGATGCAGGGCAGACACACCTGTCAACCAAGCTCAGACAATCATATTTTCCCCTGTGGGAGCTAGAAGCTTAAGAATGGAGTGGACCACATCAGCTGATGCTGTAGAAGCAGAGTCTCCTTACGGCCTTATTCTGGAAAGAAGATCTGACAACTGCTGTTCCTACAGCTATCCTGGTTTCTTTCTACCTACATTTGGGTTGTTAAACTTTCTTTTGATTCTGTGGGCTACTCTATTATCCTCCCAAGGAGTTGTCATTTTTTTCTTGAGTAGGTTAAAATTGGTTTCTTTAGCTTGCAACTCAAATAATTTTTATTAACACATTCTGCCATTAATTGATGATGTGACCTTGGGTGGGTCATCTTACATCTTTAGGTCCCACTTGTCCTCAGCTGCAAAATGAGGCTAGTGATTCAGATCCATATTTTTTAACCACACTTATAATAAAACTCTTTCTTAAAAAAAAAAGAGTTCTGGAAAACTTGAATAAATAAAACATATGGATGTGATCAATGGTTTCCCCAGCCCAAATCTTTACTGTTTCGTAAAACTTATTTTACTCTGAATGGAGTCTCAGCAAACATTTGAGAAGAGCTAAATTTCCTTGCAGCACAGAGGATCTTACAGTGCTATCTTTCTGTAGTTTTGTGACTCTTGATTCAGAGACTTCAGTCTAGGGACAACGGGAGTTTTCAATTTTAGTGCCATGTATCCATAGATATACAAGGCTTTGTAATAATATTTAATGGAACACACAAAGTGGTAAATGTCATGCAAACTCAAATGTAAAAACTGCTTGTCCAGAAGGCCTTTTAAAAGAGATCTGATAGAATAATCTAATTTTTAGTTATAGCAAATGCTATCTAAAAATAGGAATGCTATTATTCTGGAATGTTTGGTTACCTGTGGAGTGTTGTCTCTGAAGTCTTTTAGGACACAGAGTTTAAAATCCATGAAAAGGTCAAGGCAGCTCTCAATTTCCAAATTAAATTGCTTGGAAACACACTTCAGTAGGAAGTTCGGTTTGGGGAGGCCTGCTGTGAAAGTTAGCAAATGAAATGTAAAATGTGTGAAGTTTTCAGTTTCAGAAAAAAGTACCAATCTTTAAAAGATTGTGGCATTTTTGCTTTACCAAATGAAGCTCTTTTGGTGGACTTAAATATACCTCTTGCATATTCTGAGGCTTAAATTTTTAAAAATCTTCAAAATGTGATTACATTAAAACATGCCCCCACTGCTAAAACTTTAGAGGTCACAGTCTAGATTATTTTTTGGAGCATCTGTGCACGAAATTTCTGTATGATACTCTAAGCACAGGCTCCACAGCAAAAAAGAAAATGTATGAACATAATAATGCTTATTATGATCACACTGTGTGTAAAAAAGCAGGTGCTGGGCATTCTTATAATCTTAGCCCAGTAAAACACCACAATTCTTCCTGTCGACCCACTTCCCACCTACTATAATTTCAACTTTCTCCAATCCTCTACTAGGACTGTCCTTGGAGTAGGTTGGAAAGTGTCTTCTAAGCATCTGCACCCAATAAACATGATATTCCTTTTCTTACAACGAACTGCTCTGCTGTATGCTGCACTATGCACTGATGAGGTTTCATTTTCTATTTATCGAAACTATCTACCGCCCTTGACATTGGTTTACTCTGAATTCTCTGACTCCTCTTCTCCTTCTGTGAATGTTACTTTTCTGTCTCATTACTGCATTTTCTCCTTCCTAAATGTTGATATTTCTCAGCACTATATTTGTGCACCACTACTTTAAACATGCTCTTGCCCCTTGGTTAACTCTACCAAATGCCAAAACCCATACCCACTGAGATTCTGAGTCTCATATCCAACATACTGTTGGACATTTCCACCTAGATGAGTGTAGGCCTCATGAACTCCGCATGCCCAAAGGTGATGTTTATTAACAAGGTGATCTCTGGCATCAGAATGCCTGTCCATGAATCTCTACTCAGCACTTATTATAGGTATGGCCTTTGGCAAGTTTCTTACCGTCCCTGGATCTCAGTTTCCTTATCTCCAACAAGTTTTGTGGATTAAATGGAACAGCATAGGAAAATAAATTTCATACAGTTTATGACACATCCTAAATCTTCAATGAAACTTAGCTATATTTAACCATCTCCTTTGAACCTGCTAATTCTTTTACATTGCTAATCTTTGACTTACCATGTTTGCTCACCTCCATAACATTTTAAATTTAAATAATAAAAAAAAGTTTTCAAATCTGTTCTCTTTTCTGTCACCATTAAATTCTCCTTAGCTCTTGTATTTTTATGGTTCCATTCATCATCTCTATCTTTCTTATCTATCTATCTTACCATGTATCTATCATCTCTTTTCCTCTCTCATTCTCTGTGTCTTAACCTCATGAAACAGGGGGCTTAAGGGTTAAGGTAGAGAGGAAATGAAAAGAACGGGTTGAGAGAGACAGAGAGAGATTGAGGATAGAGATATTACTTGTCTTGAAAAATATAGGGCATGTTTTTACCAAAGTTTTGTGATATTGGGTAAAATGTAGAAAAAGAAAAATCTATTAATAAGCACACTTGGACCTGGTGCCAGTACTTAAGAAGGTTGGTAAGCCAATGCTAATTGAATAGAACCATAGAACCATACTGTTGATGTGACTGTTAAAATAACCTTTCCTTCCTCTAGGGCGGTTTAATAAAAATGCAGTGTTTTTATGTACATCCTAAATGTTGCTTTATTGAGGACCTTAAAAGCAAGTTAATAACAGCATTCTTAGGGTTTAGGTGGAAGACTACAATAATGGCATATTTGAAAAGAAAAATTACATAGTAAACCCAGTCACACACTGGAGGTGATTTTACAGACCAGATTTGGAATTCTAAGCAATCAAATGCAGGTACTGCTCAAGGTTACCCTATCTAGTAAAGTTTAATGAACACAAGGAAACATTCAAAGCAAATAATACTTTCGATATTTTAACCACCGTGGGGCTACTTTCTTATGTTTTTCTGATACATGCATGAATCTTAGATAAACACCATTCTTTTAAAGACTAATAATGTTGAAAATCATATTTGAAAAATGAGATGAAAAAATTTAAAAAAATACTTATTTTTTGTGGGTTATTTTGTTTTCTAAAATAAAAGTTGGAGGCTCTGCTCACATTCTACAGCTTTCTCATTCTCATATAACTAACCATATTAGTGTCATGAAAGAATTTTCTAGGTTTCTAATCTGATGTCTTTATCTGAGTTGTGTTAATTCTAGTATAAAGTCTTTTTGGTACCTTTTAGTAACACAACCAAGTTGCTATCTAGGAATACCATTAATTGTACTTAAAAAAAAATATCTTGCAACATTTGTCACAATGTTTTAGTTACCACAGATAGAATACATGACCAATCCCTTCTGGCTATAAGAAATGCAGACTGAAGCTTCCAAATTGTGTGACCTGCATACAATAAAATGAGATTAAATGCCAAATCTAATATGTTCAATTCAACAAGAATTTATGAATTTTTTAATTTATTTTGCTCCCTTGGAATTTAAATCAAAATAATTTCTTTCTCCTTCTCTTTTTTGTTGTTGTTGCCTAAACCTACAGTAATATTCCAAAGTGTATAGCACTAAAACTGTTTTGTTAATTTTTAACCATATTATCCATTTATTTACAAGAAAGACACACTTAAATCAGAGCTGGTGTATTTGCTTTACATTTTAATTTATAATTTAATGTAGTGTTGCTTTACATTTTGAGAAAGGCAGAATTAAGGGGGAAGGAGATCATTAGATTGTATGCTTAATCCTCCTTATGGAAGAATGGACAGAACTAAAAGGAGAGTTAAAATAACATGTAAATATTATGATCAGATTCTTAAAGCCAGGAATTTATGAAGCTAGTGGTAAATAAAAATATGACATGCCCCACTTCTGGAATAAATTTTAGTCAGATTGGGAAAAAGACTCTATCCAAGACCAAGGTGATACTTTCTAAGTGCATGACAGGAATATGTAGCAAATTTTGGCTTAATGTAATCCTTTAAACATAAGCAATGAACTTAATTTGAAACATTTTCCATGGCTGAGTATGATTATCACATGTAAAGTCATTATAAAAGTATAATGTATAATAAGTATAAAAGTATAATGTATAATAAGTATAAAAGTATAATGTAAAGTCATTATAAAAAAAACAAACAAA
This sequence comes from Enhydra lutris kenyoni, assembly GCF_002288905.1. NCBI lineage: Eukaryota > Metazoa > Chordata > Mammalia > Carnivora > Mustelidae > Enhydra > Enhydra lutris. Next base: position 2,177,246 of record NW_019154114.1, on the reverse strand, counting down.
CCCAGAATGTAGTGAGGAACTAGAAGCTTTCCCGATAAGCTCAGGAACAAGGCAAAAATATCCACTCTCAGCATATTACTGGAAGTCCTAGCTAATACAGTGAGACCAGAAAAGCAAAGAAAAGATATAGAGATTGGGAAGGAAGAAATAAAACTGCCTTTGTTTGGAGATGACATAATCATCTATGTAGAAAATCCAAAGGATCCACAAAGGCCCCCATAACTAGTAAGTAAGAATAGCAAGGTTGTAGGATACAAGGTTAACATATAAAAGTCAGTTGCTTTCCTATACTCCAGAAGTAAACAAATGGAGTTTGGAGTCTTAAACAAAATACTATTTACATTAGCACCCCACAAAATTAAATGCTTATGTATAAATCTATCAAAATATGTCTAATATCTGTATAAGCCAAACTACAAAATTCTGATGAAAGAAATTAAAGAACTAAATAAGTAAGGTGATAGTTCATATTCATAAAGATGGCTCAGTATGGTCAAGGTGCCAGTTCTTCCCAACATGATACACAGGTTCAACGCAATCTCAGCCAAAGCCCCAGCAAGTTATTCTGTGGTTATTGATAAACTGATTCTAAAGTTCATATGTAGAGTAAGAAGACCCAGAGTATCCAGTACAATATTGAGGAGGAAGACCCAGGGTATCCAATACAATATTGAGGAAGGACTGACACTACTCCACTTCAAGACTTACTCTAAAGCTATAGTAATCCAAACAGTGTGGCATCAGCAAAACAATACACATGTAGATCAGTGGAACAGAACTGAGAGTGCAGAAATAGAGAACCATAAGGGTATAGTCAACTGACCTTTGACAAAGTACTAAAGGCAATGCAGTGAAGAAAAGACAGTCTTCAACAAATGGTGCTGGGAGAAGACATCCACAGACAAAAGAAAAAAAGAAGAAGAGGAAGAGGAAGAAGAAGGAGAAGGAGAAGGAAGAAAGAAAGAAAGAAAAGAAAGAAAGAAAGAAAGAAAGAAAGAGAAAAGAAAAAGAAAGGAAAAGAAAAGAAAAAATTTGATCTAGACAAAATCCAGACATAGACTTTACAACCAGCATCAGTCAGATAGGGCTGCCATGGTACAGACCACGTGGCTGCAAGTCCAAAATTAAGGTATTGAGAGACGTAACTCTTCTAAGACCTCTCTCCCTGGCTTACTGACTACTTACTTCTTGCTGCATTTTCACATGGGTTTTTCTCTTGTGTGTACATCTCCGGTGGCTTTTCCTCTTCTCATAAGGACACGATTTGTGTTGGATTAAGTCCCCACCCTTTAAATTTGCTTTATTTTAATTACGTCTTACAAGGTCCTATCTCTAAATATAGCTACACTGAGGGTTACAGTTTCAACCTGAATTCAGGGAAGACACGATTCCATGCATAACATGTCCTTCACAAAAATTAGCTCAAACTGGAGGTTGCTAGCAGTGAGTAGAAGAACAATGGCGTCAATCAGTCTGCTAGAATAAGTGGAGGTTACCTCTATTATTAATCATCTCTATTCATCCACCATTTGTTAAGTATTTAAAATAAATCTTCAAAGCTGATGAATATTTGCCAGGTCACCATGGAAGTCTGAAGGTATTTCAGACAGAGCAAATAGCATGCTCCAAGAGATGATTTGAAACAAGACGGTATATTTTAATAATTTTTACTTCAAATGATGTTAAGTTGGATGTACAGATAATACTGATGATGATGTTAATAATAACAACAATTCTCTATGTCAAGTGCTTTCTATGTGTCAAGCATCATAGTTTGTATTTAATTCTCATACCAACCCTACAATAACCACCGTATCACTTTTATTTAATAAGCAACTCAGGGCAGAGAGATTATATGGCTTTCTCAAGCTCATATTGCTACCTGGAATTCAACCTTGGTTCTCCCCTAATTCTGAGTCTGCCCTTATTATCTACCTTTTGCTCCAGAGCACCCAATGGTCAGGAATGTCATGGCCCTATACCTGTTGTGTGCGATTTGCCTTTTTGGTATCAGTGCAAGAGTGTCCTATTGTTCTCTGTCATCCTGCTGAAGAATTATGCCAGGGCCACTAGTTCTCGCTAAAATGAACACTCACTGAACAGGGAAAACAGTATTCTAAATGAAACCTATTCATCAAAGTTGTCTGAAGTTGCTGAGAAATGAACAGAAGTGTCAGGAAATGGCTATCTATATTGGACAAACACAAAAATAAACGTTTTAACAATTGTGAATGGTTGCCAATAAGCACCTAAGTAACAAGGTGTAAAAGTTACTGCATTTTACAATTTAATGCTTTGCAGACTTTTTTTTTTCCTTTTAAATTAAATGATATCTTTGGTGGTACTAGAAGCAAATAGTGTGATTTCTTTGTCATACAGCTGGTTGTGAAACATCCATCCCTCTTCAGCCAAGAAATATGTAAAAAACCAAAACAAACCAAACAAAAGCACCACTTCTGTTTCTCAAAAAGCAGAAAAACAGACCAAACTCTTCAGGTTCCAACAAGAAGCACTAGTTGAACTTGTGAAGATAATTTTCTTGCAGTGATTGATTTAGTAGTGTCAAAGATAATATGGTTTTTATGGCCACAAGAAGGCTGTAATCTAATTTTGCAGAAATTCTTATCTTATTGGCACTGTGTTATCACTTTTAATCTTAGCGTTTTCATTTGAATTAGCCTAGAAAAATTCAATGGGCTGCTTTCCCGACAGCTCAACCCTCAGATAGGTCTTCTGCACTAAATTTTCTGGTGCCGACGTTATGTTTTAAATCATGTTATCATTACTTTCAACAGTCAATTAGGAGTTATTTTTGCAGACTCTTATAGGCTGGAATTGCTGGGTATAATTTCTTTCACACAGTAAGAACTATTCTTTTTAACAACAGACATTGTAAACTTAATTAGAATGGCATGGCTAGCTCCATGATGAATTTCAGCAAGGGATAGTTTTCAAGTATCTAGATCTTTGTGAAAGAAGACATAAATTTTTCTTACTCTTTTGCATATGCCATATGGTCAGCAAGCCCCAAATGATGAACTAATTTCCCAAAAGCTTATAACTGGCTATATCTTAAAATTGGGGCCTAATATATCTTTACAACAATGACAATTAATATAAGTGTCAGCAGGCTCCATAGCGATAGGTGTAAGAGTGTGGTCTAAATAACGTGCCAGACACCCTACCCCCTTCAAAGCTAGGTTAGCTTTTGTAAACATTTTGTAAACATTTCCACTGGTAGAAGAATACATTATGGACATCAACCCTTGTCATTCTTGATTTCACTTCACTTCACTTTTCAGAACAGACCACACTGACAGAAGTTTAGACAAAAGGGAGAGGAAGGCAAGTGTTTTCTTTTAAGAATTCCATTGGATTTTAGCTACCTGCTCACTCATGTGTTTTCTTCCTGACCTGGTAGTTCAGGTCATGTGCTGCACACCAGGAAGCAGTCCTTGGAATGGTCCCATGAGCACCTGCCTTTAAAATTCTATGAAATGGTCCTTGGAAACCCTTTGTGATCAGACTACTCACTGCATAGCTAAAAGAAGTTGAAGGGCCAATAATCATGATTCTCCACTTTGAGGTCACATTCAGCATCCTTTCTATATGTACACAGTTAGTGAAATTTTGCCAAAAGAGCATGACCTCTCCAACACCGGTAAAACTATCATCTGATGGATGAGTTCAGTTATCTCTAGAAAATGACTGAGGGAGCACCTGGGTGGCTCAGTGGGTTGGGCCTCTGCCTTCAGCTCAGGTCACGATCTCAGGGTCCTGGATTGAGCCAGGTGTCAGGCTCCCCATCAGCAGGGAGTCTGCTTGTCCCTCTGCTCCTCTCCCCACTCCCTCACCCCCCACTTTCTTAAATAAATAAATAAATAAAATATTTTTTAAAGTATCCTAAAAAGACACACTGATGCTCAAACTCTAGCCTAACTGATTTCATTCACATCTTAATTGGGAATGTGATAAGAGAATAGGAGTGGTCAGTGCAGAAAATATAGAAATATGTGCTTAATATATGAAGACTTCAGAATGTTCTTTTTCTTCCAGGAAGCCTGACCAGAGTACTTTTTATCTATGAAAACGGAGGCATAAATGCACAAGGGTTCTGTAGTTGAGAAGTCAATGCCTTTATACTTGCTTGACTATAAAGTGGTATGGCTCACCCAGCATTATGTCATGTACCACTTTTTGTACATTTGCACAGATACAGTTTTACAATACTTTGTGTAATTGTTAATGTACATATATCATTTTCACTAGTCTGTAAATCTCAGAAAGACAAGCACCAAGGAGGATATCTATTTGTGCTAAAATTGTATCCCAAGTACATATCCCAATGTCTTGAATGAATTAATTAATATACCTATTATTTATTATTTGAAAGAATTACCATAATCAGAGAATTGAATTTACTAACCCAAATGCTTGCATTTAAGACTCCTTGGGAATGATAATTCTCATTTGTAGTTAATATAATGGAGTATTTTTTTCCGTTGGTGTTTTAGGCGCTTGGTTAATGAGAGACAGTCCTCTAGAGTCTGATTATATTTGAATGCACTACTAAGATGGTTTTATGCCAAATTTGGAGTAAGAATCACCAATATCCACCAGTAACACTATCTGGCTTCTTGTCTTAGCAACCACTTTGTCCCAGATGATTTTTATGACACTCCTTTAAAGACAACATCACAAATGCTATCCACCTTTCAGAGTGACAGTTAATACCATTCAAATCACATGCAGACAGCTATAAACATCTCCCTTGGATTTCCCATGGTGAATATAAAAGTAAATATACAATACTTTCAATACTTTCTTCTGTAAGTGAATCAATGCGAAATTCTATCCAGTTTCTTTATATGATCCAATAAGGAGAAGCATTTTTCCAAAGAGGAGAAGTGAGTTGGGGGAAATTGGATGGGGAGACAAACCATGAGAGGCTGTGGACCCTGAGAAACAAACTGAGGGTTTTGGAGTGGGGAGGCGTGGGGAGTTGGGTGAGCCTGGTGGTGGGTATTATGGAGGGCACGTATTGCATGGAGAACTGGGTGTGGTGCATAAACAATGAATGCTGGAACACTGAAAAGAAATAAAAGAAAAGAAAAGAAAATAGAAAAAGAAAGTATATACTTTAGGAGTATAGACTACTAATACCTAGATATTAAGTGCTTGCTAGTAAAATAAAGATATTGTAATGCATAATGTGAAATGTCTTGAGAAACTCATATGAGAAAAACATATTTAAGATTTAGTTAAATATAAAAGCCACAGACTAAAGGATCTGAGTATCTCTTTTTCTTTCTTGCCAAATTCAATTTCAGATTCAGATTAACATTTACTCAATACCTAGTATGCTCCTGGGTGAAACAATTGAACATGTTTTATTTGCTTAAAACCCAGATACTTCACAGAGGTGGAGACAGAGGCCAGAGGAATTATGTAATCTATGAAGGTCGGAAAACCAGTGGAAGAAACAGCATTGGAAACCAGGAACTTCTCAATCCAGGTTAGGGGAATACAATCCCTTAGCTTCCTTATCTTTGAAGGAATTGATATTAGTATCGACTCCATGGATACAAGTGAGGAATTTGAAGGTTTATGTGATAGTTAACAAATGTACACAAAGTACTTAGAACAGCATGTGGTTCCTAATCAATGCTACATGAGTAGCAGATGTTTATGCATTCATTCACTATTATAGTCCTGAATCTGTGAGTACATTTACCTAATGCACTGAAAACTGATCTTTTTTGTAGTTTAATTATTTATTTATTTTTGTATTATTTTGTTTTTATTTTAAATATGTGACTGGATGGTATTTGCTAGTAATCCATTTAATGTATTAATAGTAGTTGATAAAAGTAGAAATGTCTCACAAAATTAGAATTTCCTGGGGCATCTTTAGTAGTTTTTAAAGAAGTTTGACTAACAAGGAGTTCTTCGTGAGTTCTAAAGCTCCTACTGTACACGTTTAGAAACAGATTTTGAGAATTCTACAACTTGATCAAAAAGGCTTTTTCACTAACATAACATCAGGTTTGCCTTGAATTGGTGAGGGGCTTTTTGCTGCTTTTGCTTTCTACTGCAAGTACTATAAGGTCAATTTCTTTACTAGCATTTATTGTGTTCGGTTGTTCTTCGAAGGAGAATAATGCATATTTGTGAAACATGCTTGTAATATTATCTTAACTGGACTTTAAAATGTGTATGAACTGGAGCGTAAATATATGATTACTTATACCCATTTCTAAAGCATATGCCTATAATTTCCCTAAACATGCCTGTGCAGTGGTTCTTCATTAATGGGCTACTTCTGAAATTTTACTACTTAAATAATTTGTGTCATATAATCAATAAAGCTAATTGATTATTTTAAAGCCTGAATCTCTTTGTTTTGCAGTTTAAAATCATATACACAACTGTGTCTTTTTTTTTTTTTTCAGCTCTATCTTAGGATAGCCACTGTAAACAATGAGGGCTATTTCCCTCCAATTGTTGGTTCTAACAACGGTCTGGTCTCTCAAACTGGGATGAAGTGGGGAAGTAGGGTTAGAGTTTTTTGCTCTACTGAGTGCACAGTGGTCAAAAAGTTTGCAGGCCACTTCTCCATTCCTTGCTAAGTTCCTAATGGTAAAAGCTGCATACAAATTGTTAGTGTTCATATCCTGCAAGTGTCTGGCCCATATTTCCTTCTCAGCGCTGGACTTCCTTAATAAACCTTCTCAATTTATTATTTTCTATGTAGGACTCCATTAGGAGTTAACAATATACAGAGAGAGTGTGTGCATCAGGTTTATTATAAGCCTGTTCATCGCCCTTTAATTTTATGGAGTATTTCAATCTCTTTCCTGAACCCAAATCCTACTTGGACTAGGTTTGACATTATGTTTTCATTTGAGCTTTAGATCCTTAATCTTATTACTTCCTGTTTTCCTAAAACTAGAGTGAATAAGCTACTTACGAGCACATAAGCTAAATCTGTTCAAAGCCGTTTAACTGTATTTACTCTGCTCTTTGTTGATCCCCAGTTCCCTGTTTTGTAAAAATTTCAGAAAAATTACAAAGTCCAAAAACACAGTCCTGATTAGGGCATGATTTGCCTGGATATCTAACTCACTGCTACTTAAATTGATTCGTCTTCTCTGAATGTCAGAGTCAGACACACACACATGCAGAGGCAAGAATGTTGTTCCAACTTGGTGCCTTGTCATTGTTTTAGTTAATATTTGTAAGGATTCTAGAGAAAGTGAGAAACAGTTGCCCCCATCTTATAGAGAAGATGCCTTAGCTGCAAAAGGGTTAACCCACTTGTCCAAAAGCACAGAGCTAATAAGTGGAAGAGGCTGGATTCAAATCCAGACCTGATGAAGTCCAAAATTCATCTTTTGGGCCATTGGATGCACTGCCTTCTGTTTTCAGGGCTCTAGACATTCATAGAGTGCAAGCATGCATAAGTGCTGATAAAGAAAACTTTTGGCTTGGTTACAGGTGGTGTTACCCTAGGTAGTTAATATAATGGAGTATTTAGGCCATCAGGTTCAGGGTGAAATTTTTGGGATTCATGCAGTCCTGGAGGTGGTGCTTGACAGTGAGCTCTGCCCAGGGAGTGCTATAGGGCCCTAGACCCTTGTGCTGAAGGTGAGAGCATTTCTTGTGTGCTTTCTCAGCCACCCAACCCACAGCTGGCAAAGTTGTTTATTGCAAAGGCATTAAAGCCAATGGATTGCTCTCTGTTTCTAAAGAAACCACATTAATGTAATCTCTTTGTTTTGCAATTGCTCATTCAGTAAACCATTGTTCATTAGACTCCTGGGAGTTTGCAACCCTGGAACAATTGTTTCTCTGCTGATCTGGTCTCATTTGTCATTTTGCAGACAGGGAAATTTATTTGCTTATAACACAACCAAAATGATTAGCTGTTTACCTGGCAGGTTGGCCATGATTCTGTATGACTAATGACCATAAATGAATAAATTCAGGCTTTGTTGGAAGAAAAGGACTGTGCCATTAGGCATGACTTTGATCATTGATTTTCCTCTGGGACTGACAGTCTTAAACTGAGCATATCTGTCTCTAGTTACGGGGTATTTACCTGGCTTCCCATGTAGTGCCTTGGCAGAATCAGATAAACCAGGATTCTATTCCTCTGCCATTTAGAACCGTGATTTTTGGGCAAGTTTCTCAAACTCTGTGAAATTCAATTTCCTAACGTGTAAAACGGATGTGGTGATGATTAAGTCATGGGTTGTGATGATCACATGAGATAATGACTACAAAGTAACTAGTGCATTCTGGCTTCTCAGTATATACCAAGTAATCTCCATACTTCCCACATTTCAATCACAAGCCCTTGGAGATGAGTGCTCCGTTCTGAGATTCATCTGATTTATCCGTAGCATGTGAATAATATTTACCTTAAATGGTTCCTGTGAAGAGTACATTGGCTAACATGTTAGCAGTGTCTAACACAATAAGTACTTGGTAATTGTTACTTGTGTCGTTTTATATATTGGGGACAAAAAAAATCAATAGGCTGGTTTATGCTGATGTTGACAGCAATAATGGTAGTGTGGACGGTGAAATATTCACTGAGATTTTCCATGGACTTTTCCAGCCTGTTTCAGGAAACTTTATGTAACGTCTCTTTCCTCTTGCCCAAGTTAAATTATCCTACTGAAATAACCACAGGACAGTTTTCATATTCTTTCTCATCTCCCAAAATGTATTTAACCTCTAATCAAAAGTTCTTCACCACTCTTCCTTTTAGGAGCCTGTGTTGTAATTCTGCAACTCTGACTGGTGATTACAGTCAATTCCTGATATCCGTAATTGCCTTGTTTTCTGCTCTATTGCAAATGCAGAAACATTTTCCACTCATTTCCTAACAAGATTTTTTTTAATTAAATATAGTGTTCAACAGCATATTCGATTCCATTTCTGTTTTATACAAATGACTATGATAATCATCATTTTGCTTTAACGAAGAAAGAGAAGAACATTTATAAAATGCCTACTATGTGCCAGTCACTCCACCAAGGTCTTTGAAAACTATTGCCTTAATCCAATAACAAACAAGCCCAGGATGTAAATATCATTGTCCCTTTTATTTATTATATTTCTATGTTAACTCCTCAGACTCTAAGTACACTACAGTGATGACCATGCCCTGCTACCTTTCTGAAGATGATTTGACAGAGAAAAGACAACTTAATCACACTCAAGACGTCTGACAATAACAGAATCACACTTTGCATGCCAGGACATGGCCAATTATCTGCTCAACACTGACAGGAGAAAAATTTTATCTAAAGCAAATTAAAAGTTAACTCCCCTTTTTACATTAAGGTTGGGGAAGACAAATTAGAACCTATGACTCTAGCCAACACTAAGTAGAACCAAGGTTTATGTCCCAGGAGGAGACTGCAGATCTTTGCATTTTCCATACTGGGATTTACAAGTAGGCCCTTAACTCTGAAGCCTGAACCAACTTGGGTGAATCTGAGTCTGTTGGGAACACCATAGTGATTTAAGATGTAACTTGCAGAATCCAGGGACTTGAATTTGAATTCTGGCTTTGCATTTTACTTTCCAAGAGATCTGGGCAAGTTACTTCCCAAGTAATTTGATATGTGCCCTACTTTCCACGTATGAAAAACAGGGAAAATGACATCTATCTTACCAGGGGTAAGGATTCAATCAAAAACAACAACAACAACAACAACAAATACATAAGGCACTCCACCTAGTGCTGCTATCTGACACTTGGTATTTTTTTTTTAAGATTTTATTTATTAGTTATTTATTTTATATTATTAGTTATTTATTTTATTTATTAGTTATATATATTATATATATGTTATATGTATTTATATATATTATAGTTCTAGAGTGAGAGGGAAAGAGAGCACATGCAGGCAGAGTGGCAGGCAGAGGCAGTTGGGAGAAGCAGGCTCCCCGAGAAGCAAGGAACCCGATGCTGGACTTGATCCCAGGACACTGGGATCATGACCTGAGCCGAAGGTAGCCGCTTAACCGACTGAGCCACCCAGGCATCCTGCGACACTTGGTATTTCTTATCAATAGTGCCTGAGTAGGTAGACCCCTTCTATTTTTCACAAGTAAACACTTTATCCCCCCCCCATCTCTTGTAGGTGAACACTACTTATCACTCCCTTCCCTCCCTCCCCTCTCTTTCTTATTAAAATAGAGGCGAAGCAAAGAATGGTTCATAGTTGGAAATTGTATTATTTCTAAATGTCAGTCAGTGATATTTTCTCAGGAGAGATGATTCTTCCAAATACTCCCAAAAGAACATTATTTGAGAGGAAAAACAACTGAAGGATGAATTCAGTTTTGAGTTGATATTTCTGATGATTAGACTTGTCTTCCCTCTCTGTATAACTGGTGAGCTTTGCAAGCAGACAAGGCATTTCTGGATCTGTGAGCAAGCGTCTCCTATCCCTGATTATCTGTGGTGCACTAAGTTTTACACACTTCTTAATTGTTTTGTTTAAGAAGGGGTCTTCTGAGCTTTTATGAAAACAATGCAGATGTATTTGATGCATGTTCTCATCTTTACTGGAAACAATTTTGGACAGAGATTATATATTTATTTGATTCTATAGTTACTGAGAGATGTTTACTGAGCAATCCTCAATAGCAGAACTGTGTTGGGAGTTATGCCTCTTTTTACGGTGGCATGTGACCCTGAGCCCTGGACGCCTACTGGCTGAGGAGTCACTTCAATCTGGAGCCCTTGCTCCTGTTGGCAGTTGATTATCTACTTCTTTGTGCAGGAAGTGACTCGTTAATTTCTCTATTGTGAAATGGACACTATGTGTTTAATTGTTTCCAATTCTCACATGGCAGGACTGTTTCTTATTTATTAATAATAGCAAACACATTCTGAACACTCACTATATGGCAGGACTCTCTAAATCCTTTTCATTCTGCACCTCATGCATTTAAATCTTACAAAACAACAACAACAACAACAACCCTATCCTCATGTTAGAGATGAGAACACAGAGGCACAGCAAGCTTAAGCGCATGTATTGCCTGTATGAACCCTGGCTATAAGGAAGGTCTTCAGTGAGTAGGTATAAAATTAGTATGTACATCCAGAACTTCTCAGAGTCTTGATGGTCTCATTTATAACATGGAGATAATAACCCCATCTGCTCTGGTCATTATGAGCATTAAATAAGTTCATGGACCTGAAGACAGCTAGTGGAGGTCAGACATGTAATAGATGGCATGTTAAGTGTTCAATTCATGAACAAGGCACAATTTCTCTTAAGAAAGATACTAATATGTTGTGTGGCTCTGGATCTGTCTTTTTAGGTTATGGTCACTGGCCCCCACTGAAGGGTGGGCATGAGGAGCATTTGGGATTGTGGGTTGTGTTTAACAGTGAAATGCTCCCTAGGGAAATGGGGGAGGGTATCCCAGGGCTATTGTCAGTCTTGTGCTAGAGTATGCAGAGTATATAGAGCAAAAGTTTTAATCTTGGAGCATTCAATTGTGAGGACAGACCCAGCTTGATCCTCTTTATAGGACTGAGGATAAAGTGGTACAGAGGGCATCATTAAGGGAACAGATATTTATAGAGTGCATGTTGTGTGCTGCTATCTCTCTTATGTGTATAACATATCTGGAATGGAGATTAATAGCCCATTATACAGAAGAGGAAACTGGCTCATAGGAGGCCAGTGGCTCATCCAAGAGCACATGGAATGTAAATGGCAAAATCAGAATTCTAATGCAGGTTGTGCCTGAGGGTCCCACCTGCCATCTTTGCCCCTTTAAAAGGTGGCAAGTCACAGTGAAGCCAAAGCAACGGTCAACACCTTTAATTCTTCTTCAGTTTTGTTCTGATTGTTTCCAGTATCTCACTGAAAAAAAAAAAAAAAAAAAATATCATCCCCCAAGTAAAAACTCCAGACATAGTCTGAGAATATTCCTGAAAACAGAAAATGCCACAGTGCTTTGTGGAGAGGTGCTTGAGACAGGGAGGGGTTTATCAGATGATTTATTTAATAACTATTTATTGTTGCCCTCCTGTGCCAGCCACTAGGGTAGCATGCATAAGGCCTTTTAGGAACTGAGAAGAAAGCTAACACAGCTTTGAATTCAGAAACATTTGGGTTTTAATCATGACTTGTGGCTTTTACTAACTTTGGCAAAACTCCTAACTTTTCTAAGCCTCAATTTCTTCTCCTACAGATTGAGAATAATAAACTTACCTCACAGCAAAAATAATGAGGCCTCGATGAACCTGGGAGTAGCCGATGCTGTTCTTTCCATCTTTTTTTTTTTTTTTAAATCACCAAAAAGGAAGATAGAAAATTTGATAATGTTAACTGAGCAAAGCTCATAGATGAACATATTTTCATTTTCAACTCAGTACTCTGAATTGGATATTACAGAAACTGAGGAACAGAGAAGTTAATTAACAGCTGAAAGTGCCCAGGATGTATTTTGAATTCAGGATGTAGTCCATGCATATAATTACATGGTTTTACTCCTGTTCTTGGGTTGGTCAAGAATTTGGGACTAACAGAGAAAGTGCAGAGGGGGCAGGAAAAGGTAGTTGAGGCAACCATGCTTGAACTGCTAGTGTGTGTTGGAGAAATGGTAAAATGTTCCAGGTGTCACCATTTGGTAGTGCTTGCAGAGCAATATTGCATGCACATTGTTTCAAGGAGGAGACGGGAAGAGCTATGCTTTAAAGCCAGAGCTTTTGGCAGATAATTAAAAAGATCAGAGCCAGAGTAGACCTCCAGTGACTCAAACAGCTGATGCGGGGAACTCACGTCGGGGGTCCCATGGGGGTCCTCAGGGCCTCCCGCTTGCTCTCACTCTGTCAGCAAATTCACAAGGAACGGAGAATCTGCTTCTTTTTTCTTGAAAGCACTAATATAATGAATATCGCAAACCTAAGTCCTCATGAGGAGAAAATGTTTCTTAGTATATTGAATGTGAATCTCCTCAATTTGCCATCTGTTTGGGGAGGAAAAAAGTAGAATCATTTCTTCGGGTTTTCAGCTATTTCCTCAATACATACATCCGCCTTCTATCCAAGTCCAAATAATTAAATGTTAAAGGCTCAAGAAGATAAGTGAGTCAGGGCAGGAAAAGTGTTAGTGGGAATGTGAGGCCTGCACTTAGAACTAGCTTAGGGATTGTTAAGAGGGATACCTTCAATTTATATCTGGGAAAACACCATAAGGAGAAGGAAGAACATGCAACAGAATTCAGTTTACTTCCATTTACTAACATTTGTTGGGTGGCTTCTCTGTGGCAGATGCTGTAATGGGCCCTAGGGGCACAGGGGAAATTTGGGTAAGTTCTGGATTCCTAAGGCACTTTTTGATTTATTCATATAAAGTATTCATACATATAAGAATGTAATTTTATAGTCACTATCTCAGATGTGCATCAAGCCACACTGAGACTGCAGAGTAGTTCCCTAAATCAAACTAGATAGAGGCCTCTGGATAGTTTCCTGATATTATCTGAGCTACATTTTGAAAGATTACAAATAAAGTACAGAATTTGGAAGGGTATTATAGGAAGAGGGAACAGAATAAATAAGAACCCTATATAATGAAATAGACTTTTGTGTTCAGGGACCCATAGGCAGTTCAGTATGACTGGAGTAAATTGTACAAGGTCTAGAATTTCTATTCCCTAAATAAATAAAGGGCATTTCTCCAACTTCATCAGTGTGTGAAAGAAATGATAACATGAGAAGAGGAAATTTTACTTAAGGAAAGCTCCTCTAAGTGAGGAAGAAAAAACATAGTTAAAGCAGGCTATTCAAGGGTATCATTAGTGTATACAAGATACATCTAGGGGGAATATCTATAAGATAAATTGGATGAGTAGGTTTTAATTTTAATATATATTTGAATGTATATTAAAACAATATAAAGCAGCACAAACCCTGCAATTTTACTGAAATTATTGTTTAGAACAAGACTAAAGCCATTTAAGTAAAAATGAGTAGTTTGAAATAGAATTTTTAAAGCTATTGGTTGGGTAATCCATACTGTGTTGACCTAAAGTGTGATCCTACATTGAAGGAGGCAAAGGAATCAATGTTGGTTTGACATTTATAGAAGGAGTTTAGATATTAAGTTTAGAGTTCAAAGAGAGCTTGGAAGTTATAACAACTAGAAGAAGAAGTGGTGGGGAGGGACGAGGATGGGGAGAGGAGGGGGAGCAGAAGGGGGGAGGGGAGGAGGACAAGGAGGGGGAGGGGAAAAGGGGGAGGGGAGGAGAAGGAAGAGATGGAAGAGAAGGAGGAAGGGGGAGGGGGAGGAGGAAAAGAAGAAAGATGACAATGATGGAGGAGCAGGAGAGGAAGAAGAAGAATTTGGGGGAGAAAGAGGAGGAGAGAAAGGAGGAGAGGAGAAGAAGAAAAAAGAAAGAGAATTTACTAGAATTCACATTCTTGCCATTATGTGCAAAAGCTAAGATAAGAACATGGTTGGTGTCTCTCCATGCAGTAATGAATTCTCAGCAAAACCCAAGCAGAGCGGTACCCCTCCTTGTTTCCCAGGCAACAGCCAGCCTCCTCCATCATGTTAATGATATAATGATAAAAAAGCCATGTGTAAGTGGTGGAAACGGTAACGGAAGGGAAGCTGTTCCTGTCTGGCTTACACCACTGGAAGGGAGTACTTGAGAAGATGTGGAGGTAATTGGGGAGCCATGCACATTGTCTTCATGGGAAAAGTCCATGCTGTGCTCAAGAATGAATGGGAACTATGTGCTTCAGAATTTGGAGTCCTGTCTATGGAGAAAGTTCAGTTACTAGCTGTTGCTATTACAAGTGATATTAATTAAAAAGAGCATATATTTACTCTGAGAAAAGGAACCGCCATTGAGATCTTATTAACGGAAAATGGGCTCTGGAAATAAAAGGTGTTTGGCGGACCTGAGTCCAGGCCTCATCATTCTTGGGCAGACAGCAGTCTCCCCTTTTCTGACTCCAGAAAACAATCTACCTGAAGTGTCACTAGGGCAGGAAAGTGAGAGTCTGGGTGTTTCAGGCATTCTACTCTCAACTTCCCAAAGCAATCAGACCAAATTATGGGGAAAGAGTGATGATTTTCTCAACTTTTTCCTGGTTGGAGTTGGGGGTGGATATTGAAGTGGGTGAGTTTCCAAGACTTTTTACAATCTATTACCAACCTTGCATTTTACTCATATCTGTGTTTACTTCCCTAGAAAATCTGTGCTTCAAATCTGCATTAGCTATTCCAATTTTGTGTTGACTTCTTCTGCCACACACCTTCACAATATGAACTCTTTGGGGCAAAGATTCATTGTTCCTCAATCTAGCACACAATTTTGACATGAAGCATACTTCAGTAAATGAGCATTTAATTAAGTCATTTCTTTCGAAACATTTAGAAACTTCTATGTGAAAAGACCTACTGGTGGGCAACAGGGTGACTCAAATGCTTGACATAAGTTTATGAAATATAAAGATTCATGAGGAATGGATGTAATTATCTATTATTAGAGAAAGAAAAGAAAGAAAAGGATAAGGTCAGAAAGAGGGAGAAAGCAAGAAAATATAGCCTTGGGAATACCATTCCCATTTAAGGAAAAGTACAGCAAAGTGGCAAAAGATTTAAAAAAAGAAAATGAAAAATAGGAGAAGAGACTAAAGGGATAGGGAAAGAGTAATGGTGTCAAAAGCTGTATTGTGTCTTTTTCAAAGGAATGTGAGCTCCCTGAAGGTGTGCAAGGTACAGACAAATCAGGAACAACCCTTGTGCTGTTTATTTATCAATGCTTTTCTAGAATCTATCACACTTTCTTTCATGTGACAAGCCCTTAATAAATGCTTATTTATTTGTGTTTGATGACTAGTACCAAGCACAGTGCCTGGCATGTCATAAATGCTTTCTCATTGCTGTTCATGAAGTGAGGAAGTAGTCAATTATTTTAAGAACTGGAAATTGCATATGACAATTATACCTTCATCAGCTCCTTGAGAAATCTCAACTTCAAGTATGAGTGTGGTTTCCCCCTTCCTGTCTATTTGCCTTTTAGAGAAGCTTCACAGCTCCACCAAGTGAAAGAACTATGGGAAATATAAATGAATAACAAGTCTGGAAATTGTTTTATAGCAGCATCTTCCAAAAATGTGTTTTTTGGAAAGAGTCATGTGAGATACTGAAAAAAAAAAAACTTAAAATACTTAAAAAATTAAAGTATTTTAATACTTAAAATACTTTTTTAAAAAAGTCCATGGTCCATTCTGCTTGGGAAACTGTAGCTACTAGGTGTATGTTGTGGCATAATATTAGATATGGTCCTTAGTCACATAGTGCTTAGACTCTAATGGGAAAGAAAAAATTAGTCTACTCACAAATAAAATATTAAATTATAATCAGTTTATAATCAGTTAGTATTACATATTTAATTATAACTGTGATGTTATGAAAAAATATGAGCAGATATGGTCTAGTAATTCTGTATCACTCTTGAGCATTTAAAATGTACTCTGTCCTCAATGAAATATTAGAAAACCACATTTAGCAATACATTAAAATGATCATTCACACACTCAAATGGGATTTATTCCTAGGATGCAAGGGTGGTTCAATATTCACAAGTCAAAATTATAAACCACATTAACAAAATGAAAGATAAAAATCATATTATCATCTCAATAGATGCAGAAAAAGTATTTGACAAAATTCAAAATCTATGTTTATGATAAAAATCTCAACAAAGTGAGTTTAGAGGGAATATAACTTAACATAATAAAGATAATATGTGACAAATCCACAGCTAACATCACACTGACGGTGAAAAACTGAGTTTTCCCTCTAAGGTCAGAAATAAGACAAGGCTGTCCACTCTCACCACTCATATTCAACATAGTACTGGAAGTCCCAGCCAGAGCAATCAGACAAGAAAAAGAAATAAAAGGCATCTAAGTTGGTAAGGAAGAAATAAAACTGTGACTATTTGAAGATGACATGAAAATATACTATACTACATCTCTCAGGCAAAGGAAACAAAGTAAAAATAATTTATTAGGACTACACCAAAATAAAAATCTTTTGCACAGTTAAGGAAACCAACAAAATGAAAAGGCAACCTACTGAATGGGAGAAGATATTTGCAAATGATATATCTGATAAGGAGTTAATTTTCAAAACATATGAAGTATCTATACAACTCAACACCCAAAACAAAATCTGATTAAAAAATGGGCAAAGGACCTGAACAGACATTTTTCCGAAGCAGACCTACAGAGAGACAACAAACACATAAAAAGATGCTCACATTACTAATCATCTGGGAAATGCATATCAAAATCACAATGAGATATCACCTTACCCCTGTCAGATTGGCCAGTACCAAACTGATAGGAAATAACAAGTGTTGGCAAGATGTAGAGAAAAAAAAATCCTTATGCACTGTTGGTAAGAATGCAAAATGGTGCAGCCACTGTGGAAAACAGAATGGCAGTTCCTCAAAATATTAAAAATAGGAACACCATACAATCTGGTAATTCAACTACTAGGTATTTACTCAAAGAAAACAAAAACACTATTTCAAAAAGATATATGCACCTCTATGTTTACTGCAGCATTATTTATAATAGCTAAGATATGGAAACAGCCTAGGTGTCCATTGATAGACAGATGGATAAGGAAGAAGTGGTATATATATGCAGTAGAATATTACTCAGCCATAAAAAAAGAATGAGATCTTGCCATTTGCAATAACATGGATGGACCTAGAGGGTATTATGGTAAGTGAAATAGGTCACACAGAGAAAGACAAATACCTTACGATTTCAGTTACGTGTGGAATCTAAAACAAAACAAAACGAATGAACAAACAAACAAATAAAAGAGCAGAAATAGACCCATAAATACAGAGAACAGACTGGTGGTTGCCAAGGGGAGGCATGTGGGGACTGAGCCAAATGGGTGAAGGGGAGTGGGAGATACAGGCTTCCAGTTACAGAATGAATAAGTCAAGGGGACAAAAGGTACCATATAGGGAATATAGTCAATAGTATTATAATAGCATTGTAAAAACAATAAATAAAAATAAATAAAATGTACTCTAGCCCACCAAGTGCTCTGAGAAACACCTGGGATGCAGATAGTCTATACACATCTCCCCTAGCTTAGCATATCCACCAGAAATGGGGAACTCAGCTCTGACTTCATTTTTGCACTTGGAGAGCCTGAAGAACATACATGTATGAGAGCCCTTTGGGGACAAATAAGCCCAAATCTGTGAAACAGAAGCCCAGCTGATTCTCACGTGTAGGGAGGGTGAAAAATTTCTTCCCAAACTTAATAGAGTTTGGCACGAGATTACCCTTGTTTAATTCAAACAGAAGTAACACCTGTACAGCTCTGCTCTCAGTGCTGGTTTTAATATGTCCCTCTTCCCCAGGCTCAGTATTCAGTGTCCTACAGCACATTTTGCCTGCCATGTTCCCACGGTAGGGACTCAGTGAATACTTGCTAAACGATGAAGTATCTTTTTTTTGGTCATTTTTAATAAGGAAACATGTATTTATTCAGAAAATTTTTGAAGTTTTGGTCAGTATCATAAAATATGACACAAAAATATAGTAGAAAAGGAAAATGTTATGTTTTACAGATGTCATGTCCCACAGACTATTTGTACACAGTTCAAATAATTAAATAGAAACTACTGAATGACATCAGTATTATTAGGTCTCTTTAAAAAGAAAAAAAATCTGAAACTGACTGAGTCTTACTATCATGTGTCTATTTAATATGGTTATATTTTAAGTTCTTATTGAATCAATGGTGTATTTTACAATAAAAGCTATTTTAAATTTTAGTAAAATGTCACTTGAATCAATAAATGTTTATTATACCGGCTGAGTACAAGATAAATAAAAACAATTGTTTTTCTGTAAAGAGCAGTAATCTGTTACATGATAAAATAAAAAGTTAACTCCCATCTTCAATGATGAAAACAAAGTAATTTTAAAGTAAACATAACAAAATACCTGTGACCTATATTTGCAAGTAAAATACATAATAGGAAATTTATATAAAAGGGAAACACTCAGTGTTTCCACATGGGAAAGCTGAACAACATCAAGAATGCTTTTCCAGGTAAATTTTTCAGGTATAGATGTGGTTGACTAAAATTTACCAGATCATCTATTCATTCATAAAGTATTTTGAACCCTTACTGGATGCCATATCTTATGTTGGGGATTCAGTGGGCGAAATCCATGGGGGTCCCCACAAGAGTTTAAATTTAATATGTAATCTTTAGTATAAAATTTATGAATAAATGAGACACATAATTTTAAACACTTGTGTATTAAATTAAATGATAGCAAAAATACAAGAGGCTTATTCTTCTGAACTAATCAAGAAATGTATTTATCAAATACCATTTTGATAAAGATATCCCCAGCAGATATCCTTTGCTAATAGCAATAACAACTAGGGTTGTGCCTCCTTCAACCACAAGAATCTCGATCAAAGGAGCAAAATACACCCAGGGAAAATATTTGATAACATATATGGAATTTAATATACGATGGAGTAGGATTTCATAGTAGTGGGGACAAGTGTAGTCATTTAATGATGTGGGGGAAAATGGTTACCAGTTGAAGAATGAAAGTTCTATTTACTTTTTTTAAAGTGGAGAACTCTCTTTTTAAATGTATTTATTTATTTAAATTTAAATTCAGTTAGCCAACATATAGTACATCATTAGTTTCAGAGGTAGCGGTCAACAATTCATCAGTTATTTACTTGTTTCTTAAATAATCTCTATGCTCAATGTGGGGCTTAAACACACGATCCCAAGATAGAGTCTCATGCTCTACTGATTGAGATAGCCAAGCACTCCTAAAAGTTAATTTATATCCAAATCTCACAGCATACACCCAAACTAACAATAAATGGATTCATTAAGTATAGGTATTCATTAAGTATATGTGTATACACACAGACACACACATTCATACATAATAAAATAGAACTTGTCAGATTTTATGAAGCATAACAACTTCCTAAGCTTTAAATCAATAGGGAAAATCAGAAAGGAAGAGATGAATTTAATAGCACAAATATTAAACATTCATGTATGGGAAAATAATATGATAAAAAATTAAAAATACAAAGCAAGAAAAAACACTGACACCAAATATAACTGACATAATATGACTTTCATATCTGATGAGAAACTAATTCACACAACTTGATGAAGAAAAAAAATCAAATCCCCAACACAATTAGAAATAGAAAATAAAGGTAAAATTCATAAGAAAGAAAATACATTTAGATAAAAGATATATTCTGTCTAAATAATCACAGAAATGCATAATGAAGACATTAAATGCATAAGCTATGTATATTAATAGAAACAGGGACACCATTACTGTGAAATATCTATACTTAAAATGTGGTTTCTTTGTAATTGAAAAGCCATTTGACAAGACTCATTAACCATTAACCCCCTTCACCTGACCTATGGCTTACATTCTTAAGGCACTGTTAATTCTGAGCCCAAAATATATCTTGGATCTGACCAATTCTCTTCCTTTCTTCCTCCACTGCTTTAGTTTTAAGCCACATCAACTTTTGTTTGGAAGACTCTTGTAGCATCCTCCCCGGCCACTCTATTTTGACTGTTTTTTATTCTGTACCCTAAAGACAGTGGGATCATTAAAAAATAAACTGTGCTAAGTTCTTCTGCATAAACTGGCTTGTTATTACATCTAGAACAAACCCCATCCTTTTAATTGTGGCCCACACAACCACAGCATAACCTGGACCTCATTGGACTTCAACCTCATTTCCTGACATCCCTATTTTCTCACAAGGCCCTGGCTACTCTGTCCTCTTGCTATTGCTTTTCCAAACTCTAGACATCCTTTGAGCATGCTGTTCCTTCTGCAAATAATGCCATTCTCTCTTCTCATTCTGTTTTCTCCCCATCCTTGACTTCTCTAACACCATGCCCACATCAAACTCTCTACTTCCCACTTTTACCCACTGCCACCCTTCACATTCCTTTTCTTCTTTGCAGTACACACAACTGTGATTACTCATTTGCTTTTTTCTTTTCTTTCTTTCTTTTTTTCTGGGGGGGTCAATCTCTTCACTCAATTCCACATTTCATGAATAGAGTCTATTTTGTTCTTTAAGGATAATGCACATAGCTAATTAGCTACTATATTGATTTATAAAAATATTTATTTATTTATATAATATATTGTACAAATGATAACTGTTTGGAGAATGAATAAATGAATGACATCTTTCTGCCCTAGTTATTCTCTCTGTCTACTTCCACACTGGTTTTTCATCCAGTATAATTTTTCAAAATGACCATTTTCTGTCTTATTTTAAGCATGGCAGTGGTTGCTTACTGTACTCATGATAAAGTGCAAATCTTTTAACCAGTTTATTGATTTCCTAGAGCTACCATAATAAACTACATGGAAACACTGAAAATATTTATAGCATATTTTAGTCAAAAAAGAAATCAAAATTATACCTACATTATATATACAATAAAAATGTGAATGGATATAGAGAAGGGCTCAAATGAAATACAGAAAGATAGAAACTGCCCAAAAACCAACTGAGGGAAGTAGGAGGGGTAATAATGTGGGGTCTTTTTCCTATTTTCTTTTAGCTGTTCAAATGTTATTTGTATAATAGAGCCATTTGGGGGCAAAACCCTTATGAAATTTGAAACTCACCAATATGAAAAATACTAACAGCACCTCTTATTACATGGCTCTTGGTTAGAAGTGGAAATGCCTGGCTTTGCCCTTGCGTTGGAATGGCAATGAAGATAAAGATGATGATGACGATGATGATGAAGATGATGATGGTGATGATGATGATTTTCAAGAGAAAAGAGTAGAAGTAAAGTAACCCAAGTCATCTTAATTTTGGAGGACCTTGCCCAAGTTCATTTACTCTAACATGTCCTCATTTTCATTTTTTATAAAATATAGTAAGTTGGATAAGAAAATTGTTTTTCTTTTTCTCCTCACCAAATCCCATACACATACTTAGCATTCTGTAGATAACTCTTTGCTTACTGATGTGTTTACGGTCTTAAGCATTCCACCTGCTGCTGAACACCTGCAGAAGAGCTCCTCAACCCTCATTGCATTATCTTTATCTGGAGAACTTTGAAAAATGTTGATGTCCAGTCCCTCCCAACCAACATGTTTTCTCATATAGACTAAGGGGGAGACCAGGTGTCCATATTTTAAAGTGTGCTGGCAGTCAGGGTTGAGACACACTCTCCTGGAAAGAAATTTCTAGTTCTGAGCCACAACTATCACCAAACACTTCTCAAGGACATACAGGGTACATGCAGGTCTGCATTGGCTTGGTTTAAACATGCAGGTGTTGAAAAGACATGTTCCTGAAATGGTTGTCAAAAGTTTGCATTTTGGAGGATGCATCATATTTCAGGTCTCAATCATGACACATGAGATAAACTTCTCTGATCAACTCATTGAAAGTCAATCTCCATTTTTCTCTGTCGTAAAATCCTCTTGGTCACATATCCAAAACCATTTTGTAAGGAGGAAAAACCACAACAGGGAGAGGAAATACTAGGACTCTTCCTTTCTGTGAGTGAAACAAGACAGGTCACTCACTTAAACTATCTCAGAGACCCTCAGGGAACTCAGAGACAAAGATATTGGTATGACACTGCATTTCCCCCACTCTGTTAAATTTAATTTCATAAATTAACATTTGTAAGTAGCAGAGGGGCATAAGCTAAGCTACTCAAGTAACAGAAATAGAAGAGAAACATGTCAGAGAAATGAACGTTGCTTCTAATTAAAGAGGGTTATTTTTTTCCCTTCTTCATAGACCTTAGGGGTTTTCTCTACTGACTACATGTTACTTTAACAAACAGCAAAATAACGGTCATAATACGTTTTCCCACAGAAAAAAAAATGCTGATGTGAGTCACAAGTGAGCTTGGCTTTAAAGCAACTATGAAGATTGCTTTGGGGGAGAAGCGACTCCCCCCCACCCAGGTTCCTTTCAAAATCCAACATCAATAGTCTAACACTCCCAAATATTTGCATTTGCAATTTTATTGCTTTCACCCAATAAACTCTGTTTCTATAATTTCTCCGTTCTGCAGAATTTAAAATGTGTTTCTCTCTTTTAGCCAAAATCAGGTCAATTTTATTGGCTCCTAAAACTGGGTAGTTAGTTGGTTAGCAGGACTATGAAGAGGTATCGAATGACTCCAGGTTTATGGAAATAGCTTTAAATAGATTCCAAGTTTATGGAAAGATTGAACCTCAACCATGCTGACTGCAGCAGAAAGTGGAAATTAAGTCTTCCCTGAGGATGGTCGACTGTTTAATATAATTTTTAATGATGAAACATCTTTAAATTAGGAGGAGTGCAGCTATTTTGACCACAGAGGGAAATATATAATGTAAACCCCTGAAAGAATGAAGAATGAAAGTGAATTGAATAAGAAAAGATGAGAAGCAAAATAGCATCTCAAATCCTAAGATGATAAAAGTCTGTCCTCCGGGGACCAGTTTTCAAAAGTGTCCTCTACAATAACATCTATCCCCAAACAGCAGTGGTGTTTGCAAATAGGTCCCAATTACATGACTTGGTTACAGATTTAAACCAGTGTCTTATGCACTGACTAGACTAAATGACCTTTCTTCTACCTCTCTGCCCTTGCAGTGTGGGATGAAGGGCAGCTTCACAGAATTGCAAATAATTTTCTCATGGGTAGTGTAAGGGAGGGAATTTTTTTCTTCTACCCTTATAGGTTCTTTTAGCTGGTCTATTAATTGACATGAGACAGATTAGCAGGAGAAAAATTTAATTTTGTACATGTGGGAGACCCACAAAGACAGGAGAGGCTCCAAGAGAGTCAATGGGCTTCTCTGCCATCCTGAGATAAGAAGGGTGTGGGAGTCAGGAGCTTCAAAGGGAATGAAGACAATTCACAGTAAGATGGGAAGAGCAAGTCTTTGATAAATAAATTGTTGTCATACTGTGCAGAGACAATGGGACACAGACAGCAATTTGAATAGACATGCCCTGAGGAACTCCCTCCATTTTACCACACCTAGCCCCACCCCTTCCCATCTGTAGCTCTCTTTGTTGATAGCTTTCCTCTTGGACCAGTCTCCCAGTCTACATTCTTAGAGGCTGTCAAGGAGGAGGTAAAAACCTCTTCCTAAGTCTTTTGTACCTTGATTTTGGCTCAAAATAATAATACGTGTCACATTCGGGGGAAGTGTATTCTGAACCCCTTCAGTAAGAAAATAGAGAAACACATCTCCAAGGTGATAAATGTTACAAGAAGTGTCAGAAGGGGTGAAGTTTGCTGCTTTCTCATCTAGCTTACATGACAAAGTTACTGACAATGGGTGTGTGTGTGTGTGTGTGTGTGTGTGTGTGTGTTTGGATTAGTTTTGCAGTCTCATCTAAGTTCAATAACATACAAAAAGCATTATGTGCATATTATTTGCAATATACAGTTAAGACGAGGGTTTGATTTTGTTCTTCCCTAACACATCTGACCTTTCCAGCAACAGCAGGTGAAAACACACTTGTTTTAGAGAAAAGAAAACCATAGCATTTAGAGTTCTTATTTGTTTGTAAGAAGAAAGGAATAGAAGGCCAGTCTCCTGACTCCTAAATAAGTGCTCTTTCCATCAATCAGCACTTCCTATACATGGATATGCACTGGAATCACATGAGGTCTTATTTAAATGCTGACTCTGGTTACTCTGGTCTAGAATGAAGCCTGAGAGTCTGTCATTTTTAATAAGACCCAATGCAGCTGGGCCAAGCAGCACACTTTGAGAAGCTAAGTATTAAATCACAGTAGCCAGCTGGAGCACATTACTTAATCATACTTTGGCCTGAACATGCTGAAGTGAACTCGTTTTTTCCAGGATAATTTTTCTTTCTTCTGGTGAGAGGGTCCCAATTAAGGTAAGGAGAAAATGAAGGAGTAGGGGATAGTTAAAGTTTCTCAAGCCCTTAATATGTGCTAAGAATTATGCGAGGTTCTGCCGCTGACATCTGTTCATCCATTATATCCTTCAATTCTCACAGAAACAATGTGCTGTTTTCTCTTTTATATCTGCCATGAATTATCCTCAGACAGATTCGGAGGGCTTTCCCAACATAAATGAGAAAAATAACAGAGTAGGGTATAACCTATAATCCCACCTGTGGTTTACATTATAGCATGTTAAACGTGGCATCTTTGAACTAATTAAAACACAACTTGTGCCCTTTGTTTCTTAATGGGTTTTAGTAATTCCAAGACTGAAGGTATGTGACATTCACAGTAACTGCTTTACCAGTGGCTGCTGATCCCGACATGGGAGTTCTCAGCTTGGAGGACGCGCAGGGAGTTTGCAACACTGTCCTAAGATACAATTTTGGATGGATACCAAAATAACTTTTACTTTCATCCTTCCTATGTAGAAGATGAAAATCTTTTTAAAAGCTGGAGCCCAGAGAAATGTAAATACAGCTTATTCAGGCCTGACATTTCAAAAGAGGTCACCCCCACCAGCAGTGCCAGCCCCTTGTCTATTATCAGGTTTTCTGTCACTCATGTTGATTAAGGTTGATAAACAGTGCAAAGCACTGGGTGTAGGCCAGAGGGCACAAAGAGAGATGTAGCTGACTTTGAAAGGACGGCATTTCCTGAGACTAGAAAAGCCCATCCTCCCCTCTATACCTTTGCCTCCAAAGAGGAAATTCTGTTCTTTCAGAGAGCAGCATCTCACAGAGTTCTGCTGGAAGGCCGACTGAGGGGACGGTTAACCAACCTAGGAACATACTGGATGGAAAAGTAGCGGCTCTAATCATCTCGCTCCCATTGTGATCCCCATTCCATCCCCTCAGACTGGTTCTACAGGGGCTTTGAAGTCAATGCAAAAGGCAACTGGGATGCAGGAAAACTTTTGTAGGATAAAGGATGTATTTTTGTCAGTGGTGTCTCATCTCTATCTGTACCAGGATCCTATCATATCCCAGGATAATTCTGGTACCAGTTCTAAGGTGTGGGGTTTTCTTCCAGCAGCAAGCAATGGTCTGACATCATCTGAGTGTCCTACAATTCAACACAATTTTGACATTATCTGCCTGGAGATAGCACCAGATATGACAGGTTAAGAGCTCGGTCTGTCCCTGACCCAGGCATAACTTTGTCCTCATCTCCAACTCCCAAATACACACACCCACTACAGACAAAAGTTTAGGGTATCACCTATAATTCTGACTGATTTGCTACGGAACAGAGGTTCCAATAATCACCTACTTTGGTTCAGTTAATTTCCTCAAGAAGGTCATAGAACTCAGAAAAACATTTCACTTGCTAGATTACTCATTTATTATAAAAGGATATAACTCAAGAACAGCCAATTGGCAGAGACCTACAGGGCAAGGTATGGAGAAAGGCTACAGAGATACCATGCCCTTTCTGATCATGCCACTCTCCCCCCATCTCCACATGCTCACCAACCTGGAAGCTCTCCAAATCCAGTTTCTTGGGGTTTTACCGAAGTCTCATTACACACCACAACTGATTAAATCATTGACCACTGATGACTGATTTAACCTCCAGCCCCTCTCCCCTTCCAGAGGTCACAGTGTGGTCCTGAAAATTCCAACCCTCTAATCACATGTTTGGGATTTTCCTGGCAACCAGTCCCCATCTTTAGGTGGGCTCTGTAAGGACCTATTTAGCAAGAGGCTTTCATTAAAGTTAAACTGTCCCTCTTCCCTTTCCCCCAGGGGATTCACTTAAAAACAAGTCCCGGAAACCAGCACAGATACAAGGGTGGGGCAGGCCAGGTGGAAACATCTGATCAGTTGGGGGGATGCATACTGTCTCCCTGGTTACCAAGGAGTATGGGCCCCGCCCTTTGGGAGTCTTTTGGGCGCCAATCCCAACCAAGGTGATAGGTTGGGTCAAATGTCTACTAGGGTAAATTGTAATTCAGTTGGTCACCTAGCATCACTGTGGAGTTTCCTGTGTGTGTCACAATTTCATTGGCCACCTGTGCGTGGCCAGGCCCGACCACATGGCCTTTGCCCTTAAAAGCTAGTCTGTGGGGCGCCTGGGTGGCTCAGTGGGTTGGGCCACTGCCTTCGGCTCGGGTCATGATCGCAGGGTCCTGGGATTGAGTCCCGCGTCGGGCTCTCTGCTCAACGGGGAGCCTGCTTCCCTCTCTCTCTCTCTCTGCCTGCCTCTCTGTCTACTTGTGATCTCTCTCTGTA
>NW_019154114.1:1918311-2149826 GCF_002288905.1 Enhydra lutris kenyoni | reverse complement strand
TCCCTCTCTCTCTCTCTCTGCCTGCCTCTCTGTCTACTTGTGATCTCTCTCTGTCAAATAAATAAATAAAATCTTAAAAAAAAAAAAAAAAGCTAGTCTGTGAAACAGAGAAGGGTCACCCTCTCTTGTAAGAGGTGCGTCCCTGAACATTCAGTTAGATTCTTGATGCTTGGCGCGAAATAAAGCTTTGCTTGACCTTCGCTTTATATCAGTCTCGCTCCTTTAATCACGGACCCATTATTGGGGCATAACATATGGGGGCTCGTCCGGGATTAAATGACGAGAACTGAGCCAGCATCAGAATTTCTGGGAAAAGCCTCGAGGTAAGATCTCACAGATTTTACTCTGAGGGATCTGCTGATCTCCAGGTGCTCTGTGAGATAGGTCGGTCTGTCTGGGTGGAGCTCCAGGTAAAGCCCACCGGGGTGAAGCCGGACATGGCCATGCTCCCCAGGGCTGGAGAGGATGCGGGGACGCCCCTTCCCTCCACTGGTAGATCGCCAGGGGGTTCGAGTCCCCCTAGACAGCCAGGGGGTTCGAGTCCCCCCAGGTGATCACTGGGGGTTCGAGTCCCCCTGGACGGCCAGAAGATCAGAAAGTCCCCACCAGTGGCAGGTTCTGGGTAAGAACTGCTGGGCCTGTGGTTGTCTTTGTCATGTATTTTTGTTGTCTGCTGTGCTGTTTGTTGTGTTTGAAGGAATGGGGCAAACAGAGAGTAAGGGAACTCTGACTCTTAATGGCTGTAACTGGAGCCAACTGGGGTTAGTCTAACTCGAGACAGAGACTTTAAGGAATATTCCCAAGCAGCTGCTGAAACGACTTTGTTTCAGGGACATTCCTTGCCCTCTCTAGCCAGACGGAGACTGCCTAGCCCCTCCCCTTTGCTGGCGGGAAAGCATGGTGTCTGCTCCTCTCTTGGAGCTGATGAGCCCTGGAACTGGGAACCCTTCCTCTGCATTCTGGCAGCCCTTTGTTCTGTTCTTCACTGTCAGGAAACAAGAAGAGCACCCCCTGGACCTAACACCCCCCACTCCAGATCTTCCCACCCAGGTCTCAGGTAAACATTCGAAACGGAGTGGGCCCAGGTGGAACGTAAATCAGTATTTGAACTAAGTTAAGTTTGTTGGGTTAATTAGGATAAACACGTCTTTTGAGTTAACAGTAGTAAATGTGAAACTTTAGAATTTTTACTTCAGGTCAGAAAAGCTCATGTTATTTGTTAAAATCTGTTAAAATCTGTTGAAGTCTTTTAGCAAAGAGATGACTAAACTGATGGTTAATTGTCTGTCTCAAAGTTTTAATGGATAATTCTTAAGGTAGCTTTCAAAGTCTTTGGTAACCTTTAACCAAATGGGATAAAATGCTAGAGCGCTGGTTGCTGGAACTAGGTTTGTGCTTTTGAAATCTGTTGGTAAACATCTTTTGTGCTTAACTGGATTCTGTTGTAACAGTTCACAATTGGTTTATATTTAGTCTTCAGTAGAGGTTAAGGTATTTCTAAGAGTACAAAATCTGCTAAGTGCAACTAAGACTGATGGAAAGAAGGGAAGCAACTCTGTGTGTAAAAAAAAAAAAAAGGAGATATATGAAAAAGAAAAAAATACCAGATGCCTGATCCTGTTTGAATAAGAAAGAAAAACAGGCCCTGGGCCACTGACTGAGCTAGATCCATTCCTAAAGAATGGAAGGGGAGACTGGTCGCCTCCCATTAGCCAGGGATACTGAGAGGGGGGGCTGTCCAACCTGTTTGAATCTGAAGAGCGCCTGACTGTGTGAATGTGTCTGTATGGCTCCACCGCTTCGGCTATGGAGTCTGAGTGGGCTGCACCCTGAGTCTCGTGGGGCGTCATATGGCATAATGGTCATCTACTCCACGGAGTAGTCTGGTCTGGGGTTTATATGGACAGACCTTAGCTAAGACGCTCCTAAGTTCCCGCGAGGGACACGAGCAGGACAGCATCTGAAAGATCCCCTTCCCTTTGTCTGCGACATCATTCATGATGGGAGGGAAACCCAGAAAACTCATATCTTAAGACTGCATGCTTAAAAATAAAAAAAGGAAAGACACTGGTATAGAAAAGCTGGTTTTCTCTCTGTTTAAAAGGGCAAAGTTTTCTTCGGTTAATTGAAATGTAAATGGTTTTCTCTTTGCCTGTCCAGAGTTGTAAATGAGATCTCTTTGGCTCATAAGGCTTCCTTGATAAGCTAAGTTACTCAGGGAGTGCTGCTAAACCAATGATAAACCTTGGGTTGCTTTTGGGTTGCATTTGGGTAAATGCTGTAATTATTCTAGAGGTTCTATACATTTCCTAAAATTTTAATGTTCTGATAAGGGTCATTACTTGATATTTAACCACATCTATTCCGAGTTTTTGTCATTTGTAATTGTTCTAATTCTCTTGTAAGATGAATTCCGCCCTGAAGGAAATTCATATGGGAGACGTACAGGACAAATACAGGTCTTTGATATGTTAAGATCCTGGGAACTGAAATGGGTAAGGATTTACAGAAGTAAGGGCTGCATTCAGACTCAACCAGAATTAGTAACATGGGACTAGATGAACTGAAAGGTTGTAATGTTGTATCTCTTAATGTTTTAAACATGATTGTTTCTGTAATGTTTGGTCCTCTAGACTAGGGAAACTTTTTCTTAAGTTACCTGTAACTTATAGAGATGTAAAGGTGTTCATTTATAAACAAATCAAGGTATTCAACTTTTCTCTCTATCTGAACCCTCTGAAACCAAAAGGTCTCAGTATTCTTTCTTCCTTGGCAATCAGTCATTTGCATAAGTTCAATAAGAATCTCTTCTCCTTGTAACAGGACAACATTGGAAACACTGGTTATTTACCAAGGCTTTGACTGGAACATCATATTTGAAAAGACTCAGATATGACCAGCTTAAAGGAACTAAGGTTGACTTTATAAAACCTGGAGCCATAAAGCCCCTTGGAACTGTTGGCCTGATACCTTGCTTACAGAGTTCCCAGCAGCTTCACCAGGTGAGTAAAGAATGTCACTCCCTGGAAGGAGGAGGAGCCTCAGGGTACTTTGGGTACCTCAGGGAGAGGAATTTGCCCAAGTCGACAGGTATTGCAGGCATGTCTGAAGGCAAGTACAAGGCTTGGCTTCTGGCCTGGAGAGGCTACTAAAAGTTCAACCTAGAGATTCCTTATAAGAAGTTCCAGCAAAGCAGATTCATAAATCTATATGATTACTTACTGTTCTTGCTGAACGTATGTAAATAATTAGGCCAAGTTTGTTAAAACTGGACTGTTTTTCAAATGAATTGGTACTGATTTGGATATCTCTGGAAATCGTTATTTTAGAGAGAAAAATTGTTTTAAAAACATGCCTTTATGGGTGTCAAATTCTAGATTAGATTGTTATTAAATGTTTGTTTACCTAAGCTAGATAGCTTAAGGTAAACTTCAGAGAAGTTGCACGATAACTCGTGTAGACGATCTTGCCTTTGCCAGTCAGTCAGCCCCAGATATTAGGAAGAAACTTCAGAAAACTGAAGAATTTGAAAGGAAGAATCTGACTGAGTAAATAGCCCCAGATATAAGGAAGAAACTTCAGAAAACTGAAGAATTTGAAAGGAAGAATCTGACTGAGTTAGTGGGAATAATGGAAATAGCCGCTGAGGACTATGGGTTATGCTTGCGGGGAACAAGAGTTCTCTTACAGACTCTGCAGGGAAAAGGGTATCAGGTGTCAGCAGTCAAAACACAGCTTTGTAAGAGCCACACCACTTACTTAGACTTTGGTCTCCATGAGGGAATTCCTTGGGACGGTGGGCTATTGCAGGCTATGGATACCGTGGTTCGCGGAGATGGCATGACCTCTCTACGAACTGGCTAAGGGAGGACTCACTATGGTAGAGTGGACAGCTGAGGCAGAAGGAGCATTTCAGGAATTACAAAGAGCCTTCCTGAGTGCCCCAACATTGGCCATCCCAGATGTTACCAAGCCCTTCCACTTGTATGTGGATGGAAAGGCAGGGATGACTGAAGGAGTTTTGACTCAGACTCTGAGGCCTTGGCAAAGGCCAATAACCTATCTTAGCAAGAAACTAGATCCAGTAGCAGCTGGGTTCCCCCTTGTCTCCACATAATTGCTGCCACGGCCTCCTGGTCAAGGATGCAGGTATATTTACAGAAGTGGACTAAATTAGACTATGAAGGAGATTGGGCTAAGACTAGAAAGAAAATTAGTAGGCCAAATACATCAGGGCACTCATTTGGGGACACGCAAGCTTAAAGAGCTTATGGGCAAGCAGTTCCAGGTTTTTAAATTAGGGCGTATGGCTCAAGACATGGTTGATAGATGTACTCAATGTCAGGAGGTAAATGCAGGAAGAACTAAAATGGGAAGAGGGAAAAGAGATAGAGGTTTGGGTTGCCTCTTGCGATCGGGTCAGACAATGACCCTGCATTTGTGAGTTCAGTCTCACAGGTATTGGTCAAAGCTGTAGGCACTAATTGGAAACTGCATTGTGCCTACTGGCCCCGGAGCTTGGGGCAAGTAGAAAGAATGAATTGGACTCTTGAAGAGAACTTGACAAAGTTAATTCTGGAGACTGGCGGTGGATGGGTAGATCTCCTTCCCTTCACCCTCCTCAGGGCGCGATGTACACCCTACTTAAATAAGGTGACCCCATTTAAAATAATGTTTGGGAGACCCCCCCCCGCCCTTGATTACAATAGGTTGCTATAGCAGAAATGACTGACCAGTCTGTACTCCAGTCACTGCAGGCATTACAGCCTGTCTTAAAGGGATCCCATGCAGGGATCCGGAATGCCCACACAGACGGAGGTGGAGCCACATCCTCACCAACCCAGGGACTTAGTTTGGATGCGCTGCCGCCAAGTGGGAGGCTTGGAGCCTCACTGGAAAGGACCTTTACTGCCATTCTGACCACCCCCACGGCAATAAAAGTAGATGGCGTCAGGACCTGGATTCATGCGGGTCATGTCAAACGCGCCGAGGACGAGAACGCCCCCCCCAGAGGTGGATGCCGCTGCCAATGGACCCTGCCGATGGTTGACTAAAACTAAGATTCAAAAAAAACAATGAGTTCATTAAATTCATTGTTGCCCCTGTTGTTAAGATATAGGCGGGAGGTATAAGCAGTTGCAAAATAAAAAAGAGGGAGGCTTAACTTACTGTTTCTAATAAAAGGAACGGGGTGGGGGGGCTCTGCATAACCTTAGGAGAAAAATACTGTTCTGGGTAAATCACACTGGAGTCATTAAAACAGTTTAGCAGTCTTTAAAAAGAGGGTATAGAACTGGCTAAAAAGTCAAAGATTTGACTAGTCTCCAAAGAAAAGGGGGGAATGTAAGGACCTATTTAGCAAGAGGCTTTCATTAAAGTTAAACTGTCCCTCTTCCCTTTCCCCCAGGGGATTCACTTAAAAACAAGTCCCGGAAACCAGCACAGATACAAGGGTGGGGCAGGCCAGGTGGAAACATCTGATCAGTTGGGGGGATGCATACTGTCTCCCTGGTTACCAAGGAGTATGGGCCCCACCCTTTGGGAGTCTTTTGGGCGCCAATCCCAACCAAGGTGATAGGCTGGGTCAAATGTCTACTAGGGTAAATTGTAATTCAGTTGGTCACCTAGCATCACTGTGGAGTTTCCTGTGTGTGTCACAATTTCATTGGCCACCTGTGCGTGGCCAGGCCTGACCACATGGCCTTTGCCCTTAAAAGCTAGTCTGTGAAACAGAGAAGGGTCGCCCTCTCTTGTAAGAGGTGCGTCCCCGAACATTCGGTTAGATTCTTGATGCTTGGCGTGAAATAAAGCTTTGCTTAACCTTCGCTTTATATCAGTCTCGCTCCTTTAATCACAGACCCATTATTGGGGCATAACAGGCTCCATAATCACTCCATGAACATAATGAAATGTACCTTTCTTGTTTTCATCACTTAGGAAATCCCAAGAGTTTTAGGAACTTGGAGCTAGAACAGTGGACAATGACTATATATTTCCTGTTATGAATCATAGTATCACATCTAACATTGGAGACAACCCCATGGGTTATGGTATCTACCACATAGTCTTTCCTCCATCTGAAAGAATAGCACACTTGCTTTCAGGTGTGGCCTCTGCTGCCTTCATATCAACTGAGAAGCAAGCACCTCCCAAGCAAGCCTAGGACCCCAAGTGTCCAGGCCAGTCCTGTCTCCTGATTTGGGTAATCTCCACTCTCTTTCCTCCCCACTTTCCCTTTAAAACAAATAGCATTTTCTTTTCAGTATTTAGGAATAGACTTTGGATGCAAGCGATTATTTTCTGTTTTACAAAGTCTCCAAGACAAGGAAATAAAAAGGAAAAGGAACTACAAGGAGGGCATACTCAATTTGTATCTCAATAAATTAGAGCAGTAATTAATTTTCTTTTAGTTTGCTTGTTTTCCCCTCAGAAACACACTGAGGAAATATGATAAAGGCACTGGACAAAAATGGTCTGAAATTCTATGCCCCAAAATATTACAGAATACAGTGTGAATTTTGGCAAACCTTGGTTTCATCCACTGCAAAATAGTCTCATAATATCCTATCAGGTTGGCATAAGAATATGTCAAAAGTTCTAATGCTGAACTGTCTTATGCTGCCTCATAAATCGGATCTCTGTTGCCTAGGATGTGTTTCATCAAACCAGAGGATATAGTCCAGAGAAATAATGCTATTTATACCTAGCACATCCGGAAAGGCTTGAAAGGAAACTTTACACTAATTTGAAATTATCCTGAAGCTGTAACATTCTAAAGTAAGATTAACCCTCAGACTGATACACCACAATATTAATGATCTAAACAAAACAAAACAAAACAAAACAATAAAAGAAAAAGAAAAAGAAAGATTTGAGTACCTACTTCATGGGTAAATTAATTTTTTAGTTCTTTCTTCTAAAATATAAAAGTTTGGTTCTATCATGTAAAATATGGAAAATATTTCCTAGTCACTTCTATATAATGATAAACAGAGACTGTGATCATTTTTGCACAGTACTCTGGATTAAACAGATGAGGTTGCTTGCTGTGGAAAACAATGGATATGGGGGCCCAGACAGCCTCGCGTCCCATTTGGCAGGATCTAGGGATAACAGAATCAATCTTTTGGCTATTTGCAATCCGTTCAGGAATATTAGAATTCAGAAGTTGGGAAACTCTGAGCTAGAGCACAGAAAATGAGTTTCATACATGTATGGAATCTGAAGCATATAGCTATACTGAGGAGTGAAGTACAACTTAAAATAAGTAATAACAATTAATCAATATATCCAAGGATTCATTTTATAATCCTAAGTGTCTTCTGGCCTACTCTGGATACATGGAAAGAAATAGGACTCAATTCCTGCTTTTGAAGGGCTACAGTTTAGAATAGGTCAAATAAAAATAAAATGCAAGCTTGAAAAGAGAGCCACATATATAATTTATAAATTTAGAAAAATTAAAAAACAGATGATATTAGTTCTAAAACATATTTTAACCCAATATATCAAATACAGTATCATTTCAACATGTAATTAATATGAGTCATTAAGATTTTTTGCATATGTGTTTGTTTTTTGTACCAAATCTTTGAAATTCAATATCCATATCTCAGTTTGTGATAGCCACAGTTCTGGTAATGCTCAATTGCAATGCGTAGCAGATTGTTACCATATTAAACAGTTCAGGTCTAGAAAGATAAGACAAGCGAGTAGACAGATAAGAGTACTAGAAAAGGGGATAGAGGTAAGCGAAGAAATAAAGGGGAAAAGGGTCAAACCCACCTTTCAAGAGCATTCAGCAGCAAAATATGCAGATTCCTATCTCTTGTGATGACAGAGAATAGGCCCACTTTCATTATTCATTTATGTAGGAAGATACTGAGCCAGAGTCGTCTTCTTTTTTTTTTTTTTTAATTTTATTTAGTTATTTGACAGACAGAGATCACAAGTAGGCAGAGAGGCAGGCAGAGAGAGAGAGGAAGGGAAGCAGGCACCCTGCTGAGCAGAGAGCCCGAAGTGGGGCTTGATCCCAGGACCCTGAGACCATGACCTGAGCCGAAGGCAGAGGCTTAACCCACTGAGCCACCCAGGCGCCCCCAGAGTCTTCTTTTAATTGCTCTAGGAGTTATGAAGAAAAAATCGTTTTAAGTATGTTTATTTGCTCTTTTTTTGTTTTCCTTTTTGCTTTTTATAGATTGCCAACTGCATTTTAATAATTATGTATGAATTAAAGGTACATTATTTTTCATCAAGGAGAGGTCTATGTGCAACAATTTCCCTACCCCTATCCAGGAATGGGGCAGTGGGAGCTGCCCAGTGTCCATCCTTGATTCAAGTGCGTAAAGTCAGGCAACAAAAATATGGGCCTCCATGAGCAGGAGGAGATCTATCTGTGGGGAAAAGGGAGTGGAGGAAAGACAGAGAGAAGGAGAAAAGGAGAGAGCTGTAAAATCATTAAGCCCAAATCCCACAGTCATTTGACTTTCAAATGATTTGGGGATGTTGCCTAGTCTGGGGAAAAAAAGTGACTTACTCATGGTCTTTAAGAAGGGACAGCCTCTAGAACCAGACAAGGCAGTAAAATAAAGCATAACTGACTAAATGGCTCAAAGGAAGGGGAGGAATGTAATTCAATAAGTAAAAGTACTAAAGAGATATGCAAAACTCGTGGGTTTCTTATGCCTGGCATTTTAGGATAAGACGGTTCCTTACTTTAAAATTGGACTCTTTGGCAGGATTACTCAATATCAGCAGCATTGAAGTTGGCTTTAGAGCCATAATTTAAGGTGTAAATTAAGGTGACCTCAACTAGGATGAAATACCTTTAAAAAAGCTGAGTTATAAAATATGAGCCATTTTCAGGAAATGGAAGACAATTGGGAGCTGTTGAAAATGGACCAACAAAAGTGAAAAGGGGAAATAAAGAAACAGATTACAGGACAAAAGCCTGAGCACCTAATTTAAAACAAAAATGGTTTTCTATGGTTTAAGATGAGTGATAAACAGAGTCCACTGTGAGACCATAAAAATATATCTTTAGCTCAGAAAATATGAGTCTCACTGTCAGCTTAATGTAGTGATTTAAGTTCATAGCCTTTCTCCTTGAAAGAGTTACAAGGCTGAAGTTACCATTCTAAATGATGTGCATTTGGAAATTATGAACTATGACTGAGAGGCATTAGTTTTTAGTGCAACTTAATCATGAATTTACCTATTTCCAGTTATTGTTTAGTTATATATTTCACAGAGCAGCTAGAGTGGTGGAGTATTAATAGCTATAAAACTTCATTAAACTGGCATTAGACTTCAGAGAAAAACCTATAAAACTGGAAAGAAAGCCCAGCACCGGAGTTCTGCCTCCTCTGGCTCCAAGTCAACTTTGTTATAATAAAGTCGTTCAAAAGCCTCAACAAGGAGCCAAGAGGGTTTATTGAGAAACCTTGTGGTGTTATAGCAGGAAATCTCTGATTCACCTAGAAGACTAATGAGTTTTTATAGGAAATCTGAGATGAAGCTTCCTAAGAAACATAATAATGGCAAATGGGGACGCTGACTCTATTGGCATATAAAGACAAAGAAAAAAAAAAGAACGAAAGAAAGAAAGAAAAAAAGGAAAGAAAAAGAAAATATGAAAAGGAAAAATAGAAAAAAAAGAGGATAATAAAATACCCATTCACAGGTCTCTCATAGAAAGTCTACTGCCTGTGTCTGGGTAGCCGTTTCCAATCCCAAGGTCATCTTCTTATAAATATACTCAGGAAAGAGGAGATTCACAAATCACTGATTGTCAAGCAGAATTAAAAAAAGTACAGGAGCCATAATATTTTAAATGAGAAGCACAACCGAGAAACCATGAAACTGCAGATTCTGAACAAAAACAAAAATCCATTTCTGTCTTCTGGAAATTTCTGAAGGGAAGCTGGAAGCAGTGGAGACCAGGAACCCACATTTCTGAGTGTGTATTGTTATTAGACACTCTGCAGCCTTGTTATTCAAGCTGTGGTCCATGGGCCTCTGGCACCTATCTCATCTGGGAGGTTATTAGAAATGCAGAATCACAGACCCTCCACCTTTGTACAAGATTCTAGTTGATTCTTAATCACATGAGACCTTAATCAAGAAGCAAAGTTTCACATCACTTTTGTCATTAATGACTGATAATAATTCTGCCAGTTGTTACTGTATGCAAAGGCAGGAGGTCCCAAGATGGGCCACATTGGCATCAACATTATTTTGAGTGAAAAGCCATCCAAACCTATCAGATTCAGAAAAAAATCCTGACCTCCCTTTCAACTGCCTGCTTTACCAGGAAGAGAGCTATTAACAGAGACTCCTCTTTACCTAGAAAAGTTATCTGGGCCCCCATATCCATTTGTTTTCCAAACATCTCTCACCTTGCTCCTAATGGGCTTTTTCCCCTTTGTATCCTCAAATTCCTACTCTACTCCTTACTTCATATAAGCATTACATTGCCTCACTGTCTTTGGAATTTCCACGTTTGAGTGGATTTCTTGTACGTAGGCTATTAAATTTGATTTTCTCCTGTTAATCTAACTCATGTCAATTTGATTCTGAGTCCATCTAAAAGTACCTTGAAGGGAAGAAGAATTTCTTCCCCTTCAACATAACCCTCATTTTGGAGACAGGAAAATAGAAACTCTAAGAACTGTCCAAAGTTGCTCTGCTAGCCCAATACAGAGATGCAATTCCAACTTTATCATTCAAATTCCTCTGAAAACAAAAATAAAAATAAGTAGAAATGCAATTCCAACTTAACTCAAATTCCTCTAAAATAAAAAAATAGTGGTTTTTTGCTTTGCAATATACTTATATATATTACATATATTTTATAGTTATCAGTAAACTAAAACAAACAAAAAAAGATTCATCAGATTGTGTTTCATTTGTTCTCATTTGCTTTTCTTATTTGCATAGAGTGCCTATCAATTGTTTAACAAATTGGTGTTGGATTATGATTTATTTGTGGAGTACTTGTTCTCTGTCCAGTGCTTTCCAATAGTCTCCCAGGATGGACAGGCAGATGGCTTGAAATCTAAAATCAAAGTGAGACTAACACTTGAAAAAAAAAGAAAAAAGATTGAAAAATAAAAGACTGAAAATCAGCAAAAATCACCAAAACAATTTTCTTTTTACAGAACCATGGGGGGAAAAATTATCATTGTCCAAAGCAGTCTGTCAGTCTGAAAATGGAGGTGGGGATATAAAAGGGGAAAAAAAAACAACAACAAACCAGACAACAAAGACTATGACAAATTTCCTCCACCAAATTTCAAATCTTTTTTACACAAGACATTGACTTGTTGATTTCCCTAGAGCAGCAAGATGGCTGACAATTAAGGGAATGCAAGTCCCATTGTAGACTATCTGGATAATAGCTAGTTAACGAATCATCTCCTCTCTCCCCACCAGAATCTTGCTGAAAATTCTAGCACAAAGCATAGAAGCTTGAGGTGATGACAGTAAAATGATTTGTTAATGGAGCTTCTGAAGAATTAGATTGTGTTAGGGTGGCAGATTAATTCCAGACATAGACCCATGTTCCTCCTCTCTTTAAAAGGTATGTCTAGTTTCCGTCACTCTGAGGTGACCTTAGCTGTTTGTTTGACCAAGAGCAAGTGATGTTCTGGGACTCTGACACTAGGCTGTAGAACTTTTGCAGTTTGTAACAGGGGCCTTGGAAGTCTCAGAGACCTGAATGGCCAAGGAAGAGGGTGCACTGCCTAATACCGCCTGCTGGGGAGGCCACAGGTAGGTGCTTTGATTGACAGTCCCAGGTAAGCCCAGCTTTCTGTCACTTCCCCTCCTGGCCCCAAAGCACCAGATACCAGGGTCAGTAGGTATAATGGACCCTGGAGTCTGGTAGCTGATTACTAATAAATGGCTTTTACAAAATGGCGCCCGCATTTCAACTCCTGACCCACAGATTTATGAAATACAAACCATGGCTATTGTTTTAAACCAGTTACTGAGTTTGGGAGTAATGGGTTTTTTTTTTGTTTTTGTTTGTCTTTATGCAACTAGAACATCTGGAATAACCAGATCTATTTATAAAGATGTTTTAATTCTAGATCCGGTTTCATCATTATGTTCATAGCAAAAGAAATCAAATAAATTTGCCACAGAATAGATTTACTTTGCAAACATGTCAGGAAATTTCAGAAATGTGTGAATTGATTATGCAATAAACAACTAGTCAAGAATCCCAACCTCTGTTCATTGCCAAGTGTGCATTTAAAGTGAGAGATGATGGCCCTCCCTCCCCAAAAAATGGAGCAGCGCAAGAGTCAATGCAAGAAGCTACTAGTCTATGCAGATGATTTAAGCTTCCAACACTTCCTTTGTGCACAGAGCACCTTGAGTGCTCCAGAGCAATTACTGCAAGATAACTGCAGATGAAATGGACCAGAATGTTGGATTTATCTTCATGTACAGTTTTCCATGTAGTAAAATCTCTCCCATTTGTCTCTGCTCCTTTGACAAGAGATTGATCAGTTAACTAGCTTTAGAAGTAAAAGATCAACTGGTTGACAAATTGTTTGCCTTGACTTCAGAGCACACCGAGGCCTACATTTTAGGCCTAATGATTTTAAATCACCCTTCTCGTTACAACAAAATGCATGATGTGACTTAATCAAATCTTTAAGCAGTTTGTAAAACATGGTTTGTTTGTGTATGTCGGAGGCATTAGGGTAATAAATGCATATGGAGTGGATGCAGGTCGTAATGTCTTCTACGTGCGCCAGGCCCGTGCAGAATTCTATTGAATTAAACAGACATCCTTGCTAACCAAGAGACCACATAAATGGACTCGGCTATAAATTAAGCAGAGCTCATTAGTCTGCCTTTCTGGGGGAAATGCGTTCCTTTTTGTGCAACAG
Source organism: Enhydra lutris kenyoni (assembly GCF_002288905.1). Lineage (NCBI taxonomy): Eukaryota > Metazoa > Chordata > Mammalia > Carnivora > Mustelidae > Enhydra > Enhydra lutris. The sequence goes on along the minus strand of NW_019154114.1, from coordinate 2,136,924 downwards.
AGTGAAATAAGATCTTAAGGGCTCACATAATAAGAAAATGGAAGAGTCTACCTGGTAAAAGCAAAGCACCCAATGATTTAAATATGATTCATCTACCAATTTTGGCTCACATACAAGGAATTGAATGTTAATAATCATAATAGTATAATTTGTTTGTAGTGAAATATTAGTAATGTTATCATGGGTATAATTATTATTATTAACACCAGCAATTACAGTTCTCTTTAAGTCAGTTTTCTTAAAATCATAGGGAATGCAGACAGCTTTTAGAAGTAAGAGTTAGGGGCTTTTTACCAAGGAAAAGAATGATCACATGCAGAAAAACATACCTCAAAACATTTATATATCCCTAAACTTCATCCAAGGACTTCCTGGGAGGGGCTTTTGTTTTCTAAGTTAAGAATCTCAGGATAGGGGCGCCTGGGTGGCTCAGTGGGTTAAGCCTCTGCCTTCAGCTCAGGTCATGATCCCAGGGTCCTGGGATCAAGCCCCCCATTGGGCTCTCTGCTCAGTGGGGAGCCTGCTTCCCCCCTCTCTCTGCCTGCCTCTCAGCCTATTTGTGATCTTTGTCTGTCTATCAAATAAATAAATAAAGCCTTAAAAAAAAAGGATCTCAGGATATGTGCATAAATGGAGCTGGGCTTTTAATATAATCTTTCTTTCATTAATCAACTCCACATGTTAGATGTTACTATCCTCATTTTAGTGGCAGGAAAACTGAGTCTCTAGAGGGTAAACAGGTGAAGGAGCTGGGTTTGAATGTCATGTTTGTCTGTTTCCAAAGCCCTTGGTCTGTGGACTAATGTTAATTAAATTGGGGCAGTCATCTTTTTTTGAATCACTGTTTTGTGTTTTCTGAGCCACCCAGATGCCCTGAATCACTGTTTTATAGGAAATTCTACCTCTTCATCTTTGTTGAGATTGAGAAAGCATGGAGATCAGTAACGTACTTTTTCTAATTCCCAGATACTGGAAAATTGTCACATGTTTCAATCAGTGAAAAAAATAAGAAGAAAATATATACTCATTCCTATCTTAATACATATATAAGCCATCAGTAGTCAGTAGATGATTATAACCTATCAATTATTTGTTTGTACTGGCTAAGTTGTTTTTTTTTCCTTTTTCTATAGATCTTATCTTTCTCATCTACAAAGAAGATGCTAAATATTTTAACCTCTGTGAAGTCATAAAATTTCCAGAGTTTTGAAATATAAATTGGGGTACAGGAGTAGGGGAGAAAGGAAGAAAGGAGGAAGTGGAGGTAGGGAGAAAGATGGGGAGAGAGGAAGAGGGAGGGAGAGAATGCAAAAGAAAAAGAGAATAACCAGGGAATACAATGAGATTTATCCCAGGTTTGTGCTGTGGGGTTTCCTTCAGACAAAACCCCTAGTCTCAGGCATTGCCCGCGCCATTGCAAGCATCTGTTTTTTTGTTGACAAGGCTGTGTCCTCTCTGAATAACAGAAATATAGTTTTTTTTTTTATTATGTTCAGTTAGCCACTGCATAGTACATCATTAGTTTTTGCCGTAGTGTTCAATGATTCATTAGTTATGTATAACACCCAGTGCACATCACAACACGTGCGGTTTTCTTTTTTAAACTTTTTTTTCTCCTTATGCTATTGTAACTTGTATGTGAACCCAGTGCAAACACTTTCTCCTACATTTTGCAATATTATTAGCACATATAAAACTACATGGTGGGGAATCTCATGATTAATCAGCCCTTTCTACCCGGGACTTTGTTGAAGAAGTGACAAGTAGTTCTCTTGGTGTTTTAGATGACATTTACTTTTTATAAGCTCTTTTCTATAACTAGGTTTTTGGGTTCTTTTTGTAATTACTATAATCATTATAGATATTCATGAAAAAATGAACTGCATTAGAATGAAAATCAGTTAAATAATAAAAGTCACTGTATCAATGCCTTATACCAGTTCTAGTTTCTAGAAGCAACACTGTTAAGAATAGCTTACATATATATGCCCATCTATCTGTCTATCATAATTTATACATTACTAGAGATAATGGCTTATTATAAGCAAAATATCAAAAAGTAAACATATATTGTACAATATTTAAAAATTATATACTTTAAGCAAACTCCCATATTTATAAACAAAAGTTTGTTCCATTCTTTTTACTGACTGCATACAATTCCATTATAGATTTGCATTATTTATTTGGTCCACTACTGAGAATCCTTTCAAAGTTTCTTCCTAGAACTTTCCTATTGCAACAAATACTTCAATAAACATCCTGTGTGATACCATTTGTACACTTGAGTATGTGAATGTAGCATACAGATTTCTATGAAAGTGGGCTGGGTCAAAATGTATTCTGTCTTCAAAAATATATATACATACATGCATTTGAAATATTGACAGATATTGCTAAACTGCCTTGCAAATTGTTATGCCAATTTTCATTTCAACTAACCATGTAAAGCAGGGACTGTTTTCCCACTTGGTCGAAATCCAGCATTACCAACTTTTTTTATGCATAGCCAGTTTTATTAGTAAATTATGGCATCTTAGTGATTTCTGCTATTTCGTCATATAAATTTTTAATGCATCCCCATCCCCCTCACCTCTTAATAATGGTCAGATATCCCTGTTTCTATTTTCAAATCACTGTTTTAGAACAATGCATCACTTCTGGAGCCCTGCTTCTATTTGCTGATTGTAATTTACACAGGAAGAATTATCCTTTTGGATCTTACAATTTCCATATTACTCTCTCTCGTATCCCATTTATTTAGGCTGTTGCTTGCTAATATATTCATTTATATTCCATCCATTTCCAAGGCTGATTTGAAGTGGCATATGATAAAATAGCACGCATAAAGAAAAATAGCATTGAAATGGAAGGAAAAATATCCTTAAAAAATTAATATTGTGACTTTAGCAGTAAATCTAGTTTGTGGCTTCCTAGATATCAAGGCCAAAGGAGCAGTCGATGTTTTGATGAACGCACAGCCTATGGATACAGAAAACATATTAGTTCATATGGAGATAAACCTTTATTCCGATGCTCAATTATTTAATGAATGTTTTAGGTAGACATTAACAATAGAACACACTGTGTCCTCAAAACTTATTGGCTCTTAAAGCAGAGATTTTCTTTATAGAAGTGCTTGAAAACAGAGAAAAATATAACCTGAATATACCATTCAAAAGGCATTTCTTGTAATACAGAAGAAGCTTAGCTAATACTCTAAGATATTAACTTGAATATAAATCATTTTTATTATATTTAATGTATTCCCTAAATGCATAGGCTCAGTGCTATTCTTATATTGAATTTTAGGTCTAAAGAGAAAAAAGAAATGTGAGATATGTTTAATTGTCAGAGCAAAGGAATGCTGATGATAATTATGATAAAGATTAGTTATGATTTATCCTCATACAAACTGTAGCTGCCCCTTTTTGCCATTTGTATCTTATATCATTTTTTTCCCCTCACAGTAACACAAGAACTTCAGGTGAACCAACTGAGAGAAATTTGGGAACATAAATAACATTTCCCAGGATTAATTCAGTCTAATCCCATCTACCAGCTAAATGACATCACCATACAAATTCATCAGTCCCTGTGTTGGTATCATCTTCATGAGACAGATCTCATGTTCCCTAATCACATGGGTCTCAGTGTTCTCTGATGAATGTCCTGCTTCTTTTTTCCCTAATATATTTATCTTCTGATACTTTTCCATGTGCTGTATGAAGAAAATGTTGACTTTATACTCAATGGCAACTGTAGGAAAAACTAGGCAGAAAACCCAAATAAACTGAATTCTACCATTTGACAATAACTTTTTTTTTTAAAGCCACATTTATCTGCACCCATTGTACTCACTGGAGAGAGTCCAAACTCTCTACCCCTTTGCTTTTTTTTTTTTTTTTAAAGATTTTATTTATTTATTTGACAAACAGAGATGACAAGTAGGCAGAGAGGCAGACAGAGAGAGAAGGAAGCAGGCTCCCCACTGAGCAGAGAACCCAATGTGGGGCTTGATCCCAGGACCCTGGGATCATGACCTGAGCCGAAGGCAGAGGCTTTAACCCACTGAGCCACCCAGGCGCCCCCCTTTGCTTTTTCTTTATTACCACCCCTGACCCTGTAGCACGTCCAGTCATTCTGGACTACTTGTCTTCTGAAAATACGTGGCATTCCTGCCTTCTAGATTTTCCTACTGCTAGAATTTCCACTGAAGGAATTATTTTTGTTGACACCCCTTCTTTGTTGAATCAACAATTTATATTTTATATAGTATGCATCATGGCTTATAAAAATCTATTGACTTGATCATTTCTTTCAACTGATGAATATATATCTAGTATTAGATCCTAAGAGTTTAACAAGCACTAAAGAATTATTTCCTAAATCAATCAATCAATCTTTCTTTTCTTTTAAAGATTCATTGGAGAGGGGGGTGCACATGAGCAGAGGAAGAGAGAGAGAGAGAATTTCAAGTAGACTCCCCACTAAGTGCCAAGCCCTACATGGGGCTCAGTATCACAACCCTTATGATCATGGCCTGAGCTGAAACCAAGAGTCAGATGCTTAACCAACTGAGCCACCCAGGAGCTCCTAGATCAATCTTTCTTAAACAAATAAATTGTAGAACCTTTTCAGTCACTCATCAGGCATTTGTTCCTAACTGTGCCATGTATGACGAGAGGTTCTACAGATGCAATGAGGGTCACACACAACCCCTGCCTCAAGAAACCTGAGTGGGAGGCTTTATCCACATACTCAGAGCATACCGATGGAAGGTAGCAATGCTAGAATAGAGACACACTTAGACCTCTCCGAAGTCACACAGGAAGGGGCACATGCATCCTCATATGTGTTCAGGAAATTTCACAGAGGAAGTGATAATGAAAGATGAACAGGAATCTGAAGGCTGAATAGAGAGGTTTGCACTGGAGAGAAGTAATAGTGTAGCCGTTCACCCAGAGGCCTTAAATCCGTAGTAAGAGGAGCACACACTCACAGATTTTCACACATGGAAAGGAGCTAAATAATCCACCTAAGCTATCAGGGGCGGATTTACATGTCACCACTGCTGGGGTTATTTGCATACACACAGGAAACACAAAAGGATAATCTGAAACAGAAATAGATCAGACACAATTATAAACTGTACAGTATTTACTAATCAGAGGCTAACGTGCTGATTTAAGAATTTATATTTGAATGGTTTACTCAAAAGAAAAAAATACTTGAGGGGAGAACCAATTAGAGAGAAGGCCAATGGTCAAGTAAATTTGAAAGATTCAACTGTATGGGGTTAAACACATTTCTTACAGGACAATGAGGTATTTAGAAAAATCTACTCACTTCTCACCTTTGCTATTGCACATTTAGCCCAAACCCTGTCTTGTAACATTGGGTTGAGTACGGTAACTTTGGAACCCATCTTCCGCCTCCCAGTCATGTGCAAACCACACTGACTGGTCCCTCTGAAATGATAGCCAGATATGTCAGTTTTCCTCTCAAAGCCCACCAACTGCTACCTGTTTCTCGCACAAGGAAGTCCAACAATTCTTTTTATTTTTTCTCTTTAAGATTTTATTTATTTATTTATTTGACAGACAGAGATCACAAGCAGGCAGAGAGGCAGGCAGAGAGAGAGAGAGAGGGAAGCAGACTCCCCACTGAGCAGAGAGCCCAATGCAGGGCTCAATCCGAGGATCCTGAGACCACGACCTAAGCTGACGGCAGAGGCTTAACCCACTGAGCCACCCAGGCGCCCCTGAAGTCCAACAATTCTTACACTGGCCTCTAAAAGAGTAGATAACCCGGCCTCTAGCTATGTCTCTCCCTCTCCCATATCATTTCCCACCTCCCACTAGCCATACAGCCCTTCATTCATTTGTACACCTACAAACTATATTTCCACTTCAGGACTGCTGCGTTCCTCCTTTATGATACATCCATGTCTTACTTCCTACTCCATTTTGGCCTTTGTTCAAGTATGTGTTTTTCAGAGATGTTTTCTCTGACTGTCCTTTATGGAACAGTACATTCTTCAATAATGTGGCTCCACAGTATGGCCCACAGTAGATACTCACTGAAGAAATGCACAAATGCCTTTCAGAGCCCTTACCCTGTTACTATGCATTACAGAAAATAAAAAAGATCATAAAGATCCAAGAGAAAGGTATGATACTTGCTGCTTCTCAACAATCTGGACATGGAGCAATCTTGCAGACTCTTACACATTTACCCATCTGTTCAACAACTATTTACCTATCGTGTCCTTACCAACTTAGCATGGAACATATCAAGGTTTGAACAACCTTTAGGAATTACTTTTATAACTGATACGGATGGAAGAGAACTATCCCTACCTTGGGATGTTCGATGAGTCAGGTCAAAAGGAAAGGAAGTAGTCTGTAGGTCTGTCTCAGTGAGAGTCTTGAACTCGGGGTTGAGGTGACTCTGGATACTGTAATGTAGAGAAAGATAGAATAGAAAATGTGGCTAGCTCCAATGAACATACTCTCAGAAGACAGTTGATAACATTATTAAAGGAAACAATGGTTAAATTGCTAAAATGAAAGTTGTGATGGACAGACAGATGCATATACATCATGTTATTTATATCTGTATCCTTTATCTACCTACCTACCTACTTATTTCATTGGTTTTATTCCTCTGGAGAATCTAGTCTAATAGAGGAGTTAAGCAAAGAAGAATATATAGTAAAAAGAAAACCAGATAATGAATTAGATTTACAATTTTAAGTAAACCAACCAACCAACCAACAAACAAAAACAAAAAATTTTAAGTCTACAACCAGTGAACAGGTAAAAATTCCCATAAAAACTCTGGAACCCACAGCTACCCCAGCCATTTAGAAGTGACCTCTGAGGGCTGCAGTTTCAATAATATGCTGCGGATTCCTGGTCAGGGGAGAAACACTTATGAGAGAGGGGAGGGCCCAAAGAGTAGGAAAAAAAGAAGACAGAGAGGAGAGCAATGAAGGAGAAAGTGGGGATGGTGGGAAGATCCAGCATGTGCCATGGGGTTTTCGACTCACTTTTCTCTGGTAACTTCTGAGCTTATGTTTCAACAGGAACTGGTAATTCTCAAAATTCTGTGCTTTTTTTCTTCCTCAGGAGACTCAAATAAAATTGTAGGGTTGGGAAGAGGGGGTTCTGTTTAGTTTCCATGGAAACATCTCTGATTCTATGGTGGCCTCTCACTCATATCTTAATCAGCATGTTGTTAATAAGATAATTGGATGCTGAATTAAAAGTATGAGGAATGAGAGAGAGGCAAGACTTGGTGGTGGGAGATTTGTGGGGAAGTCACTCTGCCTCAGAGGAGAGCAGGGGCCAGATGGGCCTGGATGGATTATGTCTCCTCACCATCCTGCTGCTGTGTGGAGCGCCATGCCCAGAGCAGGGGCACTGAACTGCAACAAATCAGGGTTTAGATCTGGACTCTGCCAAACAGCCCTGTGACCTTGGGACATTCCTCACACTCTCTGGGTCTCATATTTTATTTAAACTTTGAGATGAAGATAATCATGCTCACCGTTGACAATGCTCCATGACTCTTAAACAGCATAAGAACATGAGATGCCTGGCATGAGGATGGAGCATCTTTGGTATTCAATAAATGTTAATCCATCCTTCTTTTCCTGAGAGATTATTTTCTTTCACTTGTTCAATTATTAATTTATTCAACAAATATTGACTGACCAGGTCTAGGATGTGCTAAGCACTGAGCATAAAATGTTGAGGTAGAAAAAAAGGGGTAAGCAAAAATCTAGTTATTTATGACAGAAATATTTGTTATTACTATTATTATTATTATTATTATTGCTATTATTAGAGTTGCCATTAGTATTTCTAGAGTTGTTGAGGTTACTATGCCTGGTGGTGAGAAGACAGTCATTTCTCTCTGATGATGAGAAATAGCTCTTCACCTTCATGGTGCTTGTTTCACCTAGAATACTTTCTCCACCCTTGCTCTTCCTAAAAGTTCTCTGGAGTTATTTGGAGGCCTGTTATGTAGGTGTACCAGTGCTTGGCATTGAGATAACAGCACAGGACTAGAAAGGTATGATCTTTTTTTTCCCAGAGGCTAACAATTTATTGTTATAACCCTGGCCTGCCACCTACCAGCTAACACAGACTCATCCACATCATTGTGTTTAGTTGGAGACCATTCTTTTTAGTTGCTCTATAATATTTCATTTTGTGAATGCATGATGATTTACTTACTCTATTTAACTCCTGGACTTTTGGATAGCTTCCAATCTTGGACTACTACCAACACTACTACTATGAGAAATTTAATACAGCACATGTATTTTGGTGAGCATGTGTATTCATTTTTTATTATATATTTAGGTGGAGGCATATCCGTCATAGGTCTACATATGCATGTATTGAACTTTGGTAAGCAACTGCAATCAGGTGGTGATAGCAGTTTACTCTTCCATTAGCAAGGCAAGAGGGTTCTACCTGTTCCACATCCTAACAATATCTGGTATCATCAGTCTGAGGTCACTGGCTTGTATTGATAGGTTATTTTTGTTCAAATTTGTATTTCCATGAGAATACTTTGATTACCTATTTTCACAGCTTCTTTTATAAAGCACTTATTCAAGTCTTTTGCTCCAAGTGAGTTGTCTTTTTTCCTTATTGATTTGTTGGGAGTTCTTTATGTATTTAGCATTCACATATTATACCTTTGGATATATACATTAAAAATATTTTTCCACTCTGTGGCTGGCCTTTTCACAATCTTAATGGTTTCTTTGAATTTAAATTAATTGTTGCTAACTCCAAGATCAGGACACATTTCACAATGAAAAGTCACATTATGATATTATAGGACAAAAGACATAACTGAATAATGGAATCATCCTAGGCATACCAAGACATGTGTTCATTCTAAGTGTATCTTCCCCACTCTAAGTTAGACCAGACCAGTGAGTCTCAATCTTGGTGGCACATTAAATTACCTAAGAAGCTTTCAAAAACTATTGCTTCCGTGGGTACCACCTCAGACCAGTGAAACAGGATTGCCAAGGGTGTAGCCAAGGGTGAATGATTTTGACCTTTTTTTTTTTTTTTTTTGTCATTGGGAGGTTATTATAGAGTTGTCCAGGTGATTCTGTGACTTATTATGTATGGAAAACTATCAGTCTGGCCTAATGCTTCTCAAACTATGAGCATATGAATCCTTTGGAGTCTTGTCTAAATAAAGATTTTGATCCAGTCTTGGGAGCAAGATGGGACACTGAACTATTTAACTTTCAGATGATGATGATGCTTCTGGTCCACAGAACACAATCTGAGTAGAAGGGCTATAGATGAGCTTTTTCTACCTGGACACTACTGACATTTTTTATTAGATACCTCTTTGTTGTGAGGGACTGTCCTATGCATTGTGAGTTGTTGACCAGCATTTCTGGCATTGTCCTTAGATAATAATTGTATCCCCTAAGATTAGAAAATCAAAAATGTCCCATGCATTGATAAAACTCACTTGGGGAGAAGAAGATCAATGTTGGCTAAGAATGACTTGTCTAAACCCTTTAGACACAGCTTCGAATGGCTGAGAAACCACAGAGAGGACCATGATGGATCCCAGGTTACATTAATAAATAGTTGACTGGACCTAATATTATAGAAATGTTGTAATAATATTTTATTGTTATGACTATATGACGATCCTGATTCAAAAAGTCAAATCAAGTGTGTCACATCTGGATTCACGGAGCTGCTTTGATATTAGCTTATTTCCTCTGGGTAAGATGACTAAACATGGCAGCTGACCTGAAGGCATTACTCCATCTGGTCTCCAGGTATAACAGGTACCCCTGAGGTGTGGTGGAGTAAGAGAGGTAAAGGTGAAGACAACCAATCCTTCATAAAGGTTAGAACACAAGCATATACTCCTCCACCACCAAAATTCTCTTAATGTCCATTCCAAAATGCAAAATACCTCTCTTATGGGCCTACCCCAACACATAAACACTTTATCAGAACATAAGATCCCAGAAAGAAGTTTTTAGTGTATTTAGTAAAGTCCCATAGATTAAAAAAACAAAACCCAAATAAACCACTGCTCTGATTTGTGGGCTGGGGTAGACTTAACACATGCATTTTTTTTTTTTTTAAACCATTGAAATCCTTCATCTTGTGGATCTTATCACGGCTGTTTCCACAGCCATTCTTCCTTCTGTACTTCCCTGTGACATCACAGCTGGCTCCTCATTCCTTCTACCCACTTTTGGAAAAAGGATGCTCTGGTGCACAGAGGAATAATAGCCTACCTTCCTTGCCTCCTTGTACTTTAATTTTCTAGGGATCAAAATTCAAGGAAGTTCCAACTGATATAGCACAATGGACATCTTAACGGCCACAATTATTATCATTAGACATCCACTATCTTTTTTTTCTTTACAAGAGCGCTTCTTGCTACATTTATTTTACCTTTTTTTTTTTTTTTTTAAAGAAAGAGCATGCCAGATAGAATAGAAGTAATCAGAATTCTGAATGCCAAATGGGATTCAAAATACCCATGAATAATCTCAGCTTAATATGCTCTTAGTTTTGGTTTAGATAAGAGATCCTGGCCATAAAATAGTAGAAGAAAATTGATGTAAAGAAATTGTTCAAAATGTAAAGACTATATCTTTTGCATTTGCAAGCCTTCAATTACCCTTACCCTGGTAGTTTCCAAAGATACAATCTATCTTTGAAAGATGGAGAAAAGGTCTAAAGAAAAGTCATTGAAATGAAAACAACTCTGAAGTTTCAAACACCAAATATACCAAGAACATCAATTGCTTTGTTTGAGTTTTCTCCATGCATTAGTCAATCTAAGTCAAGCAAAATTATCAAGCACTCATTATAAGCCATTCAACACACTGAAAATGCAAGAACATTAAGACTTTCACCTTTTAAAAAAATATTACTTATTTGAGAGAGAGAGTGAGCATGAGTGGAAAGGGCAGAGGGAGAGGGAGAAGCAGACTCCCTCCTGAGCAGTGTGCCAGACTTGGGAGTTGATCCCAGGGTCCCAGGATCCCAGGATCCTGGGATCATGATTTGAGCTGGATGCAGAGGCTTAACCAACTTAGACCCCCCAAGACCTTCACATTTTAAGGTTGAAAACAAGACATGAACTTAAACGACCATTATTACCGTCAACATCACCATCACCACCATCATCGTTATCATCACCATGTAATAATATGTATTAACAGGCTTTGTGCCATAAGAAATGAACAAACTCAAAACTTCAGTTTTTTGTTTTTTAATTTTAGCATTTTGTGGACTACAAAATTCAGGGAAAATCATTTGAAACATATGCTGTTTTAGGATGATGTTCGTGTATTACATAAGTGCAAAAATGAGAGGATATAGAGCCCTTCGGGAATTGTAAACAAAACAAAACAGAACGGGAATTGTAAACAAAACAAACCAAAAAAAGTCCACAACAGTTTATTTGTGCAGGTGATGATGCATGGCAGGGAAATAGTCAAGAAAACTAGGTAGAGGGCACCTGAGTGGCTCAGCGGGTTAAGCCTCTGCCTTCGGCTCAGGTCACGATCTCAGGGTCCTGGGATCGAACCCTGCATTGGGCTCTCTATTCAGCGGGGAGCCTGCTTCCCCCTCTCTCTCTGCCTGCCTCTCTGCCTACTTGTGATCTCTCTCTCTCTCCCTCTGTCAAATAAGTAATTAAAATCTTTAAAAAGAAAGAAAGAAAGGAAATTAGTTATGGCCAGAACCCAACACTGTTCAAGGAACTAGGGGCTGGAGGTAGGGGAGGCACAAAAAATGGCTAAAATGGCTTTAGGCATAGTTACTTAGGTCCCTGAATGTGAGGATACATGCAGACCTTAATATGATAGTCCCCATGAATACTACACAATCTGATGTATACAGATGCTCTGGAACATGTGCAGAAAGTATCTAACTTGAAACCCAATCTGTCCATCACTGTGGTTCTCTGAACTGCATGGTCTCACCAGAGGTTCCTCTAATAAGGCCTTGTCAGAAAACTTCTCTTGCCACTTCCCTGAGAGGCAGTGAATTAGACTCTCACATCTGACAGGAAAAGATTCTGGGGCATAGAAGGACACCAAGTAGGAGAGAACAGAAATTTGGCAGAAGCCAGGTTGCCCACGAGCATGTGCAAATCTCTGCAGAGCCCAGATGATGTAATCAGGTGAGTCTAATTGAAAGACTGTTTCCCTTGGAGAAGGTCTTTGGTACAGTGGATGGAGGGTAGAACTGTCATCCTTCCTGCTCTCTCTCTCTCAATTTTGTTTTTCCTTTCCAAACAAGCAATTGAAGCCAGAGGCTATTTTCAGTCCCCTGGCTGAGGGTGAGTGATAGAGTACATTAGTGCATTGGTGGGGCTGGAGGTAAACTTAAAGTGGGAGCCTTGATGGTACAGCCCCACGGAGCTGGCTAGGGGCAGGAGATTGGCAGCAACATTATAACGACAAACAAGATCTGACCAAAATCCTCCAGGACTGTAATTTCAAGTGTTGCAGCTAGTAGACTCTATAGAAATCGAAGGGAAGGAACAGAGGGAGAAAACCAAGCTGTAGGGCTGATTCCCTTCTGATTTGGATGCACAGTTTCAAGGGACAGCATGGACTTTGTCAATTTTAGAGGCACAAAGGATCCCAGGCAGTCTTAGAGAGGGTGGGCATTTGATGGGTTTGTACATAGTTTGTATATATCAGTCTCAAGAATTTTTAAAATTAGGTACATCTATCTACCTATCTATCCTTTTCTTTCTTTCTTTCTTTTTTTTTTTTTTTACATCAGCTGATGGAGCTGCCTTAAATATAATGTTACATTACCCTCTGGCCCAAGGGAATCTCATGTTTTCCTTTTCCATGGTGAAGAATAATGACAATAGCTATTCTTTTCATCAAATATTTATTGGGGATCAGACTCCACATATACACAATGTCATTTATTTGTATAGGGCATATATATATGAGTATATACATATATGGCATAGGTATATGCTCATATGTATATGCTCATATATATATTTGTATATATGCTCATATATAGCATACATATATGCTCATATATATATATATGATATTCTTCAATATTCAACAAAATTCTACAATGTAGACAATAACCCAAATTTGTGGATGAATAATATGAGACTCCCAAAAGCTATGAGACTTGCTCAGTTCCTATTATCTGTAAGGAACTGAACTAGAATTTGAACTCAGATCAGTTTGCCTATACAGCTCATGTGTTTTGTACTGCCCTGCCTACTTGTTGTGTGTGACTGGAGTAGGCCAATACCATGGCTGTTGGTATATCGAAGTTCAGACACATGATATGAGAGGATGATACAGGAGAGCCATGTTTTGGTAATGAAAACTGAAAACAGTTCTTTGAAAATGGTTTGCACAACAGCTGTTAAATGATAATCACTTCACATTTAAAAAAAAAATGCATCAACCCTGAATAAAAGTGGGTTATGGAAAATGAAAATTGCTGAAATTTGATCAATTAACTGTTGAGTCACTAACTAAACTCAGCTAACAGCATTCTGGGCATGAGCTCCAGAGGAGGCTACCGCATCCAGTAGGCCAGTAATTACAGAATAATATGATTCCTCTAATTAGAGACCCAAATTGTTCTTAGGGAAATTTATACAGGGGAGGAGAGACAAAGAAGGAGGAGCCAGAGCTTCCTGCTATCCAGAGGAGGATTTTCAGACACACAGACCTAGAAACACTGCAAAGTGGTCCCTGATTGGCAATTAATTCTGTGAAGAGAAAGCAGTCAAGAAAGTTAAGTGGGGTTGGGGTGAGTTCTTATGCTGCTGAAAGAAGCATTTGAAGCCAAACTCAGAAATGGGTTGTCAGTCAAAATCTCTGGAAGAAGACCAGATGCCAATCAGTGTGGCAGAAGTGAAGCCCAAGGAGCGGGCAGTGCCCATGATCAAGCTACACGGAGACGTCTGGCTAAAACTAAAACAGGCGAGTGGAAAAAAAAAAAAAAGGGCAAGAGTAGTTAACTGGCAGCCAGGGTTTCGGCATGATTAGAGAGAGTGATGTTTGGGGAAGGTAGTTGTGTGCAGACAGGTCCTGCTGAAAGCCCGAGGTTCTGCCCTGAGGGCAACCTTTCAAAAACCTTCTCTCACTTAACTTTGTTTTGTAGCAATTCCCCCAACTGAAAAATAAATAGAAATTATATCTCCTGAATGCCCTCCCTGCTGCCTGCCCCACACACTATATGTATCTAAAGTATATAAAATTTTCTTCCTATAGATTGCAGCCAACATTATCTTGAAATATGGTACAGAACCATTATATGCAAATCAGCATTTGTGGAATGAATGCATAAATGACCGAGGGGGAAAAAATGAATGGATCTGCTGCTGTGTGTGTGTATGTGAGTGCATCTGCACCTATCGAAGGAATGTCCTAGTGTCCTAAAACATACAGAAGCCAGAGGACTGACTTAGTACAAGCTCCTTTACTTGTGTGAATATCTGAAGACTGGGATAAACAAGCCTACATTTCTTGAAGAGAAAGTGAGAAAACATAAATATTAAAGGAAATCCCCCCAGCTTAAATTAATTCACAGTTATGATGAACCTGTCCCTATTCTAGAAATAGAAAATAATAATAATAATAATCATGATAATAATATTACCACCACCCACAATAAAAGCAGTGATAATCACAGCAGTTACTGAGTTCTCATTTTGTATCAAGTACAACGTGATACATTTAACAGTTTGGCAGTTAACACAACAGTACTACAAGGCAGGTGCTATTATAATCCCTCTCTACTGATGATGAATTTCACATACAGTTAAGTGATTCAAATAATGTCATTTGAACTAAAGGCATGATGAAGCTGGATATTCATCCCCTTCAGTCTGACATTAGAGCCCAAATTAACTAGAGACACAATGAGGCAAATACCAAGCACAGTCTTCCAATTTCTCTATTCAGTGTGAGGACAGGATATTTAAATTTAAATTTAAATTATGAATTCTGCCTTTCAGGGGTCTATTCTTCATCTTCTTATCTATGAAGACATCTACCCATGCTTGTTAAACCACACTGAGCCTGCACAGAGCACATCTGTATGTGAGTAAACTGTTGAATTAAGTAAATGCTTGTCACTTCAGGGCATTATCATGTCATTGGTGATCAGTATTCTTCCCCCCTCCTTGTTTTTCTGAGAGAGGTTTATATGCATAACCCAAGGTGAAATTTCCACAGGTTCCCCAGTGGAAATGGAATTTGCCTCTGCTTGTCTAAGTGCCCTAAAACCTTTAAAAAAAATTGAGAGTGAGATACTAGGATTAGGCCCTCCATTCATAGTCATGTGCTTTTCTTTCTTCTTTTTTTTTTTTAGAATATTTTTTTCTTTTTTTTTTAAGATTTTTTTTTAATTTATTTGACAGATCACAAGTAGGCAGAGAGGCAGGCAGAGAGAGACAGGAGGAGGAGGCAGGCTCCCTGCTGAGCAGAGAGCCCCATGTGGGACTCGATCCCAGGACCCTGAGATCATGACCTGAGCCGAAGGCAGAGGCTTTAACCACTGAGCCACCCAGGCGCCCCATGATGTGCTTTTCTGATCAAAGGAACCCTAAGCAATGAATTTGGAATCCTGGTGGTGGGGGGGAGGAACCCTAGACGTGTGCAACTGAACAGGAATACACAATTTAAAATACTGTACAGGGTTACCTAGATGACTCAGAGGGTTAACCATCTACCTTCTGCTCAGGTCCCGATCCCAGGGAACACATCCTTCTCTCAGCTCAGTGGGGAGCCTGCTTCTCACTCTCCCTCTGCATTTCCCCCAACTGGTACTCTGTGGCTCTCTCTGTGTGTTAAATGAATGAATGAATGAATGAATGAATATCTTTAAAATAAAATAAAAGACTCTACAATGTACAATTTATAAATAAATATACAATTATAGGAATCCTGTAAAGAAGACTAGGAGGTCTCTCTCCTTGCTGACTTCATTCTGGCATTTTCAACACTTTGAAGTATTAGTGGTTATGGAGAAGGATTTGAAACCCATGGGAATGAATTCTAAATTTAGGCTTAAGTGGTCATTTTTGAGCTCTTTTTAGAATAGAGGAGTTAATACCCCAGAAATTTCTGAGTATGTGTTCAAATTAAAGTATGTACTCTGGATGAATTTTAGTTTTAGAAATTTGGACTAATGCCTTCTTTGGCTGAATGGGAAGGTGACAAATGCTCCCCAGAAGCAACCACAAAAAATTGCTCTATTTTGACCCTGAAAATTACAATGAATTGTTTTGCATTTTATCTTAATAAGAAAGAAAAATACCCTAAAGTTTATATTTCTTCCATATCCACCCGCCACAGGGACTCATAAATGCCTGCTAATGAAATTAAGGAGAACTATGTGCTCAGGCACTATTAGCCCCAAGCATGGAAAAATAATTAAATTAAATACTTAATGAGAGGCATTCTTTTTTTTTTTTTTTTTTTAACTTGGTTCTGAAATGTTTATGTTATGGAAACTTTTTGACCTTACTGTATCTGCTTAATTGGGGCTGAAACTTTTTACATTATATCTACTCAATAAATGTTTGATCATGATGAAAGCCAAATACTTTTGAATATTTTAACAGCAGCAACAACAAAACACTTGTGGTGCATAGTCCATTTTTTGGTCAATACCCTTGGACTATTATCTCACAAAATCAGCGACAGTGTTTCTCTTTGTCTTATAGACAAAGGAAGCATTTCCTGCTTGGAAAATTTTGAAACCAGGAGTTTTGAAACCAGGAAAGTTTTGAAACCAGGGTCAAGGTTTAATTTAAATCAATTTTTACATAAGTTTACAAGTTGCGTCAGTATTTTATTAACATCTCTGAAAACTTCAGAGAGTTTTTGAGGCTTTTCATATGAAGTCCTCCACAATCAGATTTCAATCTTCAGTCCCAGTGCTTTTTCACTGTGTCCCACAGGCAATCACTATTCCCTAAATTTCATTCATAACAAGAGTGAGATATACGTAAAATAGCCCATAGTCTCAGACTGATGAGTCAAAGTGATTTGTTTGACATTTTGGGTATTTGAAAACTGGGATATTTTACTTAAAAAGCTAGAACTTCAACAACACTCTAAAAAAAAGTGGAGGAAACATGTAGGTTCATATTCCTATATGGCAATAATTAGGTAGAACTAAGTAATGTCTGAATTCTAGAGATGAAGAAGGAAGTCTCTTGTTTGTCACAGTCTCTTCCCCTCCTTATTGTCTTATCTCTGGGCATTTATTTAGTTCATGTACAATATATACTTGACCATTATGTATATTTGAATTTGCTCATCGTGTACCTTATATATTATTGTCTTTATATAGTACCTCTTGGACACATCTTTCTGTTCTTCTCTGTCTCCCTCTCTCTCTCTCTTTTTTCTCTCTGACAGATGCTTTCTCAGCTTCTTCAAAGGTACCATTTTATGCGGGGGGGGGTATCTTTTTCTGATACTTATACCCTTTGCCCAGAATTAATTATACTCTTAGCTGTCTTCATGCATTCAACAAACACTCAGGGAGCATAGGCCATATGTTAGGCACTCTGCCAAGCATTGGAACTTAAGTGGTAGCTGACTGCAACTGACCCACATGTATCCAAGAGGTGTTCCCAGTGTCATTTGAACACATTGCTGTTAAGGTTCTGATGGGGCTTATAGATGTGAAAACTAATTGATGTGACGTGAGAACTAATGGAAAAGTCAGGGTGGTTCACCTAATAACTGCCATTTCTACCAGGCATACAGTAGTAGCATAGGTCCCTCCCTTACCACTATTGGGCTGTGTCCATTCGATTTATTTTGGGAAATGAAATGTGAGAGGTACTGATGGGTATCACTTGTTTAGGGGAAAACATTAAAAAATGATAAATGATTTACCACACTCTCTCTTTCCCTCTGCCAAACCAGCAACACTGGCAGCTCCTCCAATGACCTAAGTCCTAGAATAGGGTGAAGCAGAGCAGGGTCACCTGCTGACCACATGATGGATATGAGCTCTGAACAAGAAATAAAACTCATTCTTTTAACTTCAGCGTTTTTAGTTTTACGCAGTATATCCTAGTCTGCCTCATTTAGTGCTTCTTGTCAGAGACCAAAAGATTCTAAGATTATATGTATTATATATATATTTATATTACATATATAAATATATTTTATTTTATATATATATAAATATATTTTACATATATTTATATTTTACATATATTTATATATATATAAATACCCATTCACACACACACACAACTAAATATATATACAAACATATATACAACAAAATATATATACACTTACAACTAAAAACACATTTTACAATTTGGGCTAATAAAATTTCTCATTTGCTGTAATTATAGCAGTTGAAAACATGTTTATTATGCTAAGGTTTTATTTTCTTAAATTAAATATTATTCTCATCAGTTTCCCTGAACAAAGTGAGTCCTTAGACCTTTATTTAAATAGAAATATTTTTCCTTTTGTAAAATGATCCATGTACTATCTAAACTCAGGAAATAATCTTCTGGAGAAAAGTCCTCTTTAAAAAATTTTCAATTCTATTTTTGAGGTGAATGTCAATGAAATATAAGATATATCCAGAAAATCACATAAATGAAAAGGTTAATAGATTTTCATGAAATGAGCACAACTGAGTCATTATCTTTGAGACCAACATGGCCCTCCCCTCAAAATCTCTTTCACCCCATTTCAGTCAATACCCTCCCTGCTTATTGTTAGGATTAACCGCGACAGGAACTTACAACACCACAGATTAGTTTTCCTTATTTTTAAACTTGATTTAAATGGGACCATACTGCATCTAGTCTTTGACACTGAATTGCTGCTTTACCTTAATCTTCATAAGATTCATTCATTTTGTGCTGTGTAATTGGAGTTCCTTTCTCCTCAATCTTATATTGTAATCCATTGTGTAGATATGCCCTAATTTATTTATCTACTATATAGCATGTGAGCATTTAGACTGTTTTCAGCTTTTTACTACTAAAAATAGTATTGCTACATTTTTAAAAATGAACATTTTTGTACATGTCTTTCAACGAACATGTGAATGTTCTCATGAACACATACTTTTAAGCTCGGGGTAGAATTGCTGGATAATTCAACTTGAAAAAATACTGCCAAGCAGTTTTTCAAAGCGGTTATACCATATTACATTTCTACCAGAAATCTACAAGATCTCTGATTACCCTAAATCCTTTTCAATACTTAGTATGTCTAGTCCTTCCCTCTTTCCTCTTCTCCTTCCTCCTACTTCCTCTCTCTTTCCTTCCTCCCTCCCTCCTCCATCTCTCTCTCCTATTGTTTTCAGCGTGTTGTGGTATTACACTTATTACACTGTTGTTCTGTCCTTCCCCGATTACTAGTGAATTTGTACCTGTTCATGTGTTTTGCCATTTGAAAAATATCCTTTGCTTTTTTTCTTTTTGATTTGCTGGAGTCCTTTATATAAGAGCCCTTTATTTATTATAAATAAGAGATCTTTGTGAGACATGCTTTTCAAAGCACTGAAGAATCTTACTGATTATCTTTTACTCAGATTCCTCAAGTATTAATGTTTATTACTTCCAATGCTTCTTTTTTCTCTCCCCTTCTGTCATCTAATCTGATAGTGTAGAAATAAATTTCTATGAATAAGATGGGGCCTCTCCTGCCTGGCCTGCCATGCCAGCAAGCCAAAAGTTAGATAATTTTAGCATTCCTGTAAATGCTCCACTGGACCAAAAACGTAGTATATTTGACTCAGCATATGTAAGCCAACTCTGGGTTTTTTCACCCCAAAGATGACTATATGACCACACACAATTAAATATTTTTATTTGTCTCTTCCTTATTCTTTTTTTTAAAAAAAGGATTTACTTATTTATTTGAGAGAGAAAGACAGAGAGATTGAGAGAGGGAGAGAGGGAATCCTCAAGCAGATGACCTGCTGAGTGCAGAGCCCAACCTGACCCCAAGACCCTGAGATCATGACCTGAGTCAAAATCAAGAGTTGGACATTCAACCCACTGAGCCACCCAGGTGCCCCTCTCCTCCTTATTCTTTATCCTATAAAAGTTTCTTGCCTTTGCCCCATTTTGCAGTTCTCCAAAAGGTGGCTGTCAGCTTCATGAAGTGTTAAATGAAGTTTGTTTGCATACACCTAAACTGTCTTCTTTAATCACTTTTTAAATGATAGTTAAAGGATTTTTTTTTATGAATGTGCATTTTTAAATTTTATTGTAGTCCAGTTTATCTTTTGTTGTCTACATGGTTAGAGCTTCTGGTGTCCTTGTTAAGAAAACTTTGTCCTCAAAGCCATGGATACATTCTACTTATCTTTCTTCTGCTTCAGTTTAAAGGATGTGTACTGACATTATTGTTTATATTCCTGGACGTTTATTAGGTAACAATGGGGACATTAGGTAATTATATTCATAGACTTATGGGCATCTTCATTATTCCCTTAAGGACTTAAGAGAGATGTTTATCTATCTTTGATTCTATTCTTTGACTCTATGTTTTTGTTTTATTTTGTATATATATGTTGGTTCCTGTTATGTTGAATACTTTTAGTTTAGACTTACTAAAGTTCCAAGAAGCAAGTATGGGTTTAAGGAAAAGTACCATTTAAAATTTCAAACCATGGCAAAAGAATACTCCATATAACTCAGCTCAGCCTAAGTTTAAGGAAGGCCAGCAGCAGCCTTGTGTAAAGTAACACTTGGTCTGTCTTTGCCTTTTTTGTGTCACACAGTGGAGAGGAAATATGGACAGGTGACTACAGTGTCTAGGTATGTTTGATCCAAAGTACGCAGTGTCCCTTATTAGCCTCCCACCCTCAAGCCCGCACAGATATATGTCTTATTGATCTAGTGAACTTTCTGACCAAAAAAAAAAAATCAGTAAGAAAAAGGAAAATTATGATTGATTCAATTCACTGGGACTAAACTTTATGAAAGAACTCGATAGGATTGAATCAGGATGAGGAGGAGCAAGAACGTTACCTTTTGGGCACAATTGTTTATTAATAAAACATATGGAAATTAAATGAGCTAGACTAAACAGTCTTCTCTTTATAACACATCCCAAGAACTATATTATTTTACACTGGGATAAAACCTTCCTACAGTATGCCCAAATATTTACTTTCACATTATGAACATTTGAACTCTTTTGACATTTTCTACAAACCTCAGAGCATCCATTTAAACCCAACTGCTCACTTTTGCCTTTTAATTTCTTCATGCTGTAATTTAACACTAGAGTTACTTTTCTGATGGATTTGGTATGAATAAATTACATTCTACAAATGTTTCAAACGTTCAATAGGCTCTAACCAGTCATCATTTATCTATGAGTACCCTTTAGAAAAGAACAAAATGATCTTCATTTTTTTGATTTGTACAATTTAAATCTAAAAACTGTGCAGTTATGTAAGTGCAAGATTAAGGACTTCTCTCATTGCAAATTTCTAATCCTCCTGCTGGGGGATTATAAACTCCCATGCTGTTATAAAGTTTCTCTGTACACAAGGGTCTTATAACTGACTGGAAGATTGAAGGCTTTTTTTTTTTTTTCCAATTTAAATACGTTTGAATCATAGGAGTCCATTAGAAATATACGGCTTCATTGGAATTAGAAGAAAATACACCCTTTGTTCAACATTTAATATTGCATTTCCAATTCATATATAATTGTTTATATGGTTTTCAGTCTCCCATAACCCAAATAAAAAAGGTTTTACATTCTACAGCTGTAAATTTCAAAAGACAACGTCAAAACATTCAGTAGAACAGAATTTTCTTATCGCTCCCGGCAGACTCTCAGCTTCAGCATGGCATGGGGAGAAAAGGGCTTAATTATAGCAGTTTCCTATTACAGTAACCTACGTGGTTACCACATGTTGCAAAGTTAACAGACATGAAAAATGTGGATCTTGTTTCTGTTTATTTTTCCAAGACGTTTGGTAGGGAGAGCTGTGTCAGGGGAGCAGAGTCATCGCCTTTGGGGTACCCCTTAGTGATCACTAAATTTACATTAAAATGAACTATTGTAAGATTTAAACAGTCTCCATCTTGGGTGTGCCTGCATTTAGTGGGTGATTCAGTAGAACTCAGGTCTTAGTCTGAATCAAGACATGTGTGTGTGTGTTTGTGTGTGTATGTTGGGGGATGTTTTCCTGAGCCTGAGCTTGTATGTATGTGGTGGTGAAGATAAGAAACATAGAGGAGCTGCCTCTTCTCTCTCCTGTGGAGTTAGTAGATGAGGGAGGGATCTGAGGAGGATCCAGATGATACAGAATGAAGGCCAATATATTTGGTCATGGAACAAGCCCAGCTACTTGCGCTTGCCACAGTACCTATAATGCATTAGAGCAACCAAGAAAGTAAGAGAGAAATGATGAAAGGTACCTTCCTATAGTGGTACTTAAGATTGTGGTCATGGATACTTGGGTCTAGATGCAGCTCTGCCATAACGGGTCATAATGTGAAACCTTAGTCAAGTCACTTCCACCCTCTGGGCCTTAGTTCAACTGTTATTAAGAAATGGGGAAGAAAGATGATGATTTTTGTCTCTAAGATTCCTTACATTGATGTCATGGGTACTGATATAAGGGTCTAGAAGAAGCTGGACCTCTGATAACCAAGGGTGATGGCTGAGCCAGGATGCCCATAAACAAGACCACGAGAAAATGCTGGGTGTAAAGGGATGTCACTTCAGCAGGAATCCTTCTGATTTTATTTTCAATTGTCTGGAAAGAAGTAATTTTATTTTCAATTGTCTGGAAAGATTTGCTTGGTTCAGAAACCAAAAATTAGAAAACTGACACCTGAACCTAGGGGATGGTCAATATGACTAAAGCAGATACAGGGGTAAAGACTATTGTCCGTGAAAGGTATACATTCACACACTTGGTACAGTGTTGTAGATCTGCTAACCTTGTGAAGGGGACTGACATCAAATGTTGGCAAGCTAATCACCTCAGTCCCCCAGCTGTGCCTTATGTAGGCTCTGCTAAATGAGTTGGTGACTGTAGTACCCAAGGTCAGCAACTCCACTACCTGTATTTAATGGTGTTAGCAGCAGCACCAAGCCCAACAATAAGAAAACCTCCCCCAGAATTTCTGAAATGGAAGTCTGGCATCTAACCACATAATAATCTGAACTGCCGTTTTTTTTTTTTTAATTGTATTTTTCAATAAAGTGAAAAATAGGAGGGAAAGGAGAGGACAGAAGGAGTCAGGTGCAATAAAGGGAAACACTTGAGTTTGCTTCAGAAGGTTTGCCTCAAACCCCAGTATCTTTTCTTTTTCCCACATCTCATTTAAAAAAAATACATATATTTATTTATTTATTTACTTAAGAGAGAGAGGGAGGGAGAGAGAAAGAGTGCACAGGGGGAAGGACAGAGGAAGAGGCAGAGAGAATCTCAAGCAGACTCCGTGTTGGGCATGGAGCCCTTCACAGGTCTCGATCTCATGAACCGAATACCATGATGGGCCAAAACCAAGAGTCAGATGCTTGACCAGATGAGCCACCCAGCTGTCCCTTTCTCCCACATTTCTGTCTCTTCCCTCCTTCCTTTCATTTCCTTCATTCACATACTCCTGTTTATTCTATTCTTTATCTGCTACTTGGGCCAGGCACCACCACAGGCAAAGTGAGGGCAGTTCATAAACAAGAAAAACATGTGATCAGTCCATTGGACTTACTTTTGGTGGTGGAGACAGGAAATAAAGAGGCTATTAGAAAGGATCATGTGCTAACTAAGGTGATAGATGATCTGAGAAAGAACTGATAGCTCTTAGACAACCAGTGAAACGAAGGAGAACTATGTAGTCTGAGAAATCCATGTGCCAAATGGACTAATCTTCTCAAGGGGGTCAGGAAGGCTTCTCTAAAGAAGTATCATTTAAAAGAAGAATAGCTATATAAGTAAAAGTACTAGGTTTCCAAGTTAATCAGGATCAGAGACAAAATTGAAACCACTACTGCCTTTTATTTATTTATTTTTTTCAGTTCACCCATGTGTGTTTCTTTGTACAGCCAGTGCAGGTAGAACTGGGTATTATTCTTGATATGTTTTAAATTCCTTGTTTTCTTTTCTCACAGGTGATGATCAAGGTTTTTACTTCTAAAAGAATTCTTAAGTGCTCTGTCCTTCCTTAAATTCACAGACAAAAGGAAGCGAATACCATTCTTACTCAACTAGAAATGTTCATTTGTGTAAAACATCGAAAGATCTACAATTGTCAATTTTTGAATCTCCGATGCTAGGCACTGTATTGAGCATTTTATATTTATTTTTATTTTTATGCTTTTTAAAGATTTTATTTATTTATTTATTTGACAGACAGAGATCACAAGTAGGCAGAGAGGCAGGCAGAGAGATGGGGGGAAGCAGGCTCCCTGTTGAGCAGAGAGCTCCTGATGTGGGGCTTGAGCCCAGGACCCTGAGATCATGACCTGAGCTGAAGGCAGAGGCTTTAACCCACTGAGCCACCCAGGCACCACTGTGTTGAGCATTTTAAATACATGATCTCCTTTGATGTTTGCATAGTTGTATAAAATATTTCTCATCATTTTCCTTTTTAAAAATTTTTCCCATTTTACAGATGATGAAACTAAGTTACAGAGAGATAAAGCAGCTAATCCATGAACTAGTGATATACTAAACCTGGAAATGTTCAGCCAGAAAGTTCTGAAGCTCTCATCTGCATATTTAATTTCGTTCATTACATGCCTCTTCAGTTTAATCAGCTTTTGCTTTTCCTGCAGCTCAAGGAAGGGAAATAGACTTTCTTAATATGGCAGAACTTTGTGAGTATAGTGTCCTTATATCACCAGTAACCAGTATGGGGAAGGAAAAATGTACATAGTTTATGATGCAAATTCTCTCTCTAGCCATTTCTTCTGGATGAAAAGATATAGAGATAATAGTTAGATATTTAGTTTAGAAGTAATTATGTTTATCATGTAGATAGATCTATATATAGATTTAATGATGTCTTACTGGTGGATATACATTTTTAATTTTACTACAGTACAGTTGATCCTTTTTTATCCCCTTTTATGGCTGGAGTTTTTATTTCAGGATGGGAATCCAGAAAATCTGTGTCCTTTGGCACAGCATCTTAATGTCTCTACACTGAATCTTCCCACCTAACAGTGGAATTAATTACATCACCTATCATGTAGGCGGGTGATTGATGGAATGCACATCGGTAGCATCCTTGGTGGTCATTGGACAGAAGTCATCAAAAGTGAGATATCATGTCATAGTGAACACAAAGGATGGTATGAAGGAAGAGATCATTTGAGGGCATACAGGGTAGATGTGTAGATGGACGGAGGTGGAGGAGAGAAGGTGTAACTTCATTCTTTCTGATTATAACCAGCTATCCTGTAGTTTTTCATAAAGCTTCCTAAACTGGAGACAGTATATGAGCTCTAACAATGTGAAACCCCCAAATTATAAGCAACTTTCCTTCAAGATAAGTAGGCTGAAGATAACTGCTCACCTTTGAGATCTATGGGTTCCCTGACTCTCAATACAATTTATCTGCCCTCCTCTTCCAAAAGTTATCTCGTCCAATCTTTGTAACTAAGCCCTACTCTCTTATCAATAGAATGCGAGTCCCTTAAAGACAAGGTCAGTGCAATTGTTTCCACCCTCTGCACCAGGGTTTTTACATGAAGGAGGTAACTCAGAAATGTTGGCTTACTAAATATGGAGCAATTTCTTCTTCACCTACTTTTCTTTCTCTTCTCTGCTCATTGGCTTAGAGTCACCATCACAAACACTTTTTTCTGCTTTCCAGGTTTCTTTGCCTCCAGGTTTTCATGACTTTTGTTTATATGTTATAACTTCAAGTTTTCAGGCATTCAGCTAACCATGATGTGAGATTTATAATAACCTGCCTCGTGGTTTAGACTTTGTTACGAACCTAGCTGCACAGCCTTGACAAACCACTGCCCTCTCTGAGCCACAACTTCCCCAACTGCAAAAGGAGGCAGCAGGCTTGCTGACGCCTAAGAACCTTAATTATTGAAATTCTGTGACTTTTGGGAACCTACCCTCATTCCAGAAGTAAGTAAGCTCTGAAATAAATTTCAAATGGAAATTTTTTCTTCTTCTTCTTCTTCTTCTTCTTCTTTTTTTTTTTTTGTGAGGAGGGAAGGCTTGCTGACTCCTGTGAAGTTTATCTAATCAGGCATGAGGGTCAGGGTATCTTCCCAAATCTGTCCCTGTGTCAACAATGCTTTTCAGACTATCCTTGTTTCATTTTTAACTTCATATGACATTCACTTCAACACAGAAAACAAAGGTTTAGCTAGAAGAAAAATAATCTCTGATCATGATGGCTCCAATTCCATCACCAATCCAATGTGATATTTTAAACACTTTAACATCCCTTGGCCATATCTGTCTTTATGTAAAATGGAGAAAATCATACTTTGTTCCTGAGAACACTGTTGCAAAGGAACAACAGATAGGAAGGACTGGACTCGAAGTCCTGTCTTTAGCATTTACTATCAATTACTTTATCAACATTTAGTGGTAACTCAGTTAACTTTTCTGAAGCCTTTTAAGATGATTATATCTTCTTCATGGGACTGTTGTGAAAAGTACAGACAGTAGCTTAGTTTCTGGTACTTAGTAGGTGTTAAACACATGGTGGTAGCAGTAATTAATGCCTGAAATTATGTCTAGGCTAAAGGCTTAAATGCATTTCTTTTGCTAAGTTCTAGATGCAGTCAGGATGACTATTGCTAAAAGGACACATGGTGGGCCCTGTTGTCCCTTCTTCTGAGGTCTGGAAGAAGATCTACAATACACATAGAAATACATGGCTAAGCCCTAAATGGCTTTGTTACCTTTTGAAAATCAGTTCTCATTCTTTCTCTTTTCTTGCCTATAATTTAAGGGGTTTCAATTAAGTAATTGCCAATTTTTTTTTCAGGCTTTACAATGTTAGGGGTGAGAGATTGAGCATTTCTCTTTTTCCTGGGAGCAGTCAGTAAGGATTTGATGGTTTCAAATTTCAGATAAATGGTGGCTGTGCCTGGAAGTATAACAGGGGGACTTCAGCTGTGTTAAATCCATTGCACAGTGGGGAAACCTCTGTTTCAAGGATGCCAGCGGTGATGCTCTATTTGTAATTCTAGTACATCATGTATTTCTTGGCCAGTATATTCACCAAGTCTCAGAAATATTTATGCCATTCTTTGTTCTACTCAAAGACCAAAAGACTTAGCCTCTCAGAGCTATATGGCATTTTTTTGTACAAAGGCTTGATAAACAACAGGGTATGCTAATAATAATCATTATGAGGATTTTTTTATGATAAAACTATATCTATGCCAAATTCTCTAGGCATCTAAGAACGCCAAACTGAATATATTGCCTAATAAAAGGGCAGCCCAGCTCTATAAATCTCAAGCATAGTGAAGAAAAATTCTCCATAACCACCATCAACTGCATAATAAATAAAGCAACTATTCACCCATGTAAAACAAAGGAAAAAAAGGAGCTTTAAAAAGCACCAGCACTTTGTATCCAAGGACTTTAAAGCAAAGATGAAAACCTAGAAAGGCGTTATATGCTGAAAGGGTCTACTGGCTACTCAAAGTTAAACGACACCTCTTCTTAGGTACTGAGTAAGCCAACAAGCCATTATCAACTATATAGCAGCTGAGTTAGTTAGAAGAGGATATGTGTGCTATAGTAACACACATCCCCAAAATTTTTGTGAATTAATCCATCAGATTCAACTTCCTACTCATGTCAAGTCCTATGCAAGTTCTAAGTTTGAGAGTCTCTTCTCCACCAACTTAAAGATCCAAGCTGGATCTTGGCTGCTTCCCTCTGGTGACTTTGACATCTCGGTGCCCTTCACGTCCATGCAAACAAGGAAAAGAGATAAGCAGGCATAAAAGACTTACCCTTTCCTAACTACCTTGGACTGAGAATAACACAAGCGAATTCTGCCCCCGCAGTCCATGACCCACTACTAGATATAGGGCCCTAACTTTGTTGTGAGAGAGACTAAAATAAAGGTGGCTTTCTTTTATCCACAGGGGTGGATCTTGTCTATGTCTCTTAGCTTGCTGAATGGCCTTATAAAGCTTGCTTGCCCACTTGGACTATAGGATATTCTAGAGTGAACACATAAAACAGTATTGTCAAATGGTAGGATTATCTCAAAGATCAAGTAGCATAATGAGCACAAAAATATTGAGCTTGCCATAAGGTAGCAACCAAAGGGGAGCTTATATATACCATGAAGAACATGGGTCCTGGTGATAAAATATTTTTGTTCAGATTCTGACACCAACACTTATTTAAGCTGCTTTTTGTCAAGTTACTAATTTTTTTTTAAGTTTCAGTGTTCCCATTATTTAAATGAAATAGTGATATTTGCCCTAAAACCGTCACAGGTGAAATATGCATTTCTTTTTAGATGATAGGTTTGGAAGTGTGATAATAATCATTATATACTTAATAAGTGTAACATACTGATAGATGGACTGAGTTGAGGGTTTTAGGTCCCTGGAGATCCTTTTGAAGTCAGACAGAATGCTTTCAGCTGCAAATAACAGATGACCTAACTTAAAACAGAATTAAACAATGGGCACACTCATTATCTTCCATAATGACCAGTCCAGAGGAAGGTTAATATGGAAGATCATTAATAACTCAAGTTTGTGTTGTGTCTCCACACTCAAATCCTTTATGCTAACGTTGTCCTCACACTATTAACAAAGAGACTGTGCCGGTTCCACTTGTCAATACCTCACAGAGCGGTTAAGAGTACAAAGAAGGATCATTATTCACTGTTTTTCTTTCTTCAGCCTGAAGAAACACATAAATTCCGCTCTCCCTTCCCCTCCTTCCTAGCAGAAATTTCCCCCAAATTATGTCTTATGACATTTAAGTTTCATTTCCTCTCTGTAAAAGAGGATATTAAAAGCTACCTCATGAGTCTTTTGAAATGACTGAATTAAATTATGCAACATTTCTGGCACATAGTAGGCACTCAGTCAGTTTTATTATTGGTAATAGTGTTAATAATCAGTATCAGTGTAATGGATAATTAGAAGAAGAAAAACTCTCTATGGTATCTTATTTCATATTCCTTTCCTCCTGGTCTTGTTGGGCATATATTATCCTATTTCCTTTCCAACAAAGCTTCCGTCAGTATCTATAGTTCTCATGTATTTATGCAAATACAGCTTGAAAAATATGTTTGTCCTCATTGTTCAAGAACAGGGGCATGGGTAAGTCAATTGGGGAAAGACCACATGATAGGAACTTAACGAGCCATTTAAGATGGTATTTGTGTCACATTTTAATAAAATGGAGAAGAATGTGTTACAATATTAAAAATCTGTTTCCAAAGTATATACATAATATGATCTCAACTATGTAAAAGAAAACTATGCAGAGGAGAAAAGCTTGGAGGGAAAAGCACCAAATTTAATAAACTTTGGCTCTTGTCAGAAATTCTGTGCAGTTTTTTGTTGTTGCTGTTGTTCTTTATCCATTTTATCCAAATTTTCTTTCTTGAACATTTATTATTTATATATTTAAATAAACTGGGTTGAATATTGAATAAGAGTTCTCAATATAGACATACAGATAGCTGTAGATATGTAGATATGACCAATTTTTGAGGTTATACCTGGCCTTGTGTTAAACTCATTTCATGGGCATTACCTCATAAATTTCTTGCTAGAACCCCAGGGAGGAAGTATACTTATTTCCATCATTACTTCCATATGATGAAATTGGATTTTAGATGAGGAAGTAAATGACCAAACTTACCTACTCTGAAGGAGCTGGTATTGGAAATCCTAGGTATCAGCCCCCAACACCCATGGTTTGGACCACTCCAAATACCTCTGCCTTTATAAAGCAGGGGCATAGTGATGAATTGCTTGTTGGTAATATGATAGAGGTAATTTAAGCACAGAGCCAGGTAATCTAAAAGGTCTCATTCAATGTAGTGATTCTTTGATTCCATGAAAGAGTAAAGTGGGATGCATGTTTTGAATTTGTGAGTGCCCAGCAGAAACTAATGTGTAAACTGGTAAGAAATACCTGGTTGTGGTAGAGATGAAAGGGGGGGAGAATAGTATGAAAGTCATGAGAAGTGGAAAGTGGCATTTTGGTCTTCCTGATTACTTTGCTGCATCATCACAGTAGATGCTGGCTAATTCTAATGGCGAGTGTTGTATACCCTACTTCTCAGTTGATGGCTTCCTGTTTATACAAATATGGGTCATGAATACACTTGCATTTCAGACTGGAAACTAAGGGTGGAAGCTGCTGTTCCTTGGAATAGGAGACACAAGTGATTCATTTTAAAGTCAAATAATTAAAGATATAAATTAAGCTGAGACAGTAAACATGAGACTTACAACTCACCAGTGCTAGGTATGTTAAGATAAATTTGTGCTGGCATTTTTAGTACCCTGGTTACTCTAGTGAGGGAGCTATAGTGAGCTAGAGGGAATTTGCCTAAATTAAATTTTTACAGCCAGAGTTAAATCTGATCTTGCACAATTCTGTGATTTTTTTTTTTCCTAATGTGCACCAATATGATGATTTGACTGTATAAATTTTCTGTTGGGAAAAGAACACTCCCACAACAAAACCCCATGTAATTTCTGCTTGTTGTTGTCATGTTGAAGAATTACAAACGTAAAGATTACCTTTGCATGTAGTGGAGATACACTGATATGACATAAAATGGACAGAACTCAGTGTCTATATTATATATTTTGAACATGTTATTTTTAAATGTCAATCCCAAACCATAGACGCTGCCTGAACTGAAATGTGATGTGGATGTGAAGTTGAAAATGACATTGACACATTGAAATCTATCAGATAATGATAGGATGACAGCAGAAACTTGAGGACACTTGGGACTTAGTTGCTGGGGATATCTTCGGGAAGCACAGGGTTAATATCATAAAGAATACTTCTTTTTTCTACCTCCTCAGTATTTAACCTTTCCTCTTCCAGTAAGAACACTCAGATTCTGGAGACATTATTTTTAGTCTTTCTGGGTATAATAGGGTTGACTGTTTTTTAGTGCCAGGACATCAGCATATAACCAGTTTTGGCTAATTAGCATCTCGTATAATTGGGCTTTAAAGCTTGATTTAGAGACAGTGAGAGATAGCCTATACTGGGTTAATCTGAGTCAATATTCATATATATGTATATATATACATATATGTGTGTGTATATATATATGTATGGAGATAGAGGAGTGGTGTATTAGGAAGGGTTTTATACTATAGTTGAAAAATCCCATTGGTAAATGGCAAAATGGTGTAACTTGTACATTGCAAACAAACAAAAGAAATTCTCACTATTCCATTATCAAGTGGAATGGCTTGTTTTAGAATTAATAAAAGAAGCCAGGATCTCCTGTAACAGGTTATAGAAGAAACCAAGATTTGTCTCTTAAAAGAGCGTATTCAATCTGATGAGTCAAGAGCAGCTGATAAGTGCATTCACCTGTCAGTGTTTGTGGAGTTCATAAAAGAGAAAGTGATCACAGACCAAGGCTTGCGTTATGAACCACTGCATTTAAAAGAAAAGACAATGATGTGTTCAAGCTTATCAGAGATTTCTGTTAGAAGCATGAAAACACTGCCACATGCGGATTGATCTACACCAGTGATGCCCTGCTAAGCTTGGGTAAGCTCCAGAACTGTTCCCTAAGAAAGGAGTACCTCAAAGCTTCATTACAGATTATATGTTGCATAATCATAAAAAGGCTGCAAAACCAATTCATCATAATCAAAGGAAGCTTTGCTTACTGCAGTGAACATAGTCAACTTCAAGGGAAAATGTGCTCTCAATTATCATTGATTCTATTAATTTGTTAATAAATTGATAGAGAGCACTGCTTTTCTTTTCCTTGAAGAAGTGGGGTGAATTTCTTGTAGCTAGATAATTACTTGTATATATTTTTTTTCAAATGTGCAAAATGAAAATGTGTTTCTTTACAAATGAAACAATAGTTTAGTTGACTTAGAAATAATTGCGTATAGCAGATACACTCAAATACTTAAATATAGTAAATACACATGAGTCAAAACCAGGATAAACACAACAATGGCTAGAGTGAAGTTGCATCCTTTTACTACAGAAGTCTTTGTGGCTCAAAGGACTTGGATAGAATAATTACTTCACTACCATTTTTTTAAAAGAAAGAGTTGTTCTGGAAAAAGAAGAAATGACTTCCACATGGGAGGTAACTATGCATTTATAACATGCAAATTATTTCCATGGCTCTTTTCACACTGGAGATGTTAGTGGGGAAAAACTACAGTGAACACCAGACCTTTTCTGGGATTGATGTGATGGAAGCAGCACATTAATTGTTCACAGTGTTGTGTTCTAAGGGTTAGCATCTGGAATAGTGCCATGCAC
Organism: Enhydra lutris kenyoni; assembly: GCF_002288905.1. Taxonomy (NCBI): domain Eukaryota; kingdom Metazoa; phylum Chordata; class Mammalia; order Carnivora; family Mustelidae; genus Enhydra; species Enhydra lutris. The sequence goes on along the minus strand of NW_019154114.1, from coordinate 2,104,411 downwards.
GTAGTGGGAGCTCAGCAGTATTTTGTGATAGAAAGGGTGAGTCAAGAGCCAGTTGTTGCAAATGAAGGGAATGATATTGAAGTTTAAGAATCGATGTGCTTGGGTATCATCTTTTCATACTACTTGCAAAGACTGTTCTATAGACCTGGGTGCCAGACAGAATTATCGTCACTGCGCACATCCAAGCCAAGACCTGGAACAACTTAAATGTGAGTGATGATGTGCATGTGTCTATTTCAACAAGGTTCCTAATTTTTTCCAAAGTCATCGACAAAAGTTTCAACGGAAGAGTGACTGACCTACCAAAAAAAAGATAAATGGAAAAAATATAGAAGGCTAGTAAGTTTGACAATGTTTTATGTATTCTTAGGATTCTTTTGAAAATAAAATAAAATAAATACAAAATAAACCTTTGATTGCTTACATATGATAAAGCTAAAAATTTAATAACTGGCCCTTCAAGTAGTTTTTAATAAGAGATATGAGGAGATATTTAAGAACAAAAGGCAGGTATGTGGGGAAGGTTGCAGTGAGGTTAAGCACCACTGATGTAAACCAAGGGAGCACAGTGGTCTAAAATGCACAGAAACTGTCAGAAACTAGACAGATCATTCACAGGCTGTGTTGTGCAATCCTTTTGTACAACTTCTGATCTTATAGAGCTGTTGTGAAGGATGCAGGAGAGTCTACATGTAGCCTTTGTTCTGATCATTGCCCTCTTGTTTTTGTACCAGACCTCGGTTAACCCTGTACACTCTCTCAGGATTCCTGTGGGCAAGTCATAGGGTTCCTAATCCACCTGCAGCCCACTATGGGCTGGCATCTGCATTTGAGAGGAAGGTTTTCAATGAGAGTAATAGGGCTCACATCAGGATGAAGGAAGATGCCCTTGCAAGGGGGTGGGGGGGGGGAATTCAGGTATTTATGTATTCTAACCTCATAGTCCTGTCTTAGCCCTAGAGATGGATGACTATAACCCTAGTGCTAGATAAACAGATAGTGCTAGATAAAAAAATAAAGATAAACAATCACTCTTAGAGTGACCTTGATTTAATCTCTACAGCCAAGTGTAGCTGGAGTACAAACCCCATGGGTATCTAAGCTATTTCTCCATCCTTTTCATGAGCAACACAAATGCTATAAGCCTAACACACAGGGTATGGCCTCAGTTTGCCCATGAAAACATAATGCTGGTGTATGGACAAGGGTTCTTTAGCTCCTTCTCTTTTTAGCTCCTTACCCCATGAGATTCCTTCTGTCTCAGTGCGCTAGGGTTTAATTTAATCCTCTTTCCTAAGACTGCATGGCAAAAAACACACATCTTTCTGTTGTAATATTCATTTTTGTGGCATTTCCCTTTTTGCCTGCCAAATCTCTCTTTTTTAATTATTCTCTAAGAGTATAATTGAGAGTTAGCTCCTAAGTGGTTAGACAATAGCTTTGTGAATGGTGCTATGGGAAAAGTGTGTGACATGAGGGAGAAGAGGTTTCTGCTCTGTGACAGTGACCACCCCATACCCCAAGTATTGGTTTTCATCCTGGGTGCCATACAAAATGAACTTTGACCAATGGATGCATGGTGATCAGAGGGAATTAGCAAGAATGGGAAAGGAACTAAAATTATACTCTTATGGGAAAATTAAGGAACGGGAGCTCAGAGAAGAAAATGAATAGCAGAACAGGTGGGTAGAACTGAGGTATATGAAGAAGCATCCTATAAAAGTAGGACCTTTTAAATTTTTTCAGTCATTCTAAATACACTGAGATATATTAAAAAATATATTTATTTCAAGGGGCACCTGGGTGGCTCAGTGGGTTAAAGCCTCTGCCTTCAGCTCAGGTCATGATCCCAGGGTCCTGGGATCGAGCCCTGCATCGGGTTCTCTGCTCTGCGGGGAGCCTGCTTCCTCTTTCTCTCTGACTTTCTCTCTGCCTATTTGTGATCTCTGTCTGTCAAATAAATAAATAAAATCTTTAAAGAAATTAAAAAATAAAAATATATTTATTTCTATAAATTAAGATTACCTTGTAAAGATCAGATTCATCTTCAAATTAAAGGAAAAAATAGGTATAGTGAGATCCCAGTCACTGGAGAATCCAAAGAGATCTTGGAAAAGCATTTGAATAGAATATTATAGAAGAAGGGTCAGTAAACTAAGGGCCCTGGGCTATGGTCAGCCTGCTGGCCAGTTTTATTGGAACTCACCTCATTCCTTCATTTACACATTATCTTGTCTATGCCTGCTTCAACCCTACAAAGCAGAACTGAGTAGTTGCAACAGAGACTCTACAACACAAACAACCTATATTTGTCATCTGTCTCTTTAAAGAAAAATGTGCTAATACCTGCTGAAGAAGAAACTCAAGTATGCAAATTGAAACCCTGAGAGGTTAAATTTTCTGACTTAGTCTTGCTGACTTTTAAAAGAGAGAAATCTCCATTTGGAAGCAATGGAGAAGAAAATGATTTAATTTCCAAAAATATTTTTGTAGAAACACACCCTTATAAATAAGTACTATAAAGGGAATGATAGTTTGATGGAGGATTTATGGATTACCTCATTAAAGTAATCATAAGTGGGAGGCATTAATATTCTAAGTTTAACAGTTCATAATAGCTACTGCAGAGTCATTTTCATGATCATCAACAAAATATTATTACCTAGTTCTTTCTGAAATACATGGAAGAATTTCAGATTTCATCTCTGTAATGTATGCATACAAAGCATGTTGATGGAGGAAGCAAGTCACCGAAAGAATACAATTTTTAAGAATAAATGATAAATCTCTGTATAATAAAGCATACTCCAATTTTTATGGAGCTTTATTCATAGTCTTGGAATATGTTTGAAAGGTTCAGGCATGTTTTTACTGTACCTGAAGTGAAGTAAGTCTTTTAATTGCAAACATTATGTTCATTTCCATATGCTCATAACTTCGAAGATGGTGAATAGCAGACATTTTGCAAGATTTATTGGAGTGTTATTTCCTGTAGGCATTCGTTTAGTGAGTTTTTATGTGATGAATGCATTTCTAATTGGGATTATTTACATAGGCATCTGGGACCTGGTTAGGGATGGAAGAGGGGCACAGGGAGACTCAGGTCTAGTTGATTTTACATTTGATTTCTCATTTTCTAGAGTGGAGCACGGTTCACGTTGTGTCATTTCTGCCACAGTTTTGGTGTGACACAGGTAGCTTTTACGGTTCCTTCCAGCTCTTAGTGTCTATAGTTCCATACCCCAACAAAATTTATCTTGATAGCCCTCTGGATATATATGTTAAAGGGCAAAAGAGAAGATAAAGAGGCCACAAACCACTAGCTTAGACTGGAGATTTGTTGATTTTGTCAGTTGGGTTAGAATGGGAAGGAACGTGCAAGTCTACTCTAAAGAAATGAAATTTTTTTCAAATGCTGGCTGGGTGCCCATCCTGGGGTGGCCTAGATATAGAATGAAGATTATTTTTAAAAGTTCATAAATAGATTTTTCTGGAAACTATTTTTGTACATTCATAATTTGGGCAACCCCCATTTAAGACAGCTTTTGAGACAAGTTTTTTTCAAAATACACGGTCATCCTGGATATCTATCTAGCCTAAAACAGTTCAGCATTTCAGGCTTAACAGCAACATCAAGAATAACAGTAACAAAATTGTGTTCTGTGTGTCTAAGTCTGAAAGGGGTGAATAGTTCTTACTTTGGGTTCTTTATTGGCAAATAGCTCACAGGAAAGTAACAGAAATGTCTGATAGGAGGGACGGGAGACTGGGTGGGAAGAGGCAAGGGGACAAGGGGACAAGGGCAGAGCCTGCAGCAGCTGGAGCTATCCATTCTGGTAAGTGTGTCCTTAGGAAGAGCTGTGGTTAAGACATGACATTGTTTAACTACGACAGAAAAGTAAGCATGTACCAAACGTTGTGTGTGTCAGCTCAGGGGAGGGAGGCATCTTGTCTCATGATTGTGCAATTTTTAACCCTCATGTCATCCACTTTTCCAATATCCATGTATGGTCTAAACTGAAAAGGAGCAGAAAGGTACAAATGCAGGCTTGCCCAGGGATTCTTCCTTGTTGTGCGAGATCCTATGTGTTTTACTTTTTGCTACCAAAAAACTCTAAAATATAGTGGTTTAAAAAACAACAATTCATTATTTCTTATGATGCTGAAGTTGAACAGAGTGGTTCTTCTCCATCAGCTCAGGTTACATGTGTGATTCATTCAGCTGGGAGCTTGTAGGGCTAGAACAGCTGGACATCTCCTCCTAGTTCTGGCCCCTTGGTCGTGGGTATTGGCTGGAGAGTTTTAGCTCTTTTCCATGTGGCTATTTTCCTAATCACTCTTTATTCAGTTATCTGGATCCAAGTTATTTTATGTGAAAGCAAAAGTTGGCACTATCCAGACATCTTAAAGCCATTCCTGGGTCTGGAGCAATGCTATTAGTTACTTAAAGCCTCAGTAAATAGACTCAATCATTTCATGGGAGGAGCTACAGGTTCCTACAGCCTCTGTAATGTCTGCAGTCCTCTTTGGAGATAATCTACCACATCCTGATTAATGAAAGTGTTCAGAAAATAGCAAATTACAATCATGGAAAACGATTTTCAATGTATGTGTCTTATTTAGGGAGTGGATAAAAAATGATTAGATGTATATGTAGAATATTAAAGTAGAAACTTGGTCATGTGGGGTGTGAATAATGGCAGAGGGGAAATTACAAAAAAACTCCCTACAGTCATAAAAGTTCCAAGAATGATAGTGATAATATGCAAGCAGCTTTCCTTACTTCTCAGACTTGCAGGATCTCTGTAGGACTTCTCAGAGCTTTTAGTATGCTAATAGGCAGTGTTATCAAAATAATAAATATATTATGAAGCATTACTAAATGGATTTGATTAGAGATCTCTTTTTTCCATGTAACACATTCTTCTTATTTTTAAAAATCTTTTGAGAGGGAGTGGGGGTGGCAGAGGGACAGGGAGAGAGAGAATCTTAAGCAGGCTCCATGCCTGGTGTGGAGCCTGACAAGAGGCTCAATTTCACAACCCTGAGATCATGAGCTGAGCCCAAATCAAGAGTCTGATGCTCAACTGACTAAGCCACTTATTTAATAAGTAATGCTCTGTGGAAGACATTTTGGAAAATGCTGAAGCAATATGAGAGAGAACTAGATAAATGCCCTCTGAGAACTTAGAGAGTTAAGGATAGTGAAAGAAAAGCCCACAGAGCATAATGGGACATGAAGGAACCTGCCCAGGATTTGATGTCAGAACACCTGACTCTCTTTCCAGCCTTTCCAGCTTGAGTAAGTGATTTCATCTCTCTAATCCTCAGATCTATAGGATGGAAATAATTAGGCTACTTTCAAACAGAATGGTTCAAGAATTCAACTGGGATATGAATTATTTCAAGTTTTTCATGGTCAACGTACTGGTTTTATTATTTTCATATCAACCTCAGGATGTCAATTTGCTTGGCGAACAATGGTCAAGGAAAGACAGAAGGGTAAATGTGGTGTACTGTAGTTAAATATTTGTGCACATACTCGTTTGTTTAATTTTTATTAGTAACTACTAAGGCAAATTCCATCTTTGACCTCTGGTGGCAGCATTTCACAGGATTTTACTATGTGGGTTTGGAGGAGGGTAAATTAGATCTCCCACTGGCCATCTCTTTTATCTCTTAGTTTTGTGTTCTACAGTTGTCTTCATTCCCACCACTACTTTCTACAAAAGGGCTCAAAGAAGAAGAGGAGATAATAGTTACCTCAAAACTATAATGATCATGAGCCATGCTTTAGAAATGGCATTGTAAAGAAAATGTTTTGGAACCATGAATTACTGGCACCCACACAATAATACTTGTAACAATAATTTCACCTTCCATAATTCCACCAGGAAACATGAATATTCTCCCCTTCAGTCCTTCCTTTCTTCCTTCCCTCCTTTTTTTCCTTCCTTCCTTCCTTCCATCCATCCATCCATCCATCCATCCATCCATCCCACCTCTGTTAATCTTAAAGTATATAATCATCCTATTTTTCTCTATAAGATTGCGGGCCTTAATGTCCTGAATTAACCTGCCTCAAGACTTTGAACAGTTATGTTAGCATCATCTGTTATAACAGAACCTATCAATTTGCAGTTATTGAACATTCCCTTCTGTTGTGAAATCTTAAAGTTATTGTCACATTTAAGCTGGATTCAGGTTATGAGATACTTGAAATCCAGCCTTGGCATATAGTAGGGACTGGGTATATCTTGTGGAGTTTGTGGTTATCACAGTTGCTTACAGGAAGATGTGGGGATCTATAGTTATTTGTCCTACAATGTGGCAGGAAAAGAGTCCCACGGTGTAATATATTTGGGAAACATTGCATTTTTTCTTGGAGAGTTATATATTATCACCTTAAGGAATCTGACAAGTCCTAGAGCCAAGAAACATTTGTATTTCTTTCACTCAGAATTTTCCAATATCTTTGAACATGGAATTAAAAAAAACCCAAAAGCCAAAAGCCAAAATACAACCTACCAATATCCAGGGGCAAGCGTGAAGGGCAATGCAGAAGGATATCAAAATTCTTCAGTTTATCAAATCTATAATTATAAATTCACAAAGTCTTTCCATGAACTTGTTTTGTTTAATATTTTCTGCAAATTCTATAACTGAGAATAATCCCTAGACTGCTTAGAACTGTTAATTGGGATATGAATTACAATTTCACATTAGGCAATTTCCAAGTTTTTCATTGTCAAAATACTATTATATTTCTTTTTTTTTTAAATTATGTTATGTTAGTCACCATACAGTACATCATTAGTTTTTGATGTAGTGTTCCATGATTCATTTTTTTTTGCATATAACACCCAATTCTCCATGCAATATATGCCCTCCTTAATATCCATCACAGGCTAACGCAACACCCTACCAACCTCCTCTCTAAAAGCATCCATTTGTTTCCCAGAGTCCATAATCTCTCATGGTTTGTCTCCCCCTCCAATTCCCCTCCTCCATTTTTCCCTTCCTTCTCTTAATGTCCTCCACGCTATTCCTTATGTTCCACAAATAAGTGAAATCATATAATAACAGACTTTCTCTGCTTGACTTATTTCACTCAGCATAATCTCCTCCAGTCCCATCCATGTTGATGCAAAAGTTGGATATTCATTCTTTCTTATAGCTGAGTAATACTCCATTGTATATATGGATCAAATCTTTTTTATCCATTTGTCTGTTGAAGGGTATCTTCACTCTTTCCACAGTTTGGCTATTTGTGGATATTGCTGCTATGAACATTGGAGTTCATATGGTCCTTCTTTTCATGACATCTGTATCTTTGGGGTAAATACCCAGTAGGGCAATTTTTAGGTCATAGGGTAGCTATATTTGTAATTTTTTGAGGCACCTTCACACTGTTTTCCAAAGTGGCTGCACCAACTTGCATTCCCACCAACAATATAAGAAGGTTCCCCTTTCTCCACAACCTCTCCAACATTTGTTGTTTCTTGCCTTGTCAATTTTTGCCATTCTAACTGGTGTAAGGTAGTATCTCAATGTGGTTTTGCTTTGAATCTCCCTGATGGCTAATGAACATTTTTTCATGTGTCTGTTAGCTATTTGTATGTCCTCTTTTGAGAAGTGTCTATTCATGTCTTCTGTCCATTTTTTGATTTGATTATTTGTTTTTTGGGTGTTGAGTTTGAGAAGTTCCCTATAGATCTTGGATATCAGCCCTTTGTCTATAGTGTCATTTGCAAATATCTTCTCCCATTCTGTGGGTTGCCTCTTTGTTTTGTTGACTATTTCTTTTGCGGTGCAGAAAATTTTTATCCTGATGGAGTCCCAAAAGTTCATTTTCGCTTTTGTTTCCCTTGCCTTTGGAGAAGTGTCTTGAGAGAAGTTGCTGTGGCCAATGTTGAAGAGGTTACTACCTACGTTCTCCTCTAGGATTTTGATGGATTCCCATCTCACACTGAGATCTTGCATCCATTTAGAGTTTATCTTTGTGTATGGTGTAAGAGAATGGTTGAGTTTCATTCTTCTGTATATAGCTATCCAATTTTTCCAGCACGATTTATTGAAGAGACTGTCTTTTTTCCATTGAATATTTTTTCCTGTTTTGTTGAAGATTAGTTGACCATAGAGATGAGGGTCCATATCTGGGGTCTCTATTCTGTTCCATTGGTCTGTGTGTCTGTTTTTGTGACAGTACCATGCTGTCTTGGTAATCACAGCTTTGTAATATAGCTTGAATTAGGCAACATGATGCCCCCAGCTTTTTCTTTTTCAACATTTCTTTGGCAATTTGGGGTCTTTTCTGGTTCCATACAAATTTTAGGATTGTTTGTTCCAGCACTTTGAAAAATGCCAGTGTAATTTTTATCAGAATGGCGTTGAAAGTATAGTTTGCTCTGGGCAGTATAGACCTTTTAACAATGTTTATTTTTCTGATCCATGAGCATGGAATGCTTTTCCATCTTTTTGTGTCTTCTTCAATATCTTTCATGAGTGTTCTGTAGTTCATCGAGTACAGATCCTTTACCTCTTTGGTTAGGTTTATACCAAGATATCTTATGGGTTTTGATGTTATTGTAAATGGAATCAATATCCTAATTTCTCTTTCTACAGTTACATTGTTAATGTATAAGAAAGTAACTCATTCCTGTGCATTGATTTTGTATCCTGCTACATTACTGAATTCCTGTATGAGTTCTAGTAATTTGGGGTTGGAGTCTTTTGGGTTTTCCACATGAAGTATCATGCCAACTGTGAAGAGAGAGTGTTTGACTTCTTTGCCGGTTTGAATACATTTTATTTCTTTTTGTTGTCTGATTGCTGTTGCTAGGACTTCTAGTACTATGTTGAACAATAGTGGTGAGAGTGGGCATCCTTGTCATGTTCCTGATCTTAATGGAATGTCTCTCAGCCTTTCCCCATTGAGAATTCACTATGGGTTTCTCATAGATGGATTTTATGAAATTGAAGAATGTTCCCTCTACCCCTATACTCTGAAGAGTTTTAATCAGAAAGGATGCTGTATTTTGTCAAATGCTTTTTCTGCATCAATTAAGAGGACTGACCATACCTTTCTTCTCTCTCCTCTTATTAATGTATTCTATCACATTGACTGATTTGTGAATGCTGACCCACCCTTGTATCCCACAGATAAAGCTCACCTGGTCATGGTGGATAATCCTTTTAATATACTGTTGGATCCTATTAGCTAGGATCTTGTTGAGAATTTTGGCATCCATATTCATCAGGATATTGGTCTGAAATTCTCCATTTTCTTGGTGTCTTTACCTGGTTTTGGTATCAAGGTAATGCTGGCCTCATAGAAAGAGTCTGGAAGTTTTCCTTCCCAATTTATTTTTTGAAACAGCTTCAGGAGAATAGGTATTATTTATTTTTTGAATGTTTGGTAGAATTCTCCAGGGAATCCTCAGGTCCTAGTCTTGTTTTTCGGGACGTTTTTGATCACTGCTTCAATCTTGTTACTGGTTATTGGTCTAGTCAGGTTGTCAATTTCTTCCTGTTCCAGTCTTGGTAGTTTATAGGTTTCTAGGAATGCATCCATTTCTTCCAGGTTACTTAAGTTATTGTCATATAACTGTTGATAATTTCTGATAGTTATTTCTATTTCCTTGGTGTTAGTCATGATCTCTCTCCTTTCATTCATAATTTTATTAATTTGGTTCATTCCTCTTTTCTTTTGGATAAGTCTGGCTAGTAGCTTATTGATTTTGTTAATTCTTTCAAAGATCCGGCTTATAGTTTCATTGATGTGTTCTACTGTATTTCTAATATCGGTAATTTTCTGATTTCTAATTCATTGATCTCTAATTCATTGATCTCTGCTCTAATCTTAATTATTTCCATTCTCATGCATGTGTTAGGCTTAATTTGTTGTTGATTCTCCAGGTCTTTAAGGTGTGAAGATAGTTTGTGTATTCAGGATTTTTTCTATTTTTTTGAGTGAGGCTTGGATGGCTATGCATTTCCTCCTTAGGATAGTCTTTGCCACTCCCATAGATTTTGGATTGATGTGTTTTTGTTCTCTCTGGTTTTCATGAATTGTTCAAGTTCTTCTTTGATTTCCTGGTTGACCCATACATTCTTGAGCAGGATGGTCTTTAGCTTCCAAGTGTTTGAATTTCTTTCAAAGGTTTTCTTGTGATTGAGTTTCAGTTTCAAAACATCGTGGTTGGAGAATATGAGGGAATAATCTCAATCCTTTGGTAACCATTGAGACCTGATTTGTGACCCAGTATGTGATCTATTCTGGAGAATGTCCCAAGTGCACTTGAGAAGAATGAGTATCCTGTTGTTTTAGAGTGAAATGCTCTGTATATATCTGTGAGGTCCATCTGGTCTAGTGTGTCATTCACTCTTGTTTCTTTGTTGATTTTCTGTTTAGATGATATATTTATTGCTGAGAGTGGAGTGTTAAGGTTTCCTACAATTAGTGTATTATTATCAATATGTCTCTTTATTTTTGTTAATAGTTGGCTTATGTAGTTAGCTGCTCCCATGTTGGGGGGAATAGATATTTACAATTGTTAGATCCTCTTGTTGGATAGACACTTTAAGAATGATATAGTGCCCTTCTGTATCTCTAACTATAGTCTTTAGCTTAAAATCTAATTTGTCTGATATGAGAATTGCTACCCCAGCTTTCTTTTGAGATCCGTTGGCATGAAAGATGGTTCTCCATCCCTTCACTTTCAGTCTGGATGTATCTTTAGGTTCAAAACGAGTCTCCTGTAGACAGAATATGGATGGGTCCTGTCTTTTTATCCAGTCTGCAACCCTGTGTCATTTCATGGGAACATTTAGGCCATGCACGTTGAGGGTGATTATTGAAAGATAGAATTTTATTTTCATCATGTTGCTTGTGAAGTCCTTGTTTCTATAGATTGTCTCTGTAAATTTATGTTCAAATATCATTCTTGGGGCCTTTCTCCTTTTATAGAATCCCACTCCCCCTTAATATTTCTTGTAAGGCTGGCTTAGTTGTTACATATTCTTTCAGCTTCTGCCAGTCCTAGAAGCTCCTCATCTCTCCATCCATTCTGAATGAAAGCCTTGCCAGATAAGAATTCTTGGCTGCATGTTCTTCTCATTTAGTACCCTGAATATGTCTTGTCAGCCCTTTCTGGCTTGCCAGGTCTCTGTGGACAGGTCTGACGTTATTTTGATGTTCTTCTCTCGGTAGTAAGGAACGTCTTCCCCCAACTGGCCTTAAGATGGTTTCCTTGGTTCTAAGATTTGCAAATTTTACTATACATGCCAGGGCATTGGTCTGTTCTCCTTGGTCTTGAGAGGGGGTCGTCTCTGCCTCTAGGACAGGAATGCTTGTTTCATTCCCCAGATTAAGGGAAGTTCTCGGTTATGATTTGCTCAAATCTATCTTCTAGCCCCTCCCCCCCACTCCCTCAGGGATCCCAATAATTCTGACACTGGAATGTTTTGTGGCATCCTTTATTTCTCTAATTCTGTTTTTGTGGATTTTAAGCTGTTTGTTCCAGGCCTCCTTCTCTTCCTTCCTTTTCTATCAGTTTGTCTTCGAGATCACGAATTTGTTCTTCTGCCTCATTTACCCTAGCTGTTAGAGTATCTAGGTTAGATTGAATCTCACTGATGGCATTTTTAAGTTCTGCCAGATCAGCTCTCATTTCTGAGAATCTATGTTGCCATTAATGGTTTTCTCTATCCTAGCTATTGTCTTCATAACTGTTACCCTGATGTCTATTTCTGACATCTTGCTCATATCCATATTCATTGGTTCTGTGGCAGAGATCACAATCTCTGAGTCTTTCCTATTTTGTGGGTTCCTCCACTTAGTCATTCCTTTCAGGGGTGGTTGACGGCATGTGCAGAGCCCAAATTATTGACCACAACCCAAGCAAGATGCACTTGATTTATATGGACCTTAGGGTTGTCAGCCTCGTGTTCTTCCAGCCTGTCCTCTGGGGGATGGGCCTGTCACACTGTTACTCAGGTAACCCTGTTTTGGCAGAATTGTCCTGCCCTAGTGTGGGGGGGATGAGCTCACTGAAAACTGTTTTGAGGGGCTTTTGTTTTCTGTGCTTTCCCTGGCAGCTTTCCATGTCTTTTCCAAGAGTCGGAGCAGAAGTGACTGTATCCAAACCTCTATCAGAACAGAAAGATCGCAGTCTGTTCTTCAGTAAATTCTCCAGGCCACACTGACTCCATTTCTGTCTGTGTTGCGAAAAGCCACAGTATCCTGGGATGGGCGCCCCACAGTAGCACTCACAGCCCTTGCTTCCACGTCCAGGCACATCTTCGCCCTCTGTGCTTCTAAAACCACCAGACGCCCCCAGTTTGCATGCATACCCCCACAGTTCCAGGTTTCAGTATGGGGGCTGCCCTAAAGTCTTTCCCCACCACTACCAGTCTATGAGTCTGTGTCTGGTCCCCAGTGCAGGAGGCTTTTGAAAAGCTCTTGTGGTACAGGATCCCAGAGGCTCCCTCCCTGTTCCATTTATCTTCCAATATCTGCCTTCAGAATCACAGGTCCCTGCTTTATACCTCAAGACCAACCACCTGAGATATTCTGTTTGTAGAGATCCATATATATCTTCTCACATCATAGGTTGATTTTGTAGGTGTTCAGAATGCTCTGGTAAATATCCAGCTGAATTCAGGGGACCAGCTGAAAAGGGTCCACTACTCTTCTAACATCTTTGCAACTCCTATTATTTTTATATCAACCTCATGACCTGAGTTTGCTTCCCCAAAAAAGTGCATTTATTCATAGCTCATTTGTTTTTTATGGTTATTAGTCAGAGACATACCTTTAAATTGTGTTTGAAGACTCAACCTTTCAGAGTGCCTTGCCAACATGAGCTAACCACAGTGATTTCATATACTTTCAAGCAAAACAAAACAAAACAAAAACCAGTAACCTGCTACTGTATTTAAATCAGGAGTAGTTTTTTGTTTTGTTTTAACATGAAAAGTAGTTCAGAAAAACGAGTTACTGCTGTTGAAATATCTAAGGATCCAGAACAGTGATTCTCAACTTCACACATTACAAGAGAGTGGAGAGACTTAAAAAAGATAATGCCGTGGCACCTGGGTGGCTCAGTGGTTTAAGCCTCTGCCTTCAGCTCAGGTCATGGTCTCAAGGTCCTGGGATCGAGCCCCACATCGGGCTCTCCACTCGGCGGGGAGCTTGCTTCCCCCTCTCTTTCTCTGCCTGCCTCTCTGCCTACTGTGACCTACCTCTCTCTCTCTCTCTCTCTCTCTCTCTGTCAAATAAATAAATAATTAAAAAAAAAAGATAATGCCAATGGATAATCCCCATCCCACAGTATAGAAGTCTGAATTTCTGAGACAGACCTAGACTCATTATTTTTTTTAAATTAAAGCCCTCCAGACTACTTCCATTTGCAACAATGACTGAGATTCTTAACTCCTGTTTGACTAATTTGGTTAAATCATACAGGTGAGATACAGATCATAAGAGATGGAGTTACCTATTTGTTTCTCTTTTTTTTCCCTAAATTTTTTTGGAGAGAGAGAGAGAGAGAAAGAGAGAGAGAGAGAGAGAGTGCACACACAGGGGAGAGGGGCAGAGGGAGAAGGAAAAAGAGAATATCAAGTAGACTTCCTGCTAAGCACAGAACTCAACATGGGGCTAAATGTCATAAACCTGAGTCAAAATTAAGAGTTATTTGTTTAACCCACTGAACCACCAGGTGCCCTGGGAGTTACCTGTTTTGAGACAGAAAGTGAAGGTACTGTCTGAATTAATCAGCTCATTCAGGGTCATTGGTTTCTTTGAAAAGAAGGGTTCTTTGGTTTTATCTATCTCCTGTATTGTTGCATAATATTTGTCACAAATTAAATCTTCCCAAAGCAATCACGTGGGAAGTCAGTAGATGTTAGATTTGAGAATTTGGGTAAGAATTCAGAAACTAATTCCTCTTAACTACATTGCATATTTAATTCTCTCTCTCTGCTTTTCAGTTTATCCATTTTCATTCCAATGAAAATATCTGTTGCAGGTTTCTGTATGAATTAAACAATAAAATATGAGAAAGGAGCCAGAACAGTTTTAGGTATAGTCAATGCTTAATAAACAGTAGTTGATTCTGAGTCATAAATTCTAATGCACCTCTCTTACTTTTAGGATCAGTGTCTATAATGAGGCTCAAGGGGCATCCAGGGGCTCAGTGGGTTAAGCCTCTGCCTTGGCTCAGGTCATGATCTCAGGGTCCTGGGATCCAGTCGCATTGGGCTCTTGGCTCAGCAGGGAGCCTGCTTCCCCCTCTCTCTCTGCCTGCCGCTCTACCTACTTCTGATCTGTCAAATAAATAAATAAAATCTTTAAGAAAAAATGAGGTTCAAAATTGACCAAGGATTACAATAAGTACAAAACTTGAGCTTCATTAGGACCCTGAAATAGTGGTAATATATTTTAATAAATAGGCACTATCTCATTTTACTTACTAAGTATTACCAGAGAAATTAATTGATTACTTATTTCTGTTTTTTTTTTTTCATGAAAATATTTCCAACATTGAATCTACAAAGACTAACATTTGCTCCCATAGCACCTTGTAATCTTGGATTAAGAGGAATGACATTAATGGTTTTCCTTTTTGCATTTAGTATTAATTTGAAGAAGGACACAATGCTGGCTGAAGATGTGCATAGTCTAGAAAGCCTAATCAAACAGCTCCTTAGTGATGTACTGATACATGTAAATCAATAATTTTCAACTTAGTTTGTCTTTGACTTAATTATTATTTTTTCAGTATTTGAAAAATTTTCAAGTCTTGATTCAAATCACCCTATCCTTTCTCATGTTGTTTTACTGCTTCGTACCCCTGCTCCTTCATGATTAGTTACCTATGTTTACTCCTTATTTTAAAAATACCTTTTTTAATTTCACATTTAATAATTCAATCTAGTTGGAATTAGTTTTAATATATGTTCTTACACAAAAATCATATTAATTGTTAATATTTTTATTTAGAAAATATTTGGCATATATAAGAAATTTTAAATCTTTTCATGGTATTTATGTAGTCTTATTTCCATATTTAAAGTAGATTAACAAACATAATATAAAAATTCAGCATAGCCCACAAGGTCCATCAAAATTCAGCCTTTGTCTGATCTATACCCCATTCTCTACATTGATTGTTGACTCCTAGAAAGCATGCTTGTCCACTGCAGGGGACATGCAGCTGATCCTTGATCCTGTTACATTTTTCATTTGCACTTTGATGCATTTACATCCACTGATGCTTCCTCTTCAACTGGTAAATTTACAAAGAGGAGGAAGGGAAAATGAATAACGTCTCTTAGACATTTCCTGTACGCCTGGAAATAGTCATAATTATTCCTGTATCTCTTTATACTCACAAAATTTGTGAGTGGAATGTTCTCCTAATTTTCACATCAGACATGTCTCAAGTTGTGAGATGTTAGGAATCTGTCCAAAGTCATACAACTGGCAAGTAGCCCAAATTTGGATTTTATAATATAGATGTGTCGTAACCCAAAGCCCACTTCCTTCCATTCAGTACTATTTTGCTTCTCATTTTAAGAACTCAAAGCCATCTGCTTGCCAGCTTAGACTTCTCTAATTATCTGTACTTCAAATACATATATTACTGGGCATCACTTTTTTTCATGTATTATACTGTGGGTGTCAATATTTGTGCCCACTCATTGATGATTTTATAAGCTCCTTGAGAAATCATGTAGAATCAATGTTTATGTATTCAGTAGTTAGCACAGAGCTGGACACAGTAGATGTAATAACAGTGTATGCTGGTTGAATGAATGAATGGCTATGGATGGATGGATGGATGGATGGGTGACATTTGATCACACAGAACTGTCTATTTTCTTATTTTCCTTTCTATTTTAGTTATATTACACCGTTCAGAATAAAATTCTATTGTAATGTATATATCATCTAAAATGGTTTAGAGAGGTGTTTATTTTAATTGAAGATATAGTATTACAGTTGTGTGAGTGATAGTACACCTCTTCCAGAAATAAATTCTATTCTTCTTTAAGATATATACTGAAGAGTTTGCATAGAAATTGTTTCCAAGCTATAAAATTATTTACTGCTGCAGCAAAGAGAAAACAAAATCAATTTTCCTCTAAAAATTTATGAGTGGTCTAGATAGAGTGTTAGCTAATACATCTCAAGGAGATCTTTCAATAGACCCGTCCTGCCGCTGTATTTCTTTTGAACTACATTCTACATTTCCTAATCAGCTATATCCAGACATTAAAGTAAAATTTATGATAAAAATAGGAAAGTCTAAAGTCCTTGAATTCCGTTGGTTTGAATAAAAGAACTTGAAGACAAAATTGTTCAACAGTTGATTTTTCTCATTAATTGTCTTATTTCATTTTTTTGTAAGTCAGAAATAGAATTGGTTTTTCACATTTTATTCTGCAAAGTCTAAGGTAAGCGAAGTTTCCTGCCTAACTAGCATCAGAAACAAATTTTAAAAATCTCATTATCAGTATCCTGCATTTTCAGCACACTCATTTTAGTACATTTGAAATTAGGAAAAAGGAAGAAGAATTTATTTTATCATCACCAAACCTCTCACATTAGAAATTTGTTCTGGATTATATTTTGACACTAACAGGTTAAAAATGTTAGAACAAATTATTCCCATTTTTTAAAATTGTGAATATGGAGAATTCACCAAAAGGAAACAAATTGTAAGTGTTGATTTAGAATCAATATATTTTACAATTAAAAATATTCAACATTTGGCCATTTTGTCCTAGATAAAATTAGCATTTGAATTGATGGATTCAGAAAAGCAACTTTCCCTCTCAATGTGGGTGGGCATCATCCAATTCTTTGAAGGCCTAAATAGAACAAAAAGTTGGGGAAGGAAGAATTCACCCTTTCCTGCCTGAAATGCTTGAGCTGGAACATATATCTTGCCTGCCCTTGGTGCTCCTGGTTCTCAGGCCTTTGGACTTGGATTGAAGTCCAAGTCCATACCACTGGCTTTCTTGGTCTCTAATTCATACACAGACAATTGGTGGGACTTCCTGGCCTCCACAGTGATATGACAATTTCTTATAAGGAATCTCTTCATATCTATCTATTACCTATTTATCTATTTATCATCTATCATCTAAATATTATCTATGTATTAACCATCTAGAATCTACCTATTATCTATCCATCTATCATCATCTTTCTATATCCCCTATTTTTCCTATTTCTCTGGAGAACTCTGATTAAAATTGGACCCATTCTTATGTAGAAGAGCACCATGTAAAACAGATGAATGCTAAGCTGCTCTGTTTGAAGCAAAGACAGGGAATGGAGACCTGTCCAATCACCCCTGTCCCAAATGGAGCCCTAGAAGTGCCCTAACTCTACAGACCACAGTTTAAAACTGCCTATTAACTCCTAAAATTTTCTCCTAAAGTTGTGAAGATGGGGACTGAGAGAAGTTAATGGACAAGACTGAAATAAGGGACTTACTTTTGTAACAGCTAAGTCAAGCTTCTGTGGTTTAGGTTCCAATTTGACAACTTTGAAAAGAAAAATTAAATAAAATTTTCAGTGGAAATAAAAAAAAAAAGTAGAAGTATGGGAATTATACAACTGTGTAATAAGGTAAGAATTTTAGGAAGGGAAGAGAGGTCACATTTGTTCCAACCTTCTAATTCTTAGTACAGAGAACTTCGCTTAGTATGGAGAATTAAGGCAACTCATTTTCCATTCTCTGCCACAAAACATAGAATAATTTAATATGCTCTAACTCATTTGTAAAAATGGTTAAGGGTATAAGAAGTATGTTTTAAAACCACATGAGTGAGGCACAATCTATTCCTGCCCACTGCTGGCCTCAGTGCAAATGCACACATGATAGATAGAGTCTATTTGCTTCGGCAGGTTATTTTATGAAGAGAAGGCCTGTTCTTCCTCTCACTGCCTCTTCAAGGTAATATTCTATTTTCTTCATTCTTTCATATATGTGCAGATGCCCCAGAATGTTTTTTTTGCTTTTGTTTGTTTGTTTTTGCTTGTTTGCTTTGCTTTTGTTTTTGTTACTTGACCAAAAACAGAATATGAGGATTTATTTTGGCCTCATTGTTCACTTACGTACTGTCAGCCTCCCTGTCCAAGTCCACGGGACACTTCCCAAAGCAGGGTTCAACTTTGCTGTATAAAAACGGACTGTTTCTTGTTTTTAGAACCTGGTCCTCTCATATTCTGAATGGTTGGAAAGGATGAAAATTTATAACTGGATGAAATGCTGGAAGAACTCTTTATTGCCAAGACCCTAACAAAACTTTTGCTTATTATAAGCTGTTTCTATCTCCAAGAAAGCAACTGCCCATCATTCCCTTTTACTTCTTGCCAGTTGTCTTCTTGGTGTTTCACACTCTTTGAAGTTAAGAAGGAAAATTTCTCAGGAGGAGGAAGATTCAAAGTAGCAGCATATAGGAAACGCTCCCCCCTTCCAGTCAGATGATGGCACAATAGCATTCAATGTTGGGAGTGAGGTGGGTAACAGCTTGTCCAATATGCAACATGTTATAGAATGTGAACTTGTGAAATGGGAACAAAGAGTGGGGAAACAATTAGGGATCGTCCTTCTAACTTTCCAGGGAAACGGGCGTACATTAGTCCTACTGTTTTCCTTTTTTTTTTTTTTTTCCTGCCTTTAGACTGAAGGTAAATAGAAATTCTTCTCAAATTCTGGTAGTAAAATTGACAGCTGTGTTTAATTTTCAGAAATGTGATTCCTCACCTCTGTCATCTTCATAGTATTTTGGCAGAGATGTGGGAAAGACGCCATCAAGAGGTGCTTTCCAAATGCCATTTTAAACCATTATCACAACTCTCTTTTGATAAAGGATGGGCAGAAGAGGAATGTTCTATGCTCAGCTCCAGAGGATTTTATTTCCCTCTTATGTAAACCACTTCATGTCAGAATAAGAGTTTATATAAAATTAATGTGGTATATATACCAAGCCTAAATGACTTAATTTTGGATATATAGACATTTTCAATGATTAAATATTAGTATGTAGAAATTGAAGGGCCTCTCAGGAATGACAGAGCTCCCAACCCTCTTTTATGTTTTGTCTAAAGCAGGATTTAAAGGTTTTTAATAGACTTTAGAAGGGCTAGAAATCTCCATATATACAGTCTTGCCTGCCCTGATTTATTGGTGGATTTCCTGTGGAATTTTTATACGACACTTGATTTCCCCTGCAGAGCTTGTTAACTCCTGATTGGGTAATGTAAATTTCCAGCCAAGATTAGGCACAAACAAAGCCAAAATTCATTTATTTTAATAAGGGAAATTGAGGTTCTGAAGGTCTGGTGTTTCCTTTTTCAAATAAACCAGTCTGTCAGGTAATTCTTTTAAAAATATTTGCTGGAGAAAAAAAAAATTATGCTCTAATTCCTATTAAAGTTTTCAAATGAATACTGGTCCTATGGGTAAGTATTCTGTTTGAGTCTCTTCCTTCCCCCTTCCCCTTTTCTTGGCTGATAGGATAAACCGGTAGGAGAAGTATTTCTATTTTTCCTCAGGCCTTGGTAGTTACCATCTCAAATGTCTGGCTATACTCCTTCTCAACATAGAGATGGCATTTCTGCAGATGAACATGAATTTTCTAGCCAGAGAGAAACCAATGATATACTTGTATTGGAAATTGTATAGGCTCCTTCCACAATTTTTCCATCATTTATGTCTCAGAAAATGACTGTTCTAGAGAGTGTGAGGGACTTTCTTTAGAGTGGTGATGACATGTGACAGAGGAGACCATTGTCAGCAGAGACATCAAGAAGAAAGACTTGATGGTAGTACAAGATTTACTAAGAATGGAGGAGGAGAAGAAGAAAGAAATGAATATTCCAGATTTCCTGGCTTGAGTGAATTGATGACAGATTTACAGATGGGAAATACATGAAGAGGAATAGATTGTTGGTTGAAAAGTGAGAAGCTTAATAAACCAGTATTTGGATATGTTGAATTTAAGATACCTTTGGGACATCTCAGAGGTCATGCTGATATTTTGAAATATATATCAGGAGTATGGAAGACTGTCTCAGGATATAGTTATACATTTTGGAAGAGTTTGCAGAAAAGTTTATTGAAAATTCTGATATCAAAGTTGTAATGTGTACTTTACTTTGTTTTCTCCTATAATCCTTGCACATAAATGCCTGTATTGCTCAATATGTATTTCTGAATAAATACATGAATCAATGAATGAACTGAAATAATATTATTAAAGAGAGAAAGAGTTATGGTGGGGTGAATGAAGATACAGTAAATATTTTAAGTTTGGAAATCTTACTTATCTGCTTAAAATTCTCTATAGTCATTCATTCAGCAAGTCCAATTCTTTTAACTCCTTAAGTTTCTGACAGTTTTGTATCAGTCAGATTGCCATAACGCAGCATAACAAACCATTTCAATGCTCAGTGTCTCAAAACTAATTTCTTATTTTTGCTCCCATGACTTCCTTTGGTTGGGGTTCATTTGGCCTAGACCGGACTCATCTGGGCTCAGCTTCAGGCTATGGGCTGAATCCAGTTTTTCTCATGTGTTTCTCATCCTCATTCAGAATAGCAGCTAAGCTTCTCATACCAGAAGCATGAGAGGCAAAGCCTTACCCTCCAAGCACATTCCAAAACTGCTTGCATCCTGTTCATATTGTCTTAAAAAGTCACATGACTGGATCCAAAACTAAGGAGCAGAGAAGCCCCATTCCCCACAAAGAATATGGAAAGGGATACATATTTTTTGAGCAATAGCACTATGTACCACATTTGCCAACACTGAAGTTTTATGGTCTTCCTAACATGTTAGGTCAGTGAATTGCCTACTGGGTAACTTTCCTTGAATGTACGATGTCATTCCTAAGAGGTGCCACTCTTCATGTACTTTTGCCAAAGGATTCTCATCACCTTATAATTTCTATAATTTATAGGAGGTCTCTGGCTAGGAAGCAGAAAGGTTTATATATTTCAAATCTTTCTTAGCAATCAATCACCAGACCTTTTCAAATTTCCCTTATTTCTCTTTGCTTCTCCTGTTCTGTTCCATTTTAGCTGTCCCCAGCATACTGATGCCCTTCCTCGCTCCTCCTGATGTAACCACCCGAATGAGGTCCAGATTCAAGTCATCCTCTATTCAAATAAGCCTAAATGTAAATTCCACTTGCCTGTTAAAGTGTACTTTCTTTGTGTCAAACATCTATCTAAACATCAGTTGGCTATTTTCTTAACACAGCAAATATCTATTGAGCCATCCCAAGTACCACATACATGGCCATATGCAAGGATAAAATAATAAACAAGGAGGCTTTCATGCAGCTTTATGCTAGTGAGATCAGAGGGAAAATATACATAAAAGTAATCCAAGAGACATCTAAGAAAAGTCTTAGAAACTTTTTAAGTACACTGCAGCAAACTGAAGGGGATGAGGACAATTGGGTGTCCCTTTTAGAATGGGTGCCAGGAAGTCTTCTCTGAACAGGGGACATTAGAATTAATACCTGAGTAGCAAGAAAATGTTAAAAACTTAAAATCAGCGGGAAGAACATCTGTTCAGTGTGGTAGAGGGAAAAGAAAGGGATTGGTAAGTGAAATTGCAGAAAGACAGAAAGGAAAGCATTTATGGGCTTGAGGCCAAGGAAACAAGATTGAGATTCCATTCTAAAAACAAGATTGAGATTCCATTCTAAGAGTTATGGAAACACAATGAAGACTTTTAAAGATTGTGTCTTGTGTTTTTTTTAAAAAGTGCACTTTGGCTATGTTTTGGAGAATTCATTGGTCAGAGGTAGTCAAAATAGGAAGAAAAAACTAAAATTATGCAGTCAAGGTAACAGTATGAGCAGAATAAGCCAAAATCATCTTCATCACCACCATCATCATGATCACCATCATTATCATCCTTATCAAGTTATGCCTTATATTTTGCATTGTTTTGTTTTGTGAAGGGGAGAAATCAAGAGTTTTATTTAGGCATGCTATGTTTGAATCCAAGTGGAGCTGTCAAAAAGTTGAATTAAAAGATCTGAAAATCTGTCAAGAGACCAGGGTTATTAATGGCAATTTTATCAATCATATAAATATTGCATTATAATTTCATTTCAAGGTATGAAGACATCTTGGATTAAGTGAGGCCCAGTAACTTGTTAAGTCATAGGTATGGAGGAGGGCTAGAACTGGTTCCTAGGAAATTAATTTCCATATAGTGCTGACCTCTTAATTGGCCTCCTCCTATAATTAACCCAGTGTAGGTAGTTAATACATCCAGGAAACAAAACAAAACACCAGGTAAAGCAGAGAGCAGCTGTCCACAAAGGCTTAACAATTCTCCTTGAGTCTGCCCATACACTATGTACCAAATGGATCCCCTACTACTGCTCTACCCAAAGTAGCAACTCTGGGCAATCAATTCTCCCCATGACCAAGATGGCCTTTCTAACACCCAACTAAATGCTTTCACATTTCCCTTTACTTAAAGATCCTATTTCTGCTCTTCTCTGATTCGCTTTCTCCAATTTTACTCATTCTTCAGGGTCTTGAGTATGTTAGTCCATGGAACCTTTTTCCCCCCTTAAATTTCCCTTAGCCCATATCTCACCACATCTTATTTCTTTACCATAAAATGTGACACTTTTGTATTGTCTTATGTCTATTTAATTGTTCTTGAGTTCTCAAGTGGTTCTTCTTTTGAGCCAGACCATATTCTTTTTGTGGGTTCTCATATCCTATTCAATAAAACATATTAATGAGAAATGTAAGCTTTGGAATTAGAAAGATCAAAGTTCAGGTTCCAGCCCCATGTTTTATCAGATTTGGACCTTTGACTAATTAATAGTGTTTCTAAGCTCTTAGTTTCTTTTCTTGTAAAGTAGTCCATATTGGTTCTATTTCATAATGATGTTGTGGGCATGATATGAAATATAATATGCAAAAGCTTCTCTTACAATGAAATGCACACTGCAAATTCTCAATAAATATTGGATTCTCTTATTTTCTTCTCCTTCACATCTACCCACGTATTGAGATCACAATAGGGGCCACCACCTGCTATGTGGACATAAGAAGGAAAAATATAATTGGTTATGAGTTTCTATACTAAAGATTTTTGTTTGTTTGTTTTTCCATTTGCAATACCCCACTGTGACTCACTTGATTTTCTGAAATGTCCTTCTTAATCAAAATGCTGCGTGGCCTACAATTTTGCAAATTGAAGTGGATTAAAATTAGTTTTGTTGCCGAATTTCATGACACCCTCAACCCCCACCTGGAAATAATTGGAGACACCCTGGGGCATCACAGACCTGGGCTCAGGAATCACCACTCTTCACTTGAGTTTTTATGAGAACTAAATTGACAGTGGCAGTTCATTAGGGGAACGTGATTGAATGTGCATGGCTTGCTGATAAACTTCTAAGTACTCGGGGAACCAAGAAAAATGCCTTCCTTTTCCGCAAAGAGGTTGAGCTGAAAAGGTCAAAGTATAGGTGTGTGTGTGCTTGTGTGTTTAAGAAAAATTAATTTGAAGTAAGATGCTTAGACATCCAGCTCTAATTAGAAGTCAGTCAATATCAGGACAGGCATTTAGAGACCTACTTAGTACTTTTTACTTCTTTCTATCATACAACATCTAAAAGTAAGAAAATCAAACCCCCACTAGGCATGTAATGCCCTAAGTTGTACATAATTCAAAAGAAGGAGGAAAAGAAAAAAAAAAGGGAGGGGGAGAGCTGGAAGGAGTGAGTACCATGAGGTTGTACTGAACTCCCATGAATTAAAGAGGAGACTCCTCCTCCGTATTCCAATGCTGGGGGTGAGGTGAAGAAAGAGGCTGTTAGACCTGAGCTGGACAGCTGCCCATCGTGGATTCTTGAGAAAGCGCTATCTCCCTAAACCCCACTGGCCTGTACAAAGGGTGGAGGCCTGTAGTATTTATTAATGATGTACATCTTAGCTTACTAGAATTTGGATTGTGTACCACTGCCTTTTCCAGGACTTGTGTTTGGAAATGGATAATCTTTCTCAGCACACCCAGCCAAGGAAAGAACTCAGTAGAATTACTCTACATTCTTTGAGCATTTAAAGGTTATTCTATGGATATGGCCATGCTCATTAGCAAATGATCTGCACACTAATCCCTCAGCCCAGAGGGCTCACAACAAGGGGAGATCTCATTAAGAAGTCCTTTGACATTCATTCCCCTCCTCTCTTCTTTTCATCTGCTCACTTCAGTCCTGAGAAAAGCATGTGCCCCACCAGATCTGCCTCCTTTGGCCAGCGGCCTAAATTCAGGGAAGTCAGCCACACAGGAAATGTGGATTCAGGGGAAGAAGAAGCCTCCTTTTCAAGCCCTTAGGGACCCTTTCAGTACTAATTACAGCAAAGTCTGAAGCAGGCATCAAATCCTGGAGCCCGTGATGATGGGTCAAGGGCCAAAGCTGCAGGGGCCTCGGCTCTTGTGTTTTCTGAAATATTTTTCATTTTACTGTTTTCTCTCCCATATTCTCCATGAGGACCCTTATGCAAGTCAGAATATGAGACAAAATATAGTTTGAAAAATGGATTCACTGTAACAAAGGCACACAACATAACAGGGTATGTAATATTATTACTAATAGCTAATATTTATGGATTCCTAAATCATGGAAAAGCAATCTGTATTCTCCAATTGGATCATCATGGAAATTCACAGGTGCTTTTGTTTTTTTTTAAATTAAAAAAAAAGTTGGCTTATGAAAATAAGTAACCTGTCCAAAGCCAGGAAGTGGGAAAATTAGGTTCTAAATCCCAAACTATATTATTCATGGTTTGTGCCCTTCCCACCATACTCTATAGATAGATAGGTAGATAGATAGACACATAGATAGATGGATAGATACATACATACATAGATACATAGGCAGATAGGCAGATATAGGTATGATTATAAACACAAGGGCATTTTTTCTTCTTTTGGAGACAAATCTCATATTTTATTTCAGAATTTTAAGATGGATATTGTATTCCTTCATTCACCAATTCATCATTCCATCAGTCAACAAATATTTTTTAACATCTACTCTCTCCTGAGAATTAATTAATTATATTATTTCATTGAGGTATAATTGACATGTAATATTATAATAATGTCAGGTGTACAACATAATAATTTATTCTCATACACTATGAAATGATTGCCACAATAAGTCTAGTTACTATCTGTCATCATACAAAGTTAAATTTTTTTTTTCCAGTGATGAGAACTTTTAAGATTTACTCTCTTGGCAATTTTCAAGCATGTACATTACATCCCCATAACTTATTTATTTTTTAATTGGAAATTTGCACTTCTTGACTCCATTCACTCATTTTGCCTACCCATCTAACTCCTCTCTCTCCTAGCAACCACTGCTCTGTTCTCTGTATCTATGAATTTTGTTTTGTTTGTTCATTTGTTTCATGTTTTAGATTCCACATATAAGTGAGAATAGATGGTATTAGTCTTTCTTGATCTGACTTATTTCCCTTAGCATAATACCCTTTAGTTCATCTATGTTGTCACAAATGACAAGATTTCTTTTTTATGGCTGAGCAATATCCCATTGTCTATATATACCATCTCATATATTTTTAAGATTGTATTGATTTATTTGAGAGACAGAGAGCATGAGCAGGGGGGAAAGGACAGACGGAGGAGGAGAAACGGTCTCCCCACTGAGCAGAAATACCACTATGGGGCTCAATCTCAGGACCCTGAGATCATGACTTGAGCTGAAGACAAATGTGCTTAACAGACTGAGCTACCCAGGCACCCCCACATCATTAAAAAAAAAAAAAAAAAGATTTATTATTTGAGAGAGAGAAAGAGTATGAGCAGATGGAGAGACAGAGAGAGAGAATCTCAAGCAGACTTCTCAGTGCTCAGTATCACAATCCTGAGATCATGACTGGAGCCAAACCCAAGAGGTGTGTGTTCAACCAAGGTGAGCCATCCAGGCTCCCTTATAGTAAGTACCTTAAGTACCTCATGTTTCATCCATTCATCCCTTGATGTACACTGACATTGTTTCCATATCTTATCTGTTATAAATAATACTTTGATGATATATCTTTTTGAATTAGTGTTTACATTTTCTGCAGATAAATACTTAGTAATGGAATTTCTAGATAATACTGTAGTTCTATTTTCAGTTTTTTGAAGAACCTCAACACTGTTTTCCACAGTGGCTGCAATTTACATTCCCACCAACAGTGCATGAAGGTTCCTTTTTTAACACATCCCTGCCAACACTTGTTATTCTTTGTCTTTTTGATAATATCCATTTAAACAGGTATATGGTGAGATCTTGTTGTGGCTTTGATTTGCATTTCCCTGAAGATTAGTGATGTTGAGCATCTTTTCATGTGCCTGTTGGCCATCTGTATGTCTTTAAAAAATAACATCTATTCAGGGGTGCCTAGCTGCCTTAGTTGGAAGAACATGCAACTCATGATCTCAGGGTCATGAGTTGAAGCCCCATGTTGGGTTTAGAGATTATTAGAACAACAACAACAACAAAACAAACAAGCAAATAAACAAACTTTAAAAAGGTGAAAAAATGTCTATTCATATCTTCTTCCCATTTTTAAATTGGATTTGTTTTTGTGCTATTAAGTTGTATGAATTCTTTATATATTTTAGCTATTAACCTTTTATTAGATAAATGATTTGCAAATATTTTCTTCCATCTGATAGGTTACCTTTTCATTTTGTTAATGGCTTCCTAAACTGTACAAAAAAAGTTGGCTTTAAAAGATCCTTGTCATCCTGGGGGAAGATCTTACATGCTGAAAACCTTCCCTGAAGTCAGAATGTGGGATTTTGGGGGCGCTTTCACTCTGGTCATTTCTATTGTGGATCAGCTCTCCTCCTGCACCTAAGGATGCATCTTATTGATAATGTCGACACCAGCTCTCAATTGATTCTCATCTGATATGCAACCTTTGATAGTGATTTGTTCTCTCCTTAGTGTTCATTGCCTTTGGTCTGGTTTCCTTTTAATAAGCAAAATGTAATTAAACTTGGAGGCATTGCTTGAATTCCATTCCCTGGTGCCTTAAACTTTCTCTTCCAAATCAATTTAATCACAGAAAATGTCGAAGTTAAAATAGATCTTGGAGGGGGAAAAGGCATATAGTAAGATTGAGTTCCAAGGTTCTAGGTGGTTTTTGGCATAGTCAAAGAGATGATAGTGTATATGAGGTTGGGGTGTGGGCAGAATAGAGTTGACTGAAAAAAAAATGAGTGTGTGGTTCTGTCCAAGAATCTGGGAGTTCAGGTTTGGAAGTTCACAGGGGATCAACTCACTCACTTGAATTTTAGTGTTTCTGTGGAGACTCTGTCACACCTAGTTTTGCTGTAAATGTTACCTGTTCATTGTGGTTTTGCAACCTAGGTGTCCTGTGTATTTTCTGTGGTATTTGGAGAATTTGAAACTGTTATTTTCCTCCACCCCATGATTCCCACAGGGGCTTTAAGTGGTGCTATACTCCTTGTCTTTCACTCTTGATCCAGACCACTTTCTTTCCCTCCTCCCTACAACCTGGAATCCTTTGAAACACACAAAATCAGATCATTGTACTCACTATCTCTGAATTAGCTTTCTGGTTGCTTTCTCTCAACCATTAAATATTTTAGTCATTCGATCCCTATATAGTACTCACCCATTGTTCCCTATTAGAAAATTCAACATTCACAAAAACCATTTATTCAACACCCTGGTTTCATGAGTCTCTGAACTCATTCTTAGATTAGCCTACTATTTCTGACCTCAGGGACACATTCTCCTGGTCATATCTGAGACATTACTAATAACTGCATCATTTACAAAGTCTCTGTTTCAAATAAGAACTCTCCTATAACTACTTTCCACCTTTCTATCTCACTATTCTATTACCTTAATCCAAAAGGATTTGGAGGTTCTTGAAACCTCCAATACCATCTATCACAATAATTTTTCACTGAACATGCCCTTTGTGTTTTCATTATCATCCTTAAATAATTTAGGAGGCATAGCCCATTTAGTTCACTCCCTTGAATATACTGGTGCTGGAATATAGTAAGGATTGTATGAAGGTTGGACTATATGTTGTCCACCATTTTTAGAGGGAATTCCATATTCAAAGTCCTAAGGTGGAAGAAGGAGACAATTTTAGGGAAATAAGGATTGGTATTTTAAAGGTTAAACTGTGTGAAACAAGTGTTAGGTTGGGCACGTACACAGAGACCAAGTAATAAGAGCTTTTCAAAGCCAGGCCAAATAACTTGTTTGTTTACTTAGGCAATAAGAGACAATTAAAAGTTAATGAATTAGGGGTGGTATTCTGGGTTGCCTTAATTTGCTAGGACTGCTATAGGAAAATACCATAAACTGAATGGCTTAACAACAGATACTCATTATCTTTCTGCTTTAGAGGTTGGGAGTCTGAGATCAAGGTGTTGATAGGACCATGTTCCTTGTGTAGGTGCTAGAGAAGGATCTGTTCTCTTAGTTCCTGACAGTTTCTTAACTTGTGGTAGCATAACTCCATTTTTCACACGACATTTTCCTCATGTGTGTGTCTCTATGTCTAAATTTCCCTTTTTTATAAAGACAGCAACATTGGATTAGGGACCAACCCTACTCCAGTATGAACTCATCTTCACTTAACTGGTCACATCTGCAATGATCCTAATTCTAAACAAGGTTGTGTCCTGAGGTATAGGGGTAAGGACTTCAACATAAGAATTTTGGAGAACATTATGCAACCCACAGTATGGATTTCATATACAGTATTTTTAACATCATATGTGACTTCAAATGCCTCCTCACCAAAGAGAACCCCACTTTCTCCTATCACCAGGAAAAAAAAAATCCTACATGGGGCCCTCTGTAGATTTTCTTTTTCTGTAAATGACCTCATTAAGAAATGGAGCAAGGATTACAATATAATGTGTAGCCAGCCTTCACTGTTCACTAAGAAGACCCATATAGCAAGAGAGGAAGATCCAGAGCAGAACTCAGAGACAGAGGCTGTACCTCTTTATTCCCATGGATGATGCTGGAAAAGACCTCTGTTTTCATGTCTGGTAGCATTCACCAAAGTTAGGCCAAGAGAAGTCAAAGTAATTTAGATTCAATCTTCTCTCAGAAATGAAATGAACAGAAGTTTTATTAAAAGGAAATGAAGAGGAAATTGAACTTTCATATTTCATTGTGCAATTGTGATGACAAAAAACAATATTCGTGAACAGAAGTTTGAAAGATTGTTATTTATATGTCTTTTCTCCCCCCTCTGGATTCACCTATACTCTACTTGCTCTTGTCAAAATGGGGACAAGGCATTTTTTTCCCCCTTAAGAGCTTAGTCATAGTAATAGAATGGCTAGTGTAAGCTAATGTACTCTGTATAATTTTAAACAATTTTTACATTTTCTAATAGAACAAATTTACTTTAAGTGTTTAATAGTGGAAGATGGAATAAAGGTCAAAATTTATTTTTTGTGTCATTATTAGCTACAACTTAGATAAAATATATGTATTTGGTCTTTGTTATCTTTTCTTAGGGAAGAATATATTAGAACACGGCTATAGTAAGTAAAATCATAAAGCAATTAGAAATTGGTTTAGCAAATTTCCTATTGAGAAATCAGAACATGTATTTTTAGGATTTCATTTCTATTTAGTGGTGTGATTCTCTATAAAGATAGTATGACTGAAATAGGGCTTGCTATGACTGAATTATTTAAGGGAAAGGGAGTGTTGCTTCCTTCATTTGAGCCACTCTGGGCACTAAAATGTTGACTTTGATGGTCAGGTGAAGCCTCAAGGTGAGGAATCTGTAATACAATCTTGAGGATTCCTTAATATGAGACTTCATGAATCTGTAATGGGTCTACTGAGAATAGCTGAAAGCCTATTTAGAAATGGGCACAGGAAACTGTTTCCTGTGTATTTCCTAAAAAAAATTATCCCCTTTCTCCATGGCACTTAATGTGTCCTAAGATCTCTCTCCTGTTCCTTCTCACCATGGAGCTAGCTATAATTCTTAACCAATGAAGGATGTATATAGTGAGGAATGTAACATCATGCCAGGCTGTGATAAGAAATAACTCTAGCCATGAGGGGTTAACTCAACAGATATTTCTCACTCATCCTACCAGCCCTACAAAGGTGAATAGAAGGCTCTGCTCCATGCAGTCTTTCCGAGATCAAGTCTGACAGGAGTTGTACAGTCTGGGAGCTGAATCTTGAGTCATCACAGCAAAGGAAGAAAGATGCTAGAGATTTGTGCATGACATTTTGCTGTCATATCTCCCAAGTGACACACATCAGTTTTAATCACATTGATGAGCCAGAATTAGTAACATGCAAAAAGCTTAGAAATCTTGGGAATGTTTGGTGAGTTGCAACATGAGTCCAGGTTTTATTATTATATATCAAGTCCCATCTCACATGGCCCTCCATCTCCATAGCCTGAACTATAGTGCTGCAGCTGTCTAACTTATCTCTTACTGGCTGGAAATGCTGGGACAGAGTGAATGAAAGCTGGACCACCATGTGGGATAAGGTCAGAGGTTATGGAAAGGAAAATGGGAAAGAGCTTAGTTATGATTTGGAAGGTTATTCAGGAGTCATATCAATTCTTTGACTTTTTCAACCATAAGTTTATTATGTCTTCAATTCTCTGTCCTTTTTGTTATAATATTCAAAGGCCTTGGCTCTATAATAAGAAAATTAGAATACCAAGGTGGAAGACCTTTTGAGGAAGAATCAAAGAAAGTTTAGAGAACCCTGACGGGTGATATTTGTGGTCTTCTAACTAATTAAAGTGTTGTTTCTGGTAAAGACGCTGCCTCCAGAATGGCTCTAAAAATTCAGAGGAGCCAGAAAAGGGGAATGGTTTTTCATTAAAGCAGAAGAGACTAAAGTCTTAAGTAGAAGAGCTTCTATTCTTGAATATGAAAAAAAATTGAAACTGGTTAGCAGTGGAAAGGGTTGGAGGAATACACATCCCTGAGAACAGAGGTCCTGAAATTAAGAGCTGGATGGGTCTTTCCAAGTAAGCTAGTCCATCTCCTTAATTTCGTTAGAATGTAAACACCAGAAGGATAAACTTCATAGAATAAATTTCATAGAATGTTAATAGGTATTCCTGGAAAATAGTGTTCTGTGGATAATTAAGTTTAGGAAATGCTGCTTAAACAAAGCTAAGGAGATAAGTAAGCCATAGGGCTTCTTTTAGTCTTTAATAAGATAATGCACATAGTAACTCTCCAAGAGAGGGGATATAATAAGAAACATTTCTTCAAGATTTGACCATGGTGCATGTTTTTTGTCAAAATAATTCCAGGGGCAAAATGCGTGTGTAGAAATGTTGACATAAAGAGTCATTTCTTCTTGAGAATTTAAACACTAATGCTCTTGTGAGAAAAGGGATGCTCTTATAATCTTTTCTCCTACTTGACTTCATCACTGCCGGCAGTTCAAATTCTCAGGCCCAGGAATAGTTTCCTGAGATGTAGACATAATCTCCTATTATGACTTATCAGTTCTTTGCTTTCTTCGTTGGTCTTTGGGTTCCCAATGGGAATTTAAACCTTGTGGAAAATGCCACATTCAACTTAACCTCTGCTCTTGTCTGCATCGAGGTCCATCCATTCTGTACACGTGCATGTGGAGGAGTGTGACTGTTCTTACTGGTGCCTTTGGAACTCGGTTGCTCCTCGGTTCCCTTTACACAAGGATGGTTTGGTATTTAGGCAAAACTAAGCTGAGGATAAGCATGCAAACACCCCTCAGAAAGCCTTCTATTGTAGCACCTGCCCTGAAAGCCTGTAAGTCTTACTTCTCCTTCCACAATAGTGGTGGAGTCAAATCTCAAACAAAACAAAACAAAACAAAAACTATCTATCTGTATTGATATCTCTATCTCTATCTATCTATATCTATATATCTCCACTTTTCATATCTGCAATTCCTCATTGGCACCTGCTGATCATTCACAGCCCTGACAGAAGACACTGAATGGATACAAAGGCATTGACATTTTCAAGTTAAGAATACATAGATAACGACTCAGAATGAACACCGTATTGCTCCCAGACAGTGGTTGATTTTCTTTGATGGCTTTGAAAAGTACAAAACTGCAACAGGGACTGCTGTTCTGACTTGCTCACTTAGAGAATTCGTTTTTGGGGCTGCGGAAAGCATGAAAAGTTTTAGCTAAAATTAAAATTCAATAAAGGTCAGTTCTCTAGGCTATGAAAGAGAAATCAGAGCATAAGAATAGCTGAGTGGATCCCACCAAGCTGACCTATAGCAGTTGATAATAATGATTTCCAAGGCAGGGCAAGAGGAGACCGATGACTTTTGTGAAGAAAATGGTGAAACAGTTTGAAAAAAGGGGAACAAGGGAAAATGAATTATCCTTTGTTAACATAATTAAATATCTTTCTTGCTGGGATCATTGCTAGAGTAATTGTCCATAGTACTTCCATTTTTATTAAAGGAGTCTACATTTTATTAGTGGTAAGTTGGGTTATATTAATGGCATTAGGGACTTTCAAATATATTTCAGTAACACTTTTCACAGGAATGATTTTTTAATCCATTTGGAGAACTGAAATAGACCAAATCATTTTTTTTTGCATTTATTAAAAAGTTGAAAATTGGGCTGGAATTTGAATGTCAACACATCTTACCGGGGTCTATTTGGATCTATTAACCAAAATCACTAAATCCTTTTACGTAGCACTGAAGTAATGAGATGCAAATGGTGTCTTTTTTGTTCTGTAGTTTTGGTTTTGGGTTTGGTTTTGAGTGCCCGGATGTGAAACAAAAGGTATGTAAGTGTGAGCACATGCGTGACACATTTGTGGTATGATAGAGAAAGAGTTTAAGTTTCCTCAATATTTCCTTATGAATGACAATTTAACCTAAAATACCTACACTATATGGAGATATAGTGGAGAATTGACAAGTTATATTTTTAAGGGCATATATATTTTTAATAAATTGGAATAATCTTGGGAATATTAAAAATGATGACACTACTAATAAACCTACATTTTCTCATTTTAATCCTTTACCATATTTCTCTGAAGTGAGTATTACCCTATTCACTCACAAATTAAAAATATGAGGCATTATTTAAACTTTCTTTGAAAATTCATAATTATATACCTAGGCTTTAAATCTCCACTCTGGATATGATTTTTCATTGTGTGAGTGAGTAAAGGCATGAATCCCACATATAGTGAGGCTGACTACAGCTTCCTGTTTAGATTGAAAATGGATGCTCTGATACCTGTGGCATTTTGTGATGATGCAGGTTAGTTCCTGCACCCAGCAGAGTGGTGCTTGTTTAATGTTTTCTCATATGTAATGGGTACACAGTCGTTGGAATATTGGGTTAACTTTCAGGTTATTTTATCAAGGATATTAAAAGCAAGCTGCCACACAAAGCAGGAGCCCACATAGCACAGCTGGGTATGTCTTCCTCGGGCACTCAGAGCTGCTAAAGCCATCAGTCAGGGGCTGACAAACCTGTCTCCTCAAGGTGGGTTTAAGGAACCAGAGAAGCACAGATTGCTACACCACAACCTTTTACACTTTGGTTTTATTCACTACCCCTAATATTTTATGGGGAGCCAGAGACTTCCACATTCCAGAGCCAAACTCAGGGTCAGCCTCAGCAGGAGGGCACATATCCTGGAACATGACATTTAGCCTTTGCTTTGTAGCACCCTGGAATCCCACTGCCCTGCATGCTCAGTCCTCCACACCCTCCTATGGCATTTATCATCCCACTGGAAGATAAATTCCATGAGACGGGGCTTGCTTTTCCTGCTTGTTTTTCCACTAAATCCCTGCTACTTAGAAGAATGCCTGGCACAGAGTGGGAATTCAACTTCAATTTCAACCAAAAGAAGGAATCTTCAACTCACTAGATGGAACTCTGGCCACACCCAAGTTTCCTCCTTTTGGAACAAACACAACAGAACTTACTGGGGTCTTCTGACCTTGCCATCATTCTTCTCACTCTGGCTTTTAGCTGCTTCCTATGTAACTGATGGAAATATAGTCCTTTTACCTTTCTCCAAGTCTGGACTTAAAACTTACCATACTCCTACCAAGGTATATAATTTAATTTTTCTCTGTATCCTCAGACCATAATTCTTTCTTTTTCTAATTTGTACCAGTAAGAAAAACCCAAACAAATTAATTTCTTCTTTCAAAAGCACCATTGCAATTTTAGTTTGAAACAGTGACCAAAAGACAAAAAGAAATATATTCCTATATTTTTCATGTTTATTTTTTCTCCTCATAAAAGTAACATATTGGTCTCGTAGAAATTATACATAGTAGAAAGATAAACATTCCACATGATTATATCTTCTAGGGATTTTGTGTGACTGTTTTATATCCTTTCCTCCTTTGCCAAAACATACATGCGAGTGTGCACACACACACACACACATACACACACACACACATACACACAAACACACACAAGTACCCACAGGCCACTGCATATGTCTTTTTGTAAATTGCTTGTTTGCTTCCCCCACAAAATATTTTATGGTGCAAATTTTCTCCCAAGAGCTCCACAACCTAAGAGGTTGTGCTGTGAACTTGGCCTATTCCAAACACAAAGCAACAATGGATACAATATTACAAAAGTTGGTGAATGGCAGCCAGAGTGATAAATCTATGAGCAGATAGGTAGAAGAAGGAACAATAAATGGGGTGGGAAAAAGCCTTGTTTTTTAGAAACTCATCTAGAACATGGGATGCCAGAGTCTTCCACAAAAGACACCACTTTCTCTTTGAGAGAGTTTAGAGTCCATAATTACAGACCAGAAGAAGAAACAATATTCTTGGCAAGAGAGTCAGCGTACACAACAAACAGGAACATGAACACCAGTGTTGTACCTAATACGTTTGTCACATACCACATTGCTTTCTCTTTTTTACAGCCCCTCCTCTATATCACAAAATTATTCTCAGTAATAGGTATGCAGTGTCATGTTAATGATACTGGCTAGCAAAGAAATGCAGACAATGAAAATGTCTTTCATTGAACATTTTATATGAAATCAATCCCATAAAAAATAAAAGAAATTTAATAATGCATAAAGTGAAAAAAGTAATGGATTGATAGTATTCGAGTACATTAATGTCTTTTTTTAATGAAGAGGGGAAATGCACTCAAAGAAATACTTCCCAGACAGAGCTCTCCAAGGTTCACAGAACAATTTGACACGGAATGTAAAACTCATGTGACTTAAGTTTTCTGTCTGTGTCTTTACAATCACTGTTCTATCCTTATTTAGTTTCAAACCTCTGGTTCACACTCAGGAATGTAAAGAACCACAGGACTGGAGATTGAATTCCACTGAAAGAGAAAAAACAAGTATTCTGAACCCATGAGCTTACTTTCTAAGCAAATACATGTAGCTGAGGTCACGTAATTGGAGATCTACCATATATCTGAATTTCTCCCAGTATTTCCTGTTTAGAATTTATAGAAATAGTTATTTCAAGGATATGGCTTATGATAAAGGTAAAAAAAACAAAACAAACAAACAAAAACCCTGCAATAAGAATACTGACAGTTAACTTATATTCCCCTATAACATTTGATCAAAATAAATAGAGAAAAAAAATCACAATTATGAAGAGAAATTGGCAAACCCGTTTTTACATCAAACTCATATCAAATTGCCATGTCTTTTTTTTTTTTTTTAAAGATTTTATTTATTTGACAGAGAGAGATCACAAGTAGAGAGAGAGAGAGAGAGAGAGAGAGGAGGAAGCAGGCTCCCCGCCTAGCAGAGAGCCCGATGCGGGACTCGATCCTAGGACCCTGAGATCATGACCCGAGCTGAAGGCAGAGGCTTAACCCACTGAGCCACCCAGGCAGCCCAAATTGCCATGTCTTAAAATGACTAATTAAGAAGCTGAATCCAATAAGATGCTGAAACAAATAATGTATGAATCTATTTCTTTTATAAGCCCACAAAAATTTTTAAAAAAATACTAAGCTGCAGAGAATATCTTAATAAACAGGAAATCAGAAATCAATAAGAGAACATCTTTAGAAAAGTGTATTTTTGGAAGTATAAAGAAATACATAAATGAAAATTAAAATTTTTTTCAATCACAAGAAAATACCACATAATAAAATTTGCATACTGCAGCTACTGCAATTTCTAGAGGGAAATATATAGCCTTAAATGTGAACTAGGAAGGAGAAATAAAAAATTAATGACAAGCTTTCAACTCAAGATGGTAATTATAGAACATTAGTCTAAATTTCAAATAGCAAGGGAAGAGTACAGTAAGTATATAAGAAGAATATTAGTTAACTTTTTAAAAAGAAACGATAAAGAGTATTGGTAAAACCAGGAATTGGATTCAAGAACTTTCAGAATGGGGGGGAAAAATCTGGGAAGAAGGCAGTGAGCATGGGAAACAAGAATCTTCATAAATGATCAATATTGAGGGCTTAAAAAGAGGCATTGCTGCAACACTAAGCTTTTTTATTTGTGTGTAAGAAGATTCCCTGTCATTGGACAATGCTTAAAAACATAATTTATTGTTTGCATGCTATTTATTAGTTTTAGGGCTATCCTGGAAAACACTGAGGACTACAATATCAGAAATCATTCTTCATCTGTTCACACAGTTCAGCTACAAGAACGTCTTCTCACCAGACTTCAATAAAACAAAAAGGAAAAATGGCAGCAGGCATCCGTCTTTCCCTACTCTAGCTCCAGTCCAGGTAACTCTCACACTGAGCATTTTTCATCAGAAAAGCATGACTGGCAACAAATGGGATAGTAATAATGCATTTTGTAACACACTTAATTGCTTTGTGTTTACTTTCTATCTTTCTTTTTCTTTCTCCCTCTGTCTCTCTCTTTTGGTTACTTGGTTTGTTTTTCAAACCATAATAATTTGGGCTGAGTTACAACTCAAACCAAACAAATTCGTTTTGTTAAACAAAAATCAACTCTGCTTGATAAAAACTAGAACTAAACATTCTTTTATCTCTTTGGAGAAAACTTTCTCTAAAGCGGGGCTACTGTTTTAGGTATTTTGTTGCATAATATAGTAACACTGAGTGGAAAATTCCCCATACCCGTATGACTACCTGCTTTCATTGTTCCTTTCTCCAACTCTACTCCAGGTCAACCTCAGATAATCAAGAATAGATCATTAAAGATCAGTAAATTTACAAAAGATCATTTAGTAGATCACTAAATAGATCATTAAAGCCCCCTTAATGATATGTGATATATCATTATAAATATAAATACTTATGTGATATAAATACTTATGTTTATAAATATTCTCCTAATAATGGATTTTTTAAATTGATTCTAATTTCTTGCTGTTACAAAAATTTTATAATGGACACACATGCATAGTTATCCAGCACCTCTAATATCATCCCGCAGAACATATTCAGAGAAGTAGGACTATTAAGTCAAAGGGTATGATGACTTTTAAGGATTCTGATACATATCATTTTATTAATATTCATTAAAACCTAGTTTGAGCTATCAGCAATGTATGACTCCTCCACCTCATTGCGGCACATAAGCTTGAAAACTGAAATATTCTTTTCTTATCTAATTTGATAAGAATATATGGATCTGTTGTTTAAATTTATTTGACTACTAAGACAATTTTCCTTTTTAATGATGTACTTTTTCATCTTCTACATTTCTTTGCTTCTCTGTTTTCTGCTCAAATCACCTGCCCACTCTTGTAGTTAGGGGTTACCGTTTGTCTTATTAATGGGAGCAAATGTTTATATATGAAAGGTTTGAATGTGTTGTCTTACTTGTTACTAATATTGTAAATCAGTGCTCTGTATTTTAATTTTGTGTATATTTTAATACGTTTATTAAACTTGTTTTATTTACTTTGTGACTATTTTCATTACTTTTATGCTTTAACAAAACTTTACTTTTTTGTTTTGTTTTGTTTATTCATTTTTAGAGGGTGGGGGCAGAGGGAGGGAGTCTTTCACACAGACTCCCGGCTAAATGAGGAGCACAATGTGGGGCTTGATCCCACAACTCATGATATCATGACCTGACCTGACCAGAATCAGACCCTCAACTGACTGAGCCACCCAGGTACCCCAAAACTCTACTATCTTGAGATCAGTTTTCACTTTTACTTCCTTTTAATTTTTTCTAGAGTTCTGGCTGTATACATTTAAATATTTAACCAGTGGACTGTATATTTAGGTAAATTTAGTAAAGTGATAAAGATAAATTATAACAATAGGTTTTATTTTTTGCATTCAAAATGATAATCCAGGTACATTCTATTACATATAAGATGCATCTATAAAGTCATTCTCACAAACAATATTTCTTGACAGCATTTCTCATTTCCTCAAAAAGGCATGCAATTTTAAAATCTCTTTTAATGATGATGAAATTTTAAACTAGGCATGGTTCTCCCTATTTTGAGTTAACCCGATGGCCACAAATCTCTTAGAATGGTATGTGTCACAGAAACATATTTTAAATTCAAAATTTCTTTTCTTGTTTGGAAGGGGGAGCTTATAGCTATTATGAATCAGTGGGCACAGATGGAATGTTCTTGATTACTTTTTAAAATCTTTCAGGGACGTTCAACACGACTTCATGCTAAATAACATCCTCTTTCAGTCCATTTCACACTGATAAAGATTTCCTGCTAAACAGACATTTTCCCCTTCAATTTACCTAAGAACAACTCCTTATATTCTGAGTGCTGTGGTTTGTTTAGGTAAGCTCATATGTATATGATTGTAATGGATGGTAATGGTTATAGAATTAAGGGCAAGTTTTATTGCTGGAAAATTGATGGGATAAGAAAAGTAACTGACAACTTACAGCCTAAGTTAACACATGAAAGAAAAAACAGACACTCAGAGATTACTACTGGAGACAAAGGGAATGTGGGGCCCAGGCCTTCCTTAAGAATCTATTTCTTCAGGTGCCTGGGTGGCTCAGTTGGTTGAGCAACTGCCTTTAGCTCCAGTGGTGATCCTGGATCACCAGTCCCAAGATCAAGTCCTACATTGGGCTCCTGGCTTAGTGGGGAGTCTGCTTCTCCTGCTGACCTCTCTCCTCTCATGCTTTCTCTTATTTCTTTCTCTCTCCCTCAAATAAATAAAATCTTTAAAAAAAAATCTGTATCTTTTAGGGGGCCAGAAAGGATTTATGAAGTCATTATCAGCACAGGCACTGGGACTTGTCTAGATCCTTCCTCTGTTACCTAATAGCTGCTTAAGTGATGAACAGTACCCACAGGTACCAAGGACACAGTGGGCATTAGGTAACAACAATAATGAGAATTTCTGTCTGCCCTATCAGTACTTTCCCACCTCACAGCTGTTACCTGTGATCATGTTTTTGATCGCCTGTTACAAATTCGGTCCACTAATATTCTGGCAGAATCTTTGTTTCCTTTGTGATATTTTTGTCTGTATTTCTGATCTTGCCATTTACTTCTCCTTTTATTTGCTCATTTGATTTATTCATTAATTCATTTTCTCATCACAAATATAGTGAGGATCTACTCTACTCAAGGTATTTGTGAAAATTACAAAGGAAATATTTGCCTTAAAACCTGTAGTAGTTATGTGTCACATCATAAGGATTTAAGTAGGGTTAAGAATTAAATAGGCTACTCTGGGACACTGATGGAAGACACCTGTTGCAGTCTTGATGGTCTCAGGATGCTTCCTGAAGGAAGTGGCTTTGAAAGAGAGACCTGAAGATGAATAGGAGTTGGACATGTGGGAGTATATAGAGGGTCCTGGTGGTGAGAATATTATCAGAAAATGGAGAAGCATGTACAGAGGCATTGTATAGGTCAGGTTTTTCCAGAGAAACAGAACCAATAGGGTATAAATATTCTACAGACAGGGACCTATATTTTAAAGAATTAGCTCCTCTGATTATAGGGGTTGACAAGTCTGAAATCTGCAAGGCATGCTGGCTGGGTGGAAATTCAGATCAAAGTTAATGCTGTAGTCTTGAATCTAAACTATTCTCCATTGAATAGTCAATACCTGACATAGTATAGATCCTTTATAGGTGAGAGTTGAAGGAAAGAATGAATACAGTGCCACATAAAAAGGATTCATGTCCTTCTCCAGCATCTCCAGATAAGAAGTACTCCTGGTTCCAGGATTAATATATTACCAATTTTTAAAATCTTAAACCTCATATATTCTCACAATGATAAACTCGCTTCTTCATCTATTAGTCTAACTAATGGATACAAGCACATCTTTCTGCATTTTGTGACAGAAAGGAAGGGAAAAAAAGGATGATGCCAACTGTTCGAAGCTCATATTTTCCAAGAAAATATTTTTTTAAAGGTTTATTTACTTATCCTAAGGGGAGGGGAGCAGAGGGAGAGGGAGAAAGAAACACAAGTAGACTCCATGCTGAGCGTGGAGCCTGATGTAGGGCTCCATTCCATGACCCCAAGATCATGACCAGAACCAAGAACAAGAGTCAGATGCTCAACTGACTGCACAACCCACATGCCCCCGCCAAGAAAATATTTTTTTAAGATGATATTGTGCTTTGAGATTTTGAAATGGATGTGTGGCTTTTCTTAATTTGATGAGAGTTTATCATTTCGTGGAGGTAGGTTGCTACCTATTTGGTGAAGTCGGTTCTATTTTATACAGTTGTGATGCAGGAGATAAGTTCAAAACATTAAAATAAAATGCTTGTGATACAGAAGATAAGTTAAAAGCATTAAAATAAGTACATGCTATTAAAAACTCTGGAATCAGAACAACATTGCTTCTATTTGACCCCATGGGCTCCTCAATCACATGTTCTGCAATTCAGAATTGCCTATTAACTGAACCTATAGTGTGACTGAGAGATGGGCTAGTAGGGCAAATAAAACACTGTTGGAATAAATCTGAAATATAGTGTCAATTGATTCAGGTTTCTGTACACAACTCCAACACAACTGGTGAAAAATAACTTGACTCTCTTTCATGCATAAAATAAATCCTTTGAAATATTTTGAATATTAGTCAAGAGAAAAACAGTTATTTGTCACTTTTAATTTTCATTCTATTTTAAGATGAGCAGACCCTGACAGCTAATGGTTCTTTGCTTTGCTGATCATAAAATCATTATCTTCTGGGTGTTGGTCATTGTTACACTTGAAGACTTTTTATGTTGTGAGTGGAAGCAGGCAATTTTGGTGATAGAAATGAGGACAGAGTTAACTTGTTCTGCAAGTGAGAAGGATGGGTGGACGTGGGGAATTTCCTGATGAGGGGTCAGGAGTGAGAAGGCTAACTCCTGGAAGAAAATATTTAGGGATACACAGTGGCTTAGAAGAGGGATATACAGAGAAGATAGATGTGGCTCAAAGGGTTTTCAAGTGAATTCTTGTACACTGTAGGATGACAACTCCTTCCTTCATCTTCCTTTGTTGGTAATCCTTTTTTTTTTTTTTTTAAATGATACCTTACTCAATAATATTCTTAGGCAAAGGGAATTTGGGGAGAGATGGTTGAAAAAGATGAATGAATTACAAACATTCTGAAACAGGTAACATTCTATAAATAGAGAATAAGTATTTATATGTGCCGGTGTTTGTGTATGTGTGTTTTCCTACCAGATGCCCAATTATTAACTAGTCAGGGCACTTATTAGTCTTAGTCTGACCCTTAGTCTGGCCCTCAGTCTAAGACTGAGTTTGATGGAGGAACATATCTAATCGTGGGCATTTCCTAAAGACTGGCTATGCGTTAGACTCTGGATTACATAATTGATACCAGTCTCCCCACTCTTAGAGTTCTACTCTTCTGTTCACTCATCTGACAAATATTTGTAGAGAACCCTTCTAGAAAATCTACCTCCAGACACACAAATTTAGCCCATACAGTAAAAGTATTGCTCTTTACCATTTTAGTAGTGAATAACATTATTACAGTGAGGGAAATTTTGGATTTGATGTCATATTTCAGTAAAAATAAACCTAAATAAAACATGTATATATTTCTGAAGTTCAGAAACATATCCTGTAAAAAGGTACTAGGTTTACATTATCTTGGGAAATGATGGAATAACTAATGGCTGTCTAATTTATTCAATACTTAGAATTTTAGTTGTCATTTTATATTTTAACAACCTCTTATCAAACATCATTTATGGGTTCCTGCTGCCTCTCAGTCACCTCCACTGTGACATTTCAAACTTGATGTGTCTAAAACGGATCTTACAATATACCTGCATTTCTTCAAAAAGGGCATTTGCTTTGACTTCCTCTGTGGACTGACAAATTGTCCACAAGACCCTGGAATCCTCTACAAATATACTGTTTCTCTCTCTCTCCACCTTCAGTCGCCAAATTTCGGAGTCCTTCTTCTAAAGAGATTCATCCATTTAACTTCTTATTGTTAGCTCAGAGCAGTTCTGAGTTAGTTATGACTGAACTATTCAATTCAAAGAGAATCTTAACTAGTTTTGGTGTCTGTACTCTCTGTTCAGGTTACCATGCTAGACAAAGGTTTCAAAATGCCCTAAACTACAGCTTTGACCCCATCATTCCCAAGTCTCTAAACTGTGATTTGCTTTCCCCTTTCTCTTAAATATAATTCCTTCTCAAACAATCAAACAAAAAACAACAACCCCCCCCCCCCCCCAGCAACATATCTATTCTTGTGTCCTACCATCTTTTTATCCGATCTCACTCTCCATTTAAACTGCCTCTTTCCACCAAGGCCTACATCTATCTTCTCTCTTACCTTGACTGATAGGATGACTTTCATCTGAAATATCCTTCTTGCCATGCCCATTTTCTAGAGCTGTACTCCTTTCGACTCATACAAGCAGCATAAGTTTCAGCATATTAACCCTTTACTTCATTCATTCGGTTCTTTTCAAATGCTAAATGAGTAGGTACTTTGTGTCAGTGCAAATTAATTAGTACTCTTTGGGGGTTTATTCATTTGTTCAATTGTTTTCAAATGCTAAATGAGTACGTACTTTATGTCAGTGCAAATTAATTAGTATTCTGGGGCTCAGATAACAGAAACTCAAGCTCCTTCAAGAGGTAATTTAGAACATGTGGTTAAATTGCAATGAGAAAGAGTTGCAAGTTATTTATACACATCTATGCTTTTGGCTTATTCAACACCCTAAAAGATTTGAATTTCAAAAGAGAAGCAGAATTTTTTAAAAAAGATTTATTTATTTGAGAGAGAGAGAGAGAGAGAGAGATCAAGTTGGGAGGGGGCAAAGGGAGACAATCCCCAAGCAGACTCCCCACTGAGTGCAGAGCCCAACTCATGGCTTGATCCCATGACCCAAGAGATCATGACCTGAGTAGAAACCAAGAGCTGGGTGCTCAACTGACTGAGCCACTCAGGTACCTCCAAAAACAGAATATTTTAAAAATAAGTTAATTAAACATTTTCCTGTTAAGGTACTCAAGTGTCTCAGAGAGCCTAAAAACGAGATCACTGTTTAATTTCAGGAAAACCTGGGTCCTAGGACAAAACACCATCACGACTTCTTATTGTTCTCGTACTTCATTCTCTGTGTGATCTATCTTCAAAATGAGGTGGTCAGAATGAGTTGCTATTTTCATCCATTCCAAGTATCCAGGAAAGTATCTTTTGGTTCAACTTGGATTATTTGCTGATCTTTGAGCCAGGGGTTGGGGATACTTGATACCAGTCAGGTAGGGAAAGTGGCAATGTGTAGAAAAAAAAAGGAGCTTTGGGCACATAATATCATAGGTGCCCACTCAGAGGATTATAAAGGTGAAGAAGACCAAATCCCAATTCAACAAGGTCATGATAGAATGGCAGGTAAGGTGCTTCTCTCTGGACACATTTGAAGCCATTCACAAATCCAGTAAGAAGTTTCATTTAATCTTAACATTTTTATGGATCTTTTTGCATTAATTTGTGACTTTACATTTTAAATATTAACCCCAATTTTAGCATTTTGGGTAGTTACATTTAAAGTGAGTATCTTAACAGCCATACTTGTGGGGAAATGTAATACTAAATTAGACTTTAATATATTTTTCAGGTAATTGAGTAGCATTGGCATGCTTGCACTCCTCCAGTCTAAACTAACTTCTTTCTGGGTTTTCTGGACCATTCTCAGTTTCATGAGATTGCTCCAATTAAATTTTCCAAAGCACTGTGAGTGTCACTGTCCAGGCAAAGGAATGGTTTGAAACAGACTTAAAATTCTAAGGGGGAACAAAGCCGGCAGCAACTCTTACAATATCTACTTCCCTTCCTCTGTTACACCTGGGCTGCTTTATTTATCTGGCAGAGTCCTTCCCTGCCAACAATATATTCAGCACGTTCACTACTCTAATTACCACAGCACAGAGAATCGTCTCAGAGGATCTTGGAGAGGGGTCCCCACATTAAAAGCCAAATGAGGAGAAGACTGAGCTATTACCCAGATATTTGTTGAGGAGGAATTTGTAAACTGTGGTGACCAGGAGACTAAGCATGATCTGAAGCAGCCAGAGAGAGCACTGGGCGTGGTATCAAAAGATCAGTGGATCTGGGAAAACTGTATTAATAACAACTGGGTGATGTTTTTATTTT
Source organism: Enhydra lutris kenyoni (assembly GCF_002288905.1). Classification (NCBI taxonomy): domain Eukaryota; kingdom Metazoa; phylum Chordata; class Mammalia; order Carnivora; family Mustelidae; genus Enhydra; species Enhydra lutris. Next base: position 2,059,734 of record NW_019154114.1, on the reverse strand, counting down.
TATTTATTTTTATTTTTTAAAGATTTAATTTATTTATTTGACAGACAGAGATCACAGGTAGGCAGAGAGGCAGGCAAAGAGAGAGGAAGGGAAGCAGGCTCCCCACTGAGCAGAGAGCCTGATGTGGGGCTTGATCCCAGGACCCTGGAATCATGACCTGAGCCGAAGGCAGAGGCTTTAACCCACTGAGCCACCCAGGTGCTCCTGGGTGATGTTTTTAGACTCACTTTAACATTTCCTATGTTTCAGAGAAGGATTAAGTGGGATGAAAAGCATGATAACTATAAGATTTATAAAGACTTCCTAATTTCCCTTTCCAAGTCATTAACTAGTTCAGTGATATTCTTTTATTAAAACAATTTACCATGGGTCTTTTATAGACAAGTTCACTTGGAAGTAACTAATCTTTATTTAGGACCCTTCACTGCATTACCTTCTGCCCTGGTCTTATTGATCACCACTTCCAGACAATATAAATGGTTTTCTGTCCCAAGTAATTTGAAGTTTCTTAATCTCTTAATAGTTTCATAGACTATTTGAATATTTTTTCCACAGGAAAAGTAATATAAGAATTTTAGATACTATAAAAGTATCCTATATATTTACCAGTAACAAAAATAAATACACTGAAGTTCTTGAAAAGTTCAAAGAATTTAAGTTGTAGCTATCATGCCTGAGAAGACAGAATCATGTATTTCTTTTTTAGGGTGCAACACCAAGGAAGTAAGTTTTCAGAAAAAAAAAATAGAAAGTATACTGTTGATCATTAATTTTTATTGTTGTTACTGACCATAAATAGGTTAATTCATAAACTCTCTTTAACTTTTCTCTTAAGTACCATATTCATACTACCTTTAATTCAGTATTCATAAGTGTTTCTGATTCACTTTTGATTCTATCATGCATTAATATGCATGTAGATACACCTCTATGTGATCTTTATAGACGTGTTTCTTGTATCTCCAAAAACTCTTACATTGATAGTATCATTTTAAGGAATATAGAAGGATCCAGAGTTTTTGTCTGTTTTCCATTTGTAACTAAATCCATGGTTTTATTCTTTTCTTCGGTTGAATTATATGCCATTTAAAACTGAAGAACTTTTCTCTGAGATCAGCTGGAAGCTTTTAAAGTAGTACCAGTGTAAGATCTTGATAGTACAGATTGCTCAGACCAACTTGTCTTAGCTTTGAAGTCTCTAACCTATTCTGAGAGCTTTGACAGTTTCTATTTTCTTCCCTCACACTGCCTGACATGTGACTGAAAATGATCTATTCACAAAATGATTGTCATTTCAAGTTTGCATCATGAAATATAATCTGGCAAAATGCATTTTAAAGGACAATTAAAAATTAAGTTCAAATTAAAATTCATCCCCATGGGGCATCACCACAGAAATGCCAAACCTTGCCTCAGCCATGTAGATGATCAGCTAATGATATACCTGTATATAACACTAAGCTCGTTTGTGTGCTGGCAATACCAACTCCTCACTCCTTGGTATTGCCTCTTGATATCTATGGGAAGATTTAACTTCATTTCACAGATATTGAACACTTAAAAAAAAAGTATCAGAATCAAGAAACTTTCTGCAAATAAAGATTTTCTAGGAAGAAAAAAAAATCAAATATATATACTATCTAATTTCATAGATAAATAAACTGAGGCCCAGGTAGACCCACGGAGGTTATTAGTTGCCAAATACACCACAGCAATGTAGGAATAGCGCCTACAGCAGCAAGAGCTTATTTCCCTTCTCAGCTGGGTATTCTTTCTCCCATAGCCATCTGCTGTGCATGTAAAAGCAAATGTGCCAAATGAAGAAATGAGAAAAACAATCCAGAGACAAATTCAAGGAATTCATCCTCACTAGTATCTTCCTATTTATTTGGGGTGTGATGGGGTTGATGTAAGAAGTTATGTAATGAGAGTTGAAATGTACTGTGTTTAATAGTTCACCAGGGGGGAGACAGTTAAATTTTGTCAGGTAAGTAATTCCAGAAAAAGGACAAATTGGGATTTCTTTGAGATTCATCAGGCTTCAAAGGTTTAAGGGGGAAATGGACTGTATTCTATAACCACTAAGAAATCTATATAATGAAGGTTTTAGCAAAAACCAAATTCCATTTAACGTCTATTCAATTGCCAAACTTCAATTTACATCTAATTGGTAAAGATGCTCTATTAAAAATAGCCTACATCATTGGCAAGCAATCTGGCTCACAAAATTAAAAATATCTTGACCCAATGAGTTAAATTCTAGGAAAGATTACTACAAGTAATTACAAAAGAAGTAATATAATAAGCACACAAAATTTTACTTTGCGATTGATTATAATCATGAGAAATAGAAATGGCTAAAATGTCTCAGAGTAGAGGTACTATTTGCCTTTAAAAGAGAAAACAATGTAGTTATTCAGTATGGTAATTGTGAAGTCAAGAAAATTATAAAAATTTATTTTTATATAATGGAATGTCAAAAAGGCACAGTTTAAAATTACCATGGTATTTTTGATTTGTTTCATTTCAACTATTTATTTATTAGTTTAGAAGAGAGAACAAGAGCAGGGGGAAGGGCAGAGGGAGAGAGAGAGAGAATCTCAAGTAGACTACACGCTCAGCGCAGAGCCCCCCCCATCTGGGGCTTGATCTCACGACCCTGAGATCACAACCTGAGCTGAAACCAAGAGTCGGATGCTCAGCCAACTGCACAACCCAAGTGTCCCTAAATATTATGGCATTAAAGATGTTTTTATGTTGAGAAACACCAGGAGAAATATTTACAAATGCAAACGCTGACTTTAAGATCTGGGGATTATCGCTTCTCTCTTTCTCTTTCACTGTCTTTACATTTCTAGCAATGATAATAACTGCAGTACAAATCCCTTGACCCATTCCCTCTTCAGGAGTTTAACCCACATTCCAAAGACTTCCCCCAGTATTCTGGGAAATATCCTGAATACCATACAAGTCCTCTGCAAAGCATGCCCAGGCATTTTATTTCTCCCCCTGCCCCCCCACCCCAGGTGACCTTGGCTGCCAACAAAAGAATCAGAGAACCATCCTTGACATTGCTGCTGCTGTCCTTTCCTTGCCAAGAGAGCACTGACTCTCTTAAGAACTGATTGCTTGTTGGCTATAAAGCTCCAAGTCTCTTAGGCAGCAAACTAGGTCCTCCATCTCTTGGGGCATGGAGATCCTCTGGGTTCTATGCAAACATTGAGAGACCTTTAGAAAGAGCCAACAGAAATCTTTCCTCTGGAGTCCTTCATTCTTTCCCATTCTAGTCATGGGCTGTCCTCCTGGACATTGTCATTCCCTATGTGCTCTCCATTCTCCATCTCAAAGTGCACAAGGAACAAGAACCAGCACATTTTTATTCCCTGATTATCTCTAGAGTCAATGGGAGAATCAGGAATTTGACAGATGTTCAACAAATGTTTGTTGAATGAATAAATGAATGAGTGAATGTATGAATACAGGACTGACATCCTGGCAGCTGCCAGCCTGCCTGGATGTCAGTCACAATCAAGATTAATGAGTGAGTCAAGATACTACCAGATTCAGGGGTGTGCATTTCAGTCTTATATGGCTGGCACTTGTAGGTTGAAGTAGGTTGAACATATGAAGTAGGTTGTGCATTTAGGTTACCCATTCAGACCTAATTTTAATCACACAGGGTAACTCAATCCACAAAGCTCCAGAACACCCCTAGCCTCTTCTCTGCTCCTTCATGTTTTTAAGAAGCTGCAGTTCACTGGCCTGTTTTAAGAGAGTCTTATATTCTACTCCCTTGCTACAGGGAAATTCTCCTGGGTCCTCATCTTATCATCTGTCACATCTGTGCTGTGTCGCATGCTGTTTACACTTCTTATAGGACACCCTCATAGCACCTTGAACATAGTAGACACTCACTAAAAAAAAAAAAAAAAAGTCAGCTATAAACCGGTTGTTTGGGAAAGGAAAAAAATATAACTGCATGATCCCTTTCTTACATTTAGGACATTCTCATGAAAATAGGGCTTCCATTTTTTCTACAAAAACATTTCAACATCTTAATTCATAAGAAAAATTCAAAACTGTAGTTTCTAGTTATCTTTCCCTTATCTTTAGAAAGATTTAAATACTAGGAAAAAAATGAATTAAATCTTATGTAAAACACAACCTGTTTTACCTTGTACGTATTGTTGGTATAATCATAGTTCTTCCTTATACTTCCACATTTTCTTTTACATTAAAAAAGCCCTTGCAAATAAACTATTGCATTTGCTCTTTCATTTTTCTTCATGTATTCATTCATTTAGATAATAAATAATTATTGAACACTTTATAAATGCTGGGCACTATAGTAGCAAATGGGGATTCAAAGTGGACCAGATAGATGAGACCATGAAGACAGGACAAGGGGGGCGCCTGGGTGGCTCAGTGGGTTAAAGCCTCTGCTTTCGGCTCGGGTCATGATCCCAGAGTCCTGGGATCGAGCCCCGCATCCGGGCTCTCTGCAGCGGGGAGCCTGCTTCCCCCTCTCTCTCTGCCTGCCTCTCTGCCTACTTGTGATCTCTCTCTGTCAAATAAATAAATAAAATCTTAAAAAAAAAAAAAAAGACAGGACAAAGGCCTTGGCTTCAAGCAAACATGTAAAGCTATGTAAATAAATACGTCATCATGGTTGAATAAGAGTGATGGAAGAAAAGTTCAGGTTGCAGTGAAACACTAAGGAAGGCATCCCTATGATCACACTCTTTCAGCTGAAACTTGAATGATGGTAAGGAGTAATCAAGGTGCAAAGTGTGGTTTAAGTTCCCTACACAGGGGGCGCCTGGGTGGCTCAGTGGGATAAAGCCTCTGCCTTAGGCTCAGGTCATGATCCCAGGGTCCTGGGATCGAGCCCCACATATGGGCTCTCTGCTCACCAGGGGGCCTGCTTCCCCCTCTCTCTCTTCCTGCCTCTCTGCCTACTTGTGATCTCTGTCTGTCAAATAAATAAATAAAATCTTAAAAAAAAAAAAAAGTTCCCTATACAGAAGGAATATATTACACAATGCCCCAGAAGTAGAAATAAGTTGGTCTAGTCTGGAAAGAAAGGGAAACCCAGCATAGAGTAAGAGATAGCAGAGCAACTAGAAGTGATGCTGGCAGGAAAAAAGAGGCTGTAGATAATTCAGAGCCATATAACCCAAATTAATGATTTTAAATGTTATTGTCAAAGGAATGAGAAGACACAAATGCTTTTAAGCAAGCAAATGATGTCATCAGATTTGCTTTTTAGAAATGGTTCCTTTAGCTACTGTATGGAGAGTAGGTTAGAACAAGGGTCAAGAGCCAGACATGGGTGGCCACTTAGAAATCCATTGTAGAAACTCCCCTAGTAGATGATTTTACATGAAGATGAGGAGGAAGGAAAGGATTAATTTTTATTTTGGAGGCAGAACATCTGAAACTGGCAAACTCAGAAGTACTAATCTTATCTCAAAGAGAAGGAAATTGGTCCTCAGAAAAGTATGTTGTAAGGGTTCATAAATCTGAGTATTTACCATTTGGCAGCCTTTTAGTTAAAATTAAATTTATATTTTCAAAAATCCTCTAAGAAAAATAGCTGACTTAGTAGTGTAATTCACCAAATACTTTTAATTCTACGAAGGACACATATGGGGCACTTCTCTCCTGATGCTACATTTGGTCCTGTATTTTGCTTTGGCTAAGGAAATAGCAGCATAAATGCCACCTGCCCCATCTGGGTTGAAGCTTTAAGAGAAAGCACATTATTTATCCTATTTTACTCCCTTATAATAAATCTAGATGGAAGCTATTTCATCATCCTGGCTCTCAGAATGACGACAACATGAAACAGAGTGCCAGTAAACCTAGGATAGGCATACCGTAGGAACAAGTGATTAGCATCTGTTATTAGAAGCCCCTGAGAAGGAGCACGTGGGTGGCTCAGTGGGTTAAAGCCTCTGCCTTTGGCTCGGGTCATGATCTCAGGGTCCTGGGATCAAGCCTCGCATCAGGCTCTGCTCAGCGGGGAGCCTGCCTCCCCTTCTCTCTCTGCCTGCCTCTCTGCCTACTTGTGGTCTGTGTCTGTCAAATAAACGAATAAAATCTTAAAAAAAAAAAAAGAAGCCACTGAGAAGATTTTGTAGTTGGTTACTACAGCAAAACTAATACTCTGATGGATTATATTATATTATATATATAATTATTCTACCTCGTGTTTTACAAATTGAAGGCTCAAATTAGGTTCAATAAATCACAAGGCAAGAAATGGACACCAACTCTATCAGCCACCAGATACAAGGCTTTCCCAACCATGACTACAAGAGTCTTCTCCAATTATCACAAATATAAGATGACAGAGATGAATACAATGAACACACGAAGACCTAGATGTCAACCATATGAGTTGAAAGAAGATGAAAACTACGTGAATTGATGGCAAACACTAGAGCTTTTTCAACACTCTGAGAAGCCACTACATGAATAATGTGTAACTGAAAAGGGTGTAAGATAATGCAGGTACTGAACAGGAACAAGGCGTTAAAACACCATGTTAAAACAGGTTGTGCTAAAGAATTATTAAAGCTTGGTATGCCTTTAAAGATTGGCATTAACAAAAGTATCTGAGTGTAAGTTATAAAGCTTGAGATAGAGACAATCAGATGAAGAGGTTTGTTTGACTGGTTTTTGTTTTTTGAATTTTGGGGCTTTTCCGTAGCTTTATTTTTTGTCAAGAGAGATACATAAAAGTACACCTAATAATAGGTTCTAGGAATAATAGCCATCAGAGTCTTAAAAATTACTCAAACGTTAAGACTTGTCAAAGCAATTCCATCATTCAGGAAGGAATTCTACTGCATCAGTCAGTATCAGCTGCACGACAGTAAAGTATCCAGTTTCAGTGTAAGTGGGTTTAAGCGGCTCCTGCTTACCCCCCCTTGGGTCTCCTTTCCTTAAGAGTGGTTGTTAGAGAAGATCAACATATGGCCAATTTGGCAGTAAAAGATCATTAGTGAAAAACACCCACAACTGCAGAAAGTTAAAAGAATTTTTTGAAAATTATGAAGAAGCTTGAGGGCTCTGATGGTACACACGCTTTAGAAATGTTGCTATTTTTCTATACCCATGGGGAAGGTATGCTGGTTACCTCCTCAGCATTTCTTCTCCCATTGCCCTAATGATGGTTCCCCACACTGATAGGTTCATGGTGAACCTATGACAAATAGTCATCTCGCTTCCAGTTGTGAGCAGGCGAGGCTGGAATTCCTCTAGCCATTTATACACAATGAAAAGAGAAGAGAGCCAACGTGAAAACCAGTTAAGTGGGAAATAAAGAGAAACTGGAATTGACGATGTTATAAGAACTCTTTGCACCAAGTCATATCCTCGACCTGGGCTTATCTGCTCCATGAGCCAATAAAAATCCTGTTTTCCTTTAAGTTTGTTTGAGTGAATCTGTTGTTACTGTTGTCACATTTTTGTTGTTGTTGTTGTTGGTCACTAATATGTAAAGGAGTCATAAATGATGAAGTACCCTCAAAGCTGATTACCTCTAAGAACGGTATCTTATGTTCAACTATTCAAAAGCCAAATTATTGGTGAAAGTATATGTAACTCTTCTATAAACATTTTTGGAATTCCTTCCTGCTTAACGGAATAAGAGAATGGAGTTGATGAGAATTACACACAGACCTAGCCCCCAAGAAAGTTCTCATTTAGAAATGGTTCCTTTAGCCCTTGCAAGCCCTGGAAAAGGAAAATACATAGATAATTGCAATACCAGGGAAAAAGGGCAAAGTGAGTAGAATCCAGAAGAGCGAAGAGGTCAGGCAATGTTGTAAACCTCTGGGCATTAAAGCTCTCTTGAGGGAACCGATGCCTTGGATCTGTTTCTGGTGTCAAAAATCCACTTTTGCGTGGGACGTATAACCTGAGGACATGCCCTATCATTTCAGCATATGGAATACCAGCTCCCGGTATGTTCTAGAGGGATATTTTCTTCTGCATGGAAACCCAGGTGCTGGGGATTGCTTCACTTCCGATTCCAAGTGTCGACTGTCCACTACCCTACAAGCTCTACCCTACAGCTCCAGCTTCTGGACAGTGCTTTCCCACATCATCACAGACTGTCCTTTCTCCTGAAAGGGCACTGTTGTTACAGATTTCCTCAAAGACTCTGTTCTTCCTCTCTTATGGATCACATGACCCATCTCTCCTGTCCCTGGAGGATAATTTGTAGCCTTACACAAGCCTGCAGAGAAGCCAAGGCCAAAACAGGGCACTTTGGGACCCCTGTGGAGGATTTCAAGGTCTCTTAAAATAAAGGTGATATTTTAAACAGTAAGTGAGAAAACCAATGCTTTTAGAAAGAACCTCAGGCTGGGGAAAGCGAAGTAAAACCAAATGTTTAAAAGTACTCTTATAGTTACGAGATTTTGTTCCTGTAAACAGTATGTGCTAAAAGCATATATATGCCTATACATATATATATATATATATACACACATACACACACATATGTAAAAAAAAGATAGAAAAAAAGGAATAAACCTAGGAAATATAATTTCCATTTAAAAATATTTCCAAAATTCATTAGGTTTTAAATCAGCTATTGCTTGATTAGGTTTGATAAATGAAACATATTTTAAAAATAAACATATATGAACACATGTTCTCACCAAAAATGTTATTAAGAATGAGAGCAATATTTCTGGGGTCCCTGAGTGACTTCGGCTCAGGTCATGATCCCCGGATCCTGGGATCGAGTCTTGCTACTGGCTCCGTGCTCAGCAGAGAGTCTGCTTCTCACTCTTCCTTCCCCCTGTCCCCCAACCCCACCCTGCTTGTGTTCTTTCTCACTCTCTCACACAGAAATAAATAAAAATATTTAAAAAAAAATGAAAGTGGTATTTCATAATTACCTATGTATATATATTATATTAATATACTAGTGAAATCAAAACATTTAGTGTTAATAAACAAAATAATATTTTAAAGTCTATCTCATTTTATCACCTCTCTGATAGCATTTTGAGTAGGTTTTATATTGCATTTTACTTATATTATAGTATTACCTATATGTACATATATTATTCATAAACAGTAAGTATGCAGGTATTTTTGTTAGATTTTAAAATGTCTTGTTATTCAGTGCATGGTTAAAAAGTAAAAGACTGAAACCACTGTGTTATAAGATCAATGAAGGCAAAAATCTTTTATATCTTATTCATTGTTTCATTTCTAGAGTTTAGCAGTATACCAGGCACCTCATAGGTGCCTAATAAATATTCAGTAAAAGTGTAAATAAATGGAAGAAATCATTATTTTAGGTAACATTATTTTCTAATGTTATTATAAACATTACCTAGGAAATATCCCTATTATTCCAAAATCACTATTTTCTAGGTAATACTTTGATGCTTAGCACTTGTATTATATTTTTCTTGGTTTGCATGCCTATATCACCACCTAAACACTTATCTTCTGTTATTATTTGAGCACCAAAAAATTATTTGATGAATGGGTAAATGAACAAATAAATATATATGCACTAGTATATTTATGCTCCCATTTCCTATACAACAGAACATCATTTTATAATAAACACCTTTGTTGCCTACCACAAAATGTCAGAGATGTGATTTCTCTGTTGCATTTTAGGCATGCAGAACTGTTAGATTTTCTGTTTAGTTTTGTATCAGAAGGTATGGATTTGGAAAGTTTCACAGTTTGAGGGAAACTCATCACCAGAATTTGCTGAAGGGCAAAAGGAGATTTTAATCTAGCAAAAAAAAAAAAAAAAAAAAAGTAACTTATGATATATACTTCACTGCAGTGCTCCAGAATTTCAATCAGATTATTGGAAGTAGATATAACAAATACTTCTGGAATCTGGGGGCAAACAACAAGGCTGAGGTATTGGGTCCATTTGGTAATGGAGACTATTTGAGTAAGATGTATGGCATACTTTTTTTTTTTTTAAAGATTTTATTTATTTATTTGACAGACAGAGATCACAAGTAGGCAGAGAGGCAGGCAGAGAGAGAAGGGGGAAGCAGGCTCCCCGCGGAGCAGAGAGCCCGATGCGGGGCTCGATCCCAGGACTCTGGGATCATGACCTGAGCCGAAGGCAGAGGCTTTAACCCACTGAGCCACCCAGGTGCCCCGGCATACTTTTTTTTAAAAAAATTTATTTGCAGTGCCTCAGAGGCAAATGTACAATTCAAAGCTAGTTTCTAATGTGAAGCATTAAATTAAAAGCTTCCCTTGGGGACTTTAAATGGACGTCTAAGAGAATAGTAACTCTCAGATCTTTTATGATGATTCTGCTTGTTTTTAAATCATTTTAGATGGCATGGAACTTTTGTAAGGTATTTTCTACTGCTCATACAGCTTGAGCAGATACTTAGTAATGTGCATTGTATTGCAGATGGTCCCTGACTTAGGATGGCTCAACTTAGAGATTTTTTAAATTTATGATGATGAGAAAGTGATATGCATTCTGTGGAAACCATACTTCCAAATTTTGAATTTTAATCATTTTCCAGCCTAGTGACATGTGGTATGATCATTTCCTATAACGCTGGTCAGCTGTAGCAAGCCACAGCTCCCAGTCAGCCACCCGATCATGAGGTTAAACAACCCAAACACCTACAACCATTCTGCACCCATGCATCCATTCTGTTTCTCAGTGTCTGCACAGTATTCAATAAGTTACATGCGATATTTAACACTTTCTTATAAAATAGGCTTTCTGTTAGATGATTTGCTCGACTGTGGGCTAATGTAAGTGTTCTGAACATGTTTAAGGTAGGCTAGGCCAAGCTATACTTGGTAGGTTAGGTGTATGAAGTATATTATAGACATGATGTTTTCAACTTAGGATGGGTTTTTCATCATAAGTCAGGGAAGATCTATAGCATATTTAAAACAAAGTCATGAGATCCATATTATGAGGAATTAGCAATATAAATCATTTAACATAACTGATGTTCCAGTTCAGGATTATTGCTATGTTCTGCACAGCAAGAAATAAGTTCTTCAATACACTTAAGGGATTTCATATTTGGAATCAGTATGCTGTTGAGGGAAAGGGATGCTTATTTCCTCTCCTAAGTAGGAAAGAAAGATTTTCCCTAAACATTTCTATCCTTTTGTTTCACATGTTTCTTCTTCCCAAAGAGAAAAGAAGTCACCCCATTGGTAGGTGGTCATTGTGCACCTTTCTCTGATGGGCGGAGAGAATCTTAAATTTGGGTTTGAGTTACTGCTATGTTCTATCCCTCTCTGACAACTGAGAGGTAGAAATTCTGAGCTTTCTGCTCTGTATCCCAAACATTTCAAAGTCTACATTAATGAGTGTAATGAGTGTGTGTGTGTGTATGTGTGTGTGTGTTGTGGGGGTATGAGGTAGGGTGTCCAGGTGATTACAAAAGTGAAGTAAATAGGGATGTCTGGGTGGCTCAGTGAGTAAAGCTTCTGCCTTTGGGTCAGGTCATAATTCCAGGACCCTGGAATCGAGCCCCACATCAGGTCCCTTTTCAGCAGGGAGCCTCTTCTCCCTCTGCTTGCTGCTCTCCCTTCTTGTGCTCTCGCTCTCTCTCTCTGACAAATAAATAAAATATTTTTTTTTAAAGTGAAAGAAGGGGTGCCTGGGTGGCTCAGTGGGTTAAGCCTCTGCCTTCGGCTCGGGTCGCGGTTTTGGGGTCCTGGGATCGAGCCCCACATTGGGCTCTCTGCTCAGCAGGAAGCCTGTTTCCCCCCTCTCTCTCTGCCTGCCTCTCTGCCTGCTTGTGATCTCTGTCAAATAAATAAATAAAGTCTTTAAAAAAAAAAGTGAAAGAACTATTAAGATGCTGAATGTTGAGTTTACAAGCTAAGTCTTCCAACCCACCACTTACTGGATATAATGCTGGTATGCAGGGGTCCATCTGGATATATTCTTTGTCCATATGAGTTGTTATTGTTGTGCTCAAATGTCTCAGTTGTTGTCTAATTCAATGAGAAAAAAAGTGGCATGTATTGGTTATACCAAATTCCGTCTGGCTTTCTTAACTTTACCCCACACAGTTTCTGTCCTACCACTAAACCAAATGACTTGCACTGTCCGTGTGTCTCAGTCTTTCACAACCACGCTCTTTTGCAAGGGTTGACATCCCATTCTCCTTTCTGTGGACTGGAAAACAATTACTTATGTCTCAGGATTTTATGCATATTTACTCTAGGACAGGAGTCCAGTTTTGGCGGCCCACTTTTTCTTGAAATAGAGAACGTTAGGTAAACTTGAACCTAAATTCCTGTGAGACCATGTTCTGTTAACTATTATCACATGGGCTAACTCTGGCCCAATACATGTTGTGTAAATAAAGTATTACTGGAACACAGCAACAATTTTTCAAGTATGCCTTATCCATGGCTATTCTTACAGTATGAAGGCAGAGTCATGTAGTTGTAACAGAGATCATATGGCCCACAAAGCCTATAATATTTACTGTCTAGTTCTTTATAAAAAAATTTTTTTTTTGCCAATTCCAACCTGAGGCAACAATTAGCTGAAATCAAAATAGCAAATATTTCCTTTATATAGAGGCAGTGTTTCCTAGTTCACCACAAGCCCTATCAGTATCTTTCATGTTGCACTCTGAGCATTTCATTCATTTATGTTTCCAGCCTGAATCCTATTAACATTTGACTATATAAGATTCTTCCTGAAGAAGATTTACTTAAAGATCATACCCGGGAGGCAGGCAGAGAGAGAGAGATCTCTCTCTCTCTCTGCCTGCCTCTCTGCTTACTTGTAATCTCTGTCAAATAAATAAATAAAATCTTAAAAAAAAAAAAGATCATACCCGGGATGGTGATAATTCTAGACTCTTTGGCTTTTTTGATCATTTATATTTCTCTGTAAAGTATTCTATCTTTCATTCATTGTGGACATATTTTCTTTTACATTGAGCTTACTTATAGTAGTTCCTATAAAATCCTTATCTGCCAATTATAATGGTTAGGATAATTTTAGGGTTAGTGTCTATTGATGATTTTCTTATGAAAAGAGATTTATTTTCTTATTTCTTTATGTGTTTAGTATCTTAGGACTGCATCCTTCTCATTGTGAAAGATGCCTATAGAGGATTCTAAAGAGTATTTTTTATGTGTTTTAGTAGACAATTTGGATTAAATCAAACTGATAAATTAATGTCTTCCGTGAGAGGGGGACAGTTAAAATTTTAGTTAAGTTTATTTTAGGGATCACGTAGATATTTATCTTCAGTTTTTCATTTTTTTAAAGATTTTATTTATTTATTTGACAGAGAGCGAGGGAGAGAGCATGAGCAAGGGAGAGGGAGAGGGAGAAGAAGGCTCCCCGCTGAGCAGGGAGTCCAATGTGGGACTCGATCCCAGGACCCCAAGATCATGACCCGAGCTGAAGGCAGAGGCTTAACCAACTAAGCCACCCAGGTACCCTATCTTCAGTTTTTCTATCCAACTTTTGCCCACCCAGCAAGTTGTAGACTTAGGCATATTGTTGGTACTAAAAGCCATAAAAATTCAGAACTCATTAAGTGCTATTGTCTTTTTTTTCTATAGTGCCATCTCTTTTTCATTATATTCTGTTTTTATTTGCTCTCCTGTGCCTTCAGTGGGATGGCCTTATTTGTTTTGTCCAGAATTTACTCTCACTTGAAGGAAGATTTGTTTGATTGGAGCCATTGGGATATCACCATGAATGTAACCACCAAATAATCAGTTCTGGGTTTTACCGCCCCCCTTCTCTCTTTGGGAGGCCCTGTGTTATAATTTTCTACAAACGCCATCTTCTTTTATCTTCACAGTCACAGCTGAGCCTTACTGTATGCGATGAGAGATCAAGTAACGGAAGACCAGAGAGAGAAAGACACTAGGCAACGTTTCATAGAACATAAGATGCAGAGGTGCGTCTGGGTGGCTCAGCTGATAAAGCATCCACTTTCGGGTTTCTGTTCAGGTCATGATCTCATGGGTTGTAAGATCAAACCCCAACTCCCATCCCTAAACTCTGCACTCAGCGGGTAGTCGGCTTGAAGATTCTGCCTCTCCCCCGACTTGTGTTCTCTCTCTCCCCCCAAAATAAATAAATAAATCTTAAAAAAAAAAAAAAGATCCTAGAATTCCAACCCAAATCTGGCTAAGTTGTGTAATCATGCTGCTTTCATTGTACCACCTGCCAATCTATTGCTGAAAAGCATCTTCTGCCATTTCTGGGGTAGGGAAGCTCTATCCATCTGGCACTGTACTCTGATGTTATGACAAATTATTGAGAGACAACAACAAAACCAAAAATAACAAAAACAAAAACAAAGGTAAAAGCAAAGCTCACTGATTTACCTTCCGTTTTTATGACTTTACTGTATTGCGTTTATGTTTTCCCTTCTTATTCTTCAGATCATCTTTAGTTGATAAGGGTGGTGTAAAAGATTCATATTTCCACAGAACTGTTTTCCCACGTCTTATCCAAATCTAATTGCTAGGAATATAAAATGTCTACCTTTATTCTTAGGCAATAAATGTTAAGCCTTTCAAAATATGCTGAGAATTAGGCAACCATAGGGATGTTATCATTAATTTGTATTTTCCATTAGTAAAGAGTTAATGCATTTCTACTAGTTGCCTTCAGAAGAGAAGAATGGCCGAAGGAAGATTTTTCCCTACACTTAATCTATGTCAGGGTAGATTATGTACTGCTTGCCTACCAAACCTCCCCAACTTTTTTTTGTCTGTCATACAGATCTACTGTACAGAGGTAGCAATGTAACCCCAGGTGGACCAGTCATGTACTCTTGAGAACTAAAATAAAAACTCACAGGGAACTAAGAAGCTGAAGAAGTAACCATAGAATTTAGAGATTTCCAATGTTATCCCTAATAACTTTTCTTCCTAAAAGTTGCCTTTATAGCCATATTTTTAATTTTCTAAGTAATTTCAGTTTCTCTATATTAAGTCCCTTTTTATTCCTATAAGAAATTCCTTTCTGATTTGTTACTAGCAACCAAAAAACCACATGGAATGACCTACAGACAAAACACACATGTTCAAAAAGGGAAGTCATTGTGAATTGTTTGGATATAAAATAATGGGAGTTTAAAATTGTTCGAATTGCCTCAGTTTTTCAGGTTAGGTTTTATTTTTTGAATATTTTATTTATTTATTTTTGAGAGAGAGAGAGAGCACATGAGCACAAGCAGGGGGAGGGGCAGAGGGAGAAACGACTCCCCACTGAGCAGAAAGCCTAACGTGGGGCTCAGTCCCAGTACCCTGGGATCATGACCTGAGCCAAAGGCAGACACTTAACCAACTAAACCCCCCAGGCACCCACCAGGTTACATTTTAAAGAGGAAAGGATTAGAACAAGTAAAGGTGTTATTAGTTGCCAGATTCAGCAAATAAAAATACAGAATGGCCAATTAAATCTGAATTTCAGATAAATGACAAATGCCATTTTAGCATATCTCATGCTTATATGGATAGTATACATGTATACTGCAAGTACTCACTTTTGTTACCTGAAATTCAAATTTGACAGGTGCCCTGAATTTCACTGGGCAACACTCTTCTGGCCAGTATAGCCCCATAAACTTTCCAAAACAACCTCCAACTTTCTCAGGTGGTAGGCAGGTATCAAATAATGCCTATCAACAGTCTTGTCTCTCATGGAAACGCCACTGATAGATGAAAACCATATCCATGAAACCTTCAAGGCATAAGATGAAAAAACACTGAAGAAACTCTGACTAGATGTCATCAAACCACTTTGTTACGCTTTTTCCTCCCTAAGAGTCAGGAGTGAAGTTTTCTTTTCTCTCTGTACAATGTGATGCAGCAAATAACCCTTCTGATAGTGTCCATATTTTCAATTATGGCTTTGCTTTTAGAGATAGGATTATCTGTCAAGTTTTGTTATAGAGAAGGGATGAGAAGAAAGTCTCTAGAAAGGAGTTCTGTATAGTTTTTATATCTTACCTACCTGTCTCCCAGAGAAAACACACAGACATGCAGAAGGAGGGCACACACACATATACACAACGCACTTTTAGGGAATTTTCTCAATAAGAATGAATAAATAGGAAAAAAAAAAAAGAGTTCTATTACTACATTAGGGGATTACAATGATAGGATAAAAATAAAGAAAGGGCCAAAATAAAAGGGAAGGACAGAAACAAGAGAATAACTATGAAAGTTGATACTGGGATTTTAAGAGTATGATATGCTGTAAAATTGGGTTCAAGTGTTAATTTGAAGACTAGGTTCAATGAAGTATTTACACATATCATGGGAGAGGAATAGTAGTTTGGGGAGCATTGGAAGATAATATAACACCACTCATTAGTTCCTTCTTTATAGATACTTCTCTAGCGCATTACGTTATGTGCTAAATATTCATGAGACATCTCAAGGGACTAGGGCTATTCGTCTGAAACAACAATAAACTGGTCTAATACATATTGACAATATTTTCGTAGGTTAAAGCCTCTTTTTCTAACATCATATGAAGAAGGATTATAAGTGGGGTGCATCCAATTGTCTCAGGGAAAGAATGTTGTTAGCCTCTCAGAGGGAGGGAACTCAATGAAGCTTTATATTTCCAATAAAGTTATCTGTATCCTTCCTGCCAGAAGAAACTCCAACATACGGGGTGATATATCACTACTGCAACTTTTCTTCAAGCACAGAAGTGCAAGGGGGTGGATGAACATTCTTCTGGACTAAATTCAACATTATGATCCCTGCAAAATTGACCATAAGTAAGACACATGGAAAGTACCCGAGGCTATAACACTGAGGAGGAATTTGCTGAGCAATGGCTGTAGATACTGCTTATGCAATTGGCATCTGCTTTAAAAATTGGATAAAGATAAAAGCTACAGAAAATTGCAGAGTCTGAAGTTTATGATGGTGAGGAGTTGAATACATTGCCAACATCAGAGTCTCACTCCTAGAAGATTAGAAAGATCTGAGAAAGCATCACCTCTCTGAAAACACAAATGGCTGAGACAATGGTAAAAAATGAAAGACAGTCAAGCCAAGTTTCAGTTCTTACCTTAAAAAGTCGGGTGTGAGATACAGATTTGATATTTTGTAGTAGACGGAACTGTCTTCTAAGACTCCAGGCGTTTACCCACAGCTTGCATGCCCAAGAAAAATTATTTACTCTCGCTGATCTTCAATGTCCTTACCTGTAAAACAAAGATAAGCCTAGAATTACCATAAAGGTAGATGACAAAATGAATAAAAAGTAGGTGACAGGTAAGCACCTTCAATAAATACAATAAATATTTGTTGTCTTCTTCAACCCATTCATGTTAGAGCTGAAATAGAATTGTTTTAAGGTTGTGTTAATTGACCAAGGAATATACCTACCCCACGCTACAGATTGTGATTTACTAATTTCTATAAAAGGCAATGAGATTTTAAAAGCACTTCAACATTTCATGGGGCAATGTAATAACTTCTGGGTGTTTGAAGAGTTGATCTTGAATAATTTTCTGATTTAGATCACTTCCATGCTGCCCTTACATTTGATTGACAGGTAAGCTAGAAACATCAGTCCTTTTTGGTCACACTCATTTTTCAGTGGAAACTGAACGCTATTGGTAAAATCAGAAGCTGCCCATAAATTTGGCACTTTGGAACATACCTTTTTTTTTTTTTTTCCAACTTGGAGGCTTATATAATTCTTTCCTTAGAAACAAAGACTGTAAAAAGAATTTAGTATTTGGCTTACTAGTTTCACCCAGGATTTGGATGATATCTGTTGTTTTCCAATCATTTTTTTTTTAAAGTTTTCTAAGACTAGATTTGATTGTAACTTCTTCCCTGTCTCCCTACTAATTTTTTTAAAAGAGTTTATTTACTTTTTTATTTAGAGAAAGGGTGTGAGTGGGGTGGGGGACAGAGGGAGAGTGAGAGAGAGAAACTCAAGAAGACTGCACTGAGTGCGGAACCTAATACAGGGCTTGATCTCACAGCCCTGAGATCATGACCTGAGCTGGAATAAAAAATCAGATGCTCAGCTGAATGAGCCACCCAGGGGCCCCCCACCAACTTAACAGATGAATAAACTCAAGCTAGAGAGTTGAACATGGATTCACAATGAATAATACGCTAGCTAAGAATGTGATAGGTATTCTTTTCACCAGATAAAAAAATGTCTTCATTAGAGTACGTTGTATTTCCTTTCTTCTCTGTAATGTTTGATGAAAATTCTCTGCATTTCCTTTTTATTATTATTTTTTAGTGCCCAGATGATTTCAATGCAAAGATTGTGTCTATGCTAGATGTTCAGAGGCCCCCAAATGTCCATAATTTTCCCCGTGTCTATGCATGTGTTTATGTGTAGACTACTCATGAAGAGTATAGCTATTTTTTAAGTAAAGACTTGTTTTCCTGTGTGTGTATTATTCCATGCAACTTTATTCCTTATAAACAGTTGTGTCTGTAGGATTACAAAATATCCCCAGGAAAATTTGTTTATAATCTTAAGAAGAGTTCTGTAGTTCCAGATTCATTTAGGAGAGTTAACCCCAACTGAGAGAGTTACCACTAATACATTTGTCATTTCTAAACTAGTTTGGAATATCTGCCCAAGTGGATTTCAGTTTAAAAAATTTTGACAGTCAGAAAATAGGCTGCTTAAATGAATTAGCAATTGTAATAAAGAGAAAATACTTGTTTTAGTATAAAATTCAATATTTCATAGAGAATTCAGTTTAGTAAATCATTTATATAAAATATTAGTTCAAAAATAGAGTTCATAGTATTTTTAGTTTTTTTTTTCTTTTTAATAGATGTTATGAGGCAAGTAGGACATATGTCAGCATCTTTATGGAAGAGGAATCTGGGATTCAGATTAACTGAGTACCTTATATAAAAGTACATAGGCCGATGTTGTGGGAGGTTGTGGGAGGAAGAGTCTTACTACCTTTCTAGATTTAGTAGTGGTTTTTTTTTCCCTTCCCATTCTTATTCTTTTGGCATTGGAGTGCAGTAAGGAAAAAAAAAAAGGGGGGGGTCTTCAATTACAACACCAAGGACATAGTCAATGACTCAAGCAGCAGTTACAGTACCCTTGTGATATATAATTCAAAAAGAAATTTGTTATAGAAGTTACCAAAAAGGGTAATTGATATGGCTGGAAAATCTTTTATGTCAGAGGGATGATTTTTTTTATTTATTTATTTATTTATTTTTTGACAGACAGAGATCACAAGTAGGCAGACAGGCAGGCAGCGAGAGGGGAGGGGGAGAAAGAGGCTCCCTGGTGAGCAGAGAGCCTATGAGGGGCTCGATTCCGGGACTCTGGGATCATGACCTGGGCCGAAGGCAGAGGCTTTAACCCACTGAGCCACCCAGGCGCCCCTCAGAGGGATGATTTAATGGTGGGAGTCTGGATACTAATGCTCTGACAGTATGGACATTTTCAATGAAGAGAAGAATTAAATAAAAACAGAACAAGGATTACTTTTGAACTGAAATGTGTGAGAAAACTGAAGATGTGACAAGTTGCTTGCATGGGTGGATGAGATCCACAAGTTGCTTAGGGAGTGCAAAACCATACTGATGATATGGTTCTTTCACAGAGCTGACAGGAACCAACAGTGTGACTGCAGGCATGACAAATTGTTTGTAACTTGACACAGGAAGTTGGGAACCAAAGTAGCATTTTGGCCAAAAAAAAAAAAAAAGCCCACTGGAAGTTAGTCATGCAGCAGGGAGCACCCCCTCAGGAGACAGTATGAGAAACTGGACAAATGCAATCTCTGAATCACACAGATCCAGGTTTCCATTCTAGCTCAATTAGTTGCAAGATGGATGAAACTGGACAAGTTTTAATATATAAAGAACTTACTTCACTCAACACCCAAAGAACAAAAATAATCCAATCAAGAAATAGGTAGAAGACATGAATAGACATTTCTGCAAAGAAGACCTCCAAATGGTCAAGGGACACATGAAAAAGTGTTCAACCTCACTCAGCATCGGGGAAATATAAATCAAAACCACAGTGAGATATCACCTCACACCAGTCAGAATGGCTAAAATTTAACAAGTGAGGAAACGACAGGTGTTGGCGAGGATGCGGAGAAAGGGGAACCCTCCTACACTGTTGGTGGGAATGCAAGCTGGTGCAGCCACTCTGTAAAACAGCATGGAGATTCCTCAGAAAGTTGAAAATAGAGCTTCCCTATGATGCAGCAATTGCACTATTGGGTATTTACCCCAAAGATACAAATGTAGTGATCTGAAGGGGCACATGCACCTGAATGTTTATAGCAGCAAAGTCCACAATTGCCAAACTGTGGAAAGAACCTAGATGTCCATCAACAGATGAATGGATAAGGAAGATGTGGAAAATGTGGGATGGAGATATATAGAGATATAAATATAGATATAGATATATTTAATGCAACCATCAAAAAAACCCCTGAAATCTTGCCATTTGCAACCACATGGATTGAACTAGAGGGTATAATGTATGCTAAGCAACATAAGTCAATCAGAGAATGACAGTTATCACATGATCCCACTGATATGAGGAATTTAAGAAACAAGACACAGGATCATAGGGGAAGGGAGGGAAAAATCAAACAAGATGAAACCAGAGAGGGAGACAAACCATAAGAGACTCTCAATTTCAGGAAACAAACTGAGGGTTGTTGGAAGGGAGGGGGGAGGGTTGGATGGGTTGGTTGGGTGATGGATATTGAGGAGGGTATGTGCTATGGTGAGTGCTATGAATTGTGTAAGACTGATGAATCACAGACCTGTACCCCTGAAAAAAATAATATATGTTAACAAAAAATTAAAATAAACTTTAAAAAGACTATTTCCAGTGGAAATTGTAACACTAGCTTCACAAGGGTTGAGGTGGGGCTGCCTGACACAAATTCCCAACAACGTTCCTATCACAGTGATACTCTTGGTGGCCATAAATGGTTGTTGCAATTTTTTTATCGTCATTGCCAGCATCATCACCACAGCTACTCTCAGCATGCTCATCCAGTACAGGTGGACTCTATGAGGTTGTCCCTCATTCTCCAAGATGGAAAGGAAAGTTAAATTCAGATATATAAGCATGAATATCACTTCACCTCTTCACCTTTTCATTGAGAAGTTTGTTCTTGTAATTCAAGTGAACTTGCATTTAAAACATTTTAACACATTTTTAATAAAATGTGATGACATCATTACTTTTTTTTCAATGTGCATCTATTTGCACACTTACATGCTTGCAGAGTTGGCTGTAATCATGCTCACCTGATATAAAGATTAGTTGTTTTCATTTTTATTTTCAGTTTCATTTTGCTGTTCTTTATCTTCACTATTCTGTATTTATCCTCCTCCCTCTTACATATATATTTTTTAATTTTTTTATATTTTTTTTTTTGAAAGAGAGAGAGCTAGAAAGCGGGGAGGGGCAGAGGGAGAGAGAGAATCTTAAGCAAGTTCCATGCTCAACATGGAGCCTGACCCAGGGCTCCATCTCAAGACCCCAAGATTATGACTTGAACCGAAATCAGGAGTAGGATGCTTAACTGACTGAGCCATCCAGGCACCCCTTACATAATTATTGTTATTACAGTTACTATTATTCTGCATTTGGCTTGCCAGTGTATAGATACTAAAAATTCAAACTCTGTCTTTCTTGTCTCTTAACTTTCACTTTATTGAGGCTTACCTGTTCCTTTATTTAATCCCTCCATGGGAATTCCTCCACCCATTTATGGGTAGCATAAAATCATTTTGAATCTTAAAAAAGTTTTCTTGCAGTTTGGTTGTTCCTTTTGCCTGTGTTTTCTTTATGAATCCACTGGTGTATTGAAGTGCTATTACCCAGGTGATTATTTTTAAATCTGTGTAAATATTTACATCTGTATTCAGGTGGAAGTCTGACTTCTGTTGATGTGTGAATGAATAGAGTGTTTAACCTTACAGGTTTTCACTTAAGATTAATGACTTTTGTTTGCTTTCTGCCTCACCACCACATTCAAACCATGCCCACCTCCATCCTCAAAAATATATTCTCTTCATTTCTTCAGTGGACCTGTGGAGCTACCTCTGCTTCTCTCTTACATGTATCTCACCAGAGTCTTCTCCAGGCAGAAGGTTCACAGTAAGTGTTTGTTTCTGTTCTGGTTAAAAAATGTTTATTCTCATTTATAAAAAGTAAATGTTTGTTGCAGTAGAGATTAGTCACAGTTACTATGAAAAGAGAGCAAACAGAGATATGTATTGTAAAGTCAGCCTACCTAATTTTTGCCTTTGGGAGAATTTAATTGATTTATTCAATACCATTTTATAGACTTTCTTGACCAGAGCACTAGTATAGGGATTTTATGGTGGGGCTGGTGGAGGGGAGGAGATACAACTTTCTTTCACAGCTTTTAAATGTATCCTAACTCACATAGTTTATAAAGACAATTCAAAGAGCATTGTTTATGACTGGTGACTTTTTAGTCTGGGATGTAAAATCATCCATTTTCTCTATAACATATTGATCATGAGCACATTGCACTGCATCTACTAGATAAAACTTTAGTTTTCCATTAAAAAATATGTTGAATTGGGTATTCAAATTTTTATCTTATGACATAGAGATATGGGCATAGCACAATTAGGATTTTTTTTTAAGATTTTATTTATTTATTTGACAGAGAGAGATCACAAGTAGACGAAGAGGCAGGCAGAGAGAGAGAGAGAGAGAGAGAGAGAGAGGGAAGCAGGCTCCCTGCTGAGCAGAGAGCCTGATGCGGGACTTGATCCCAGGACCCTGAGATCATGACCTGAGCCGAAGGCAGCGGCTTAACCCACTGAGCCACCCAGGCACCCTGCACAATTAGGATCTTATTCCCAGGAAAGTCTACAGGATGATAAGAACATCAATTTAATTACCTACAGGGGGTATAGCTCAGTGGTAGAGCATTTGACTGCAATTTAATTACCTACAGCAGATCTAAAATAAATCAAAAAAAGATGCTTTAAAACACGATTTCTGGTTCTCACCATCAGAGTTTCTAATCTAATTGTGCTAGAGTATAGTGGGGTTATCAGAATTTTAAAAAACAATCCCTAGATGAGATATGGATAAAAACCACTACCAAAAACCAAAACTAAAGAAAATCACAAAGAAATGAGACTGGCTGGGGTTTAGAAGTTAGGAAAAGCTTTAATGGAGAATGGTTACTTGGACAGGAGTTTGAAGGATGACTTTGATAAGAGGACAGACAGAAAAAGAATAGTCTTCCACTGAGTCCAGCAAAGTTAAAATCTTCCAGTTTTTGGATAGATTACTGTATTAATCTGATCCAGGTTGCCATAACAAAATACCACAAATTGGGTGTTGTAAGCCACAGGGTTTTATTTTCTCAAAGTTCTACAGGCTATAAATTTATGACCAAGATGCCAGTTTGTTCCAGATGAGGATTATTCCCTTGAATTGCTGTGTGCTCACATGGCCTTTTCCTTGGTATATGTCATGAGAGAGAGATTGAGGGAGAGAGAGAAAGAGAGTGAGGGAATAAGTTAGTTCTCTAGTGTTTCTTATAAGGGCACTAATCCTATCAGATCAAGGCCCCACTCCTATAACCTTATTTAACCATAATTACGTCTTTAGTGGCCCTAGCTCCAAATATAGTCACACTGGGGGACAGGACGTCCATATGTAAATTTTGGATTGACACATTTAGTCCATAACAATTACCAAAAAAGAATGTGTGATGATTTGTGCTCCTTCCCTTCTCTTCTCATTCTTTCTATTACTTTCAGTTCCAAGATTTTTTTTTCCTTTCTTTCAGTTCCCAGTTTTCTCCAAATAATCATTGAGAACTTGCATGCACTCTTTAATTCCCATCCCTCCTTTTCCCCTTTGTAAATAATGCTACAATAGACACAGGGGTGCATGTATCCCTTCATTAGTAATGAAGCCAAGACATGAATCTGGGTATTCTAGCATTCAAACAATGTAGTTTGACTACGCTATGATTACAATGAACACACACACACACACACACACACACACTGGACTTTTAAAGGTTAAAAAAAAGGCCAAAAAGAAAATGTTCACTAATTAAGCACCTGTTAAGTTTGAGTAACCTGGAACAGAACCCAGTATTAATTTGAGGAACACATTTCCATCACCCTTAAATGCTGTTATCTGCTTTTATAAAAATCATTTCCTTTCATGGTGGTGGTTTAAAAAAAAAAAAAAAGCTCTTTCTTGCATATCTGTGAACAAAAATTGAGACCATACAGTGGGATAGGGAAGCAGAATCATTTTCAATTGGTATTTTTATTTAGTTTTTTAAATCATTGAAAAGGTTCATCCATATTAGGTCTGTGTGCTTAGGTAATTTGGGACAGCTTAACAGTTCTAGTTGACAATAGCTAGGCTAGGATTTCTTTGGTTAATGAGGTGACTCCTCTCATCACATGAGTACTTGCCACAACAAAGTTCTCTTTGACCATCTGACTGTATAACTTGACATTGAGTGATAAGTACATTTACTCCAGAATAAGCTGAAGGTTAAATCTCCCAAATCCAGGATTTCATCTCTTATGTAAGCATTAAAATAAATAAATACATATATATATACACACATATATACATATATATATATGTATATATATATGTGTGTGTGTGTATGTATGTGTGTGTGTGTGTGTGTGTGTATATATATATATATATATATATATATATGGCTTTTTTGGCTGAATTATCCACATAATTGCCTCAATTCTTCATATCGTGAGTATGAAATATTACCTTGTAATTCTTACATTAACTTGTCTTATTGCTGAACTAACATTCCAATACTTCTTAAAGTGTAAGGTAGCTGTGTGGCTTTAGCAGGTTAAATTAAAATGCAATTAAAAAAGTAATAATTCTCATTCTGACAGGAGCAGTGTAACGGAGATGGTACTGTATGAGAACATTAAATTTTAAGGGAATTAAAAAAAAAAGAAAGACTCCTACTTCTCTAGCAATCCTACTGCATTAGTCTTTACCACATTGCTAAACATTGCTTTAGCTTTCCACTTTAATAGTGGCAAACGCTGAGGTCTGACACGAAATAGGCTATTTCATCTGAGATGGTTTAAGCTGGCCTAAGGAGTGACAGGAGAATATAGCAAGCAGTCAGCGCTAATGACAGCATACCATTTTTATAGACTAAAGGTCCAGCAATGAATTTCAATTATAGAGTGTCAGGATGCCCAAATGCGGGTACCTGATAACAAGTCAGAAGCTCACAGTTTCTGTAAGGCTCCTGTAGAATTTCAATAAAGCTCTTAGCCCTTAGCACAGCCTTTTTTATGCCTTTTTTTTTCTTTGCCAGAAGCCCAGAGATGTAATCTTTTCTGAGCAACCCCATCTATAGCACCCTTCAGCCATCATGTCGCAATAGCTAAATGAAGCATGCCTTTCTAACATATGGGCTTCCCCTGTGGCTCATCTTCCAATGTGTTTGGGAGTGACATAGAGAGTGGGCATAGATTTTCATCTGCAACGTTTAAATGGAGTTTTCCAAAAATGTATTATTAGCTCAGCAGTAGCGGTGGGTCCATGATGACCTGATAAGGCCATTTTCCTGCCAAATATTTGAACAGGTTGGAGGAAAAAAGTAATTTTAAGAGACCACACTACTCACTTGAGAAAGAACAAGTGAAGATTTATGCTCAAAAAGTAGTAAATATCACTGATTCTATTTAGTTCCTATATTACACCAGGGAATTGTTAGGAAAGGTAAAATGAGAGCAATCAATGTATTCCATCTTTTTATGTTGAAATAAATGATAAATGGGTTGAGTTTACCATCCATTTTGGTTAATATTTTTTATTATGACATGCCCAAAAGACAACTTTAGATTTTCCTCCCTGAACTTGCTTTTCCTGCAGTGTTTCTTAAGTGGGTTGTAGGCACCTCCTTTCAGATGCTAAAGACAAAAGAACTGGATTCCTTACTGGCTTTTTTTTCCCCCTCTTAGACCCCATAACAACCCAACAACAACACAGCAGGAAATTCTGTTGGCTCTATCTTCAAGAAATAACCAGAACCAAACAATTTTCCTCACCTTCACTGTCACCACTGTGGTACCAACCACCATGTTTAGATGCATGGGTTTCTGCAATAACCATCACACAAGCCTTCTACTTCTACTCTTGTCTCATCCCAACTCTGCTTCTCTTTCTCTTTCCAACACAGCAAAGAGTGGTCCTCTGAACATTTTATATATATACATATACATATGTATATATATGTACACACAAACATATATATAAAATTATATACATACAAATATACATATACACACACAAGATCTGCATTTATCCATCTTTCTCGTGTTAATTCTCAGCAAGGTGAAATGGAATTCAAAGAAAAGGAATATATATATGTACACATATATATGTGTGTGTGTGTGTACATATATATATTCCTTTGTATATGAGAAAGGAGACTCCACTATGGAATTCACATGTTCCTCTAATACCTTGAACTTACTAATTATGTTTATTATAAAATCATTCTCTGACGGAGTGCTGACAATACTGACTTCATGTTTTGGCCGTCTGGTTCATATTCACACCATGACCTCTCTTGGGGCTTTACGTTCTAGCCCCCTTAGAGATTTTTTTTTTTTAAAAGATTTTATTTATTTATTTGTCGGAGAGAGAGAGGGAGAGAGAGCAAGCACAGGCAGACAGAATGGCAGGCAGAGGCAGAGGGAGAAGCAGGCTCCCTGATGAGCAAGGAGCCCGATGTGGGACTCGATCCCAGGACGCTGGGATCATGACCTGAGCCGAAGGCAGCTGCTTAACCAACTGAGCCACCCAGGCGTCCCCCCTTAGAGATTTATAAAGTGCCTTTGAAATGCCTACCAAGACCAGAATGGGGGACACTTGCTTAGGTCTCCTACCAAGAGCAGAATGGGGGACACTTGCTTAGGTCTCCCATGCATCTGTTAGGGATAATATAGTCTTTTTTCTTCCTGATGAACAGGTGGTATTTCAGGTTCAAATTAAAGGTTAGCTGTCAATGAGGTGCATGCAAACCATTTGGGGGTGCATGGAAATCCTTTGATCTCACTATAGTGCCCTTCTGCACATCTTCTTGCTCTGTAAAATCTGTGGACCAAGGTCTGATCTTGGGAGATAAGAGCTGCATGGTGTCTGGATCACAAACTGCCTCATTGCCCCATCAGTAGGATACCCTAAATAAAACTGTAAAACTGTATGGAGTGGTCTACTTTGTCTTCCAGTCTCCAAGTGCTTTCTCAACTGGGGGGATGCCACTGTCTCTTCATCATCTTCTAGTTACATCAATGTATGAATCAACTGTATTCCATTGTTTGATTCTGAGTTTTTGTTTTACATGCTTTGTCAGTTTTTTTTATTATACTTTTAATTGAAAGTATAGAGACTCTGGATGGTATTATCTACTTTAAAGAAGACTATACTTCTTTTCTGGCTGGCAGATAGAGTACCAGTTACATATTCTGATGCCTCCGTGCAAGGTCTCTGACTTTATTCCAGATGGTGGACCAGAATATTGCTCTCATGTCTAGGATTGTTTAGATTTGCCATGTCGCTTTCACATTTGGAGGGTTTGAACTCCCACCTTCCTCTTCTCAGAACATATGACTCCTGAAACCTCCCAGGTGTTGTTTTATTCTGGGTTTCTTGGTCTTGCCTTGTGTTCTAGCACCTCTGGAATTGGCTAATTCCTTAAGGGAATATTAGACAAATAATTTTTGTCTCGCTTCTTTCCCATCTTCTCCTCTCAAAAATTTTGCAAGTTTAGTTCTAGTTCATTTGTCAACTCAGAACTCTATTCTCTGTTCTCCTTGAGTTCCATTTCATCTTGCTGGGCCTTGGCACAAACTTTTGGAGAAAGATGGATAAATGTGGAACTTATATTGTTGTAGTTTTTTCTCAAGAATTTCAGCTCCTCATGTCGTCCTGCCTCAAATGGCTATTCTCTAATGTGTTCAAGCAGGTTTATTTGAAAATTGAATTGTGTCCAGCATATGTGTTAATTCTAATGGCAGGGTAAGTAGAATTCAAGTTACTCCTCCAAGGCCAGCCCTGGACATTCAGTTCTTCCTGATTTTATTCTTCTAGATATTAACATTTTTTTGCTTCTCCATTTCAATGGCTTTTACTGTTCACACCTCCTCTGTTCCTCTCTCATGCCAAATTTAGAAACCACGCATATTCAAGAAGCTGGAGATCAAATCTGTTTAACAGACTCTCAGTGTTTGTATTGGTTATTCCTTTCCACCTTATTAACTCTAAGTTCAGAACTCTGTATTGCATGAACAATTTACATCCTATAATAATGATACTTTATGATGAATTATAAGAGTACTGACAACAAAAATGTGAACTTTCCTCTAAATGTTTTAAAAAACAAGAATAACATCAACCAAAACTGTTCTCAGTGTATCCCATCTACTCATTTGCCCTCTTTCCTTGAGGCCCTTGACACTCCAGGAAGAAAATAGGAAGTGTTAGATAGTATAATATATAGGCCAGGGAGGTGTAAAATATCCACAGGCATGAATCTTGTGATCTAATATATCTGAACCTAACTGTGTAAATATCTTGTCTTTTAAACTCATTCAATAATGTTCATTTATTTTCAGATAAGCATGTTCCAACATAGCACAAATAAAACAAAGCAAAAGCTGATCTCTTCATCTCAATGCTGTCTTTTTCTTTTTTTTTTTTGTATTTTTGAAAAAATATCTTTTTAGAGAATTCTGTACACTGCTTTTTCAATGTAATATCTGTAGATTTTAACATATAACCCCTACTGGATGTCCAACAGCAGATTTCAACAATGAGCCTCACATTGTATAATTAATTTGCATGCATTTATAATTTCATCAGAATATTAATGTTTTGAATATCGCTGTTACTCACATTTTTTCAGGGCCCCCGGTTCCTACAGACAAATTATAAATATGATTACTAATGGTTTCAGAAGCTATATATCTGCTATGTTTCCTATATTTGGCTTTGTAAAAAACTAAAAGTCTGATTATGTATTCAATTGAATCATTTATTCTCAGTCTAAGTTTCTGGTATAAGAATTTTTCTCTTCTTCCCAAATTATTACATAACTCTTCCTCTTTGACATGTAGGATTTGCACTGATAATGAGTCTTAATGAGAATTAAATTCATGACAGCTTTTGTGAACTTAAGTATAGGTAACAATACATAAGTACAAAAAATGAATAATTTAAAACTTTAAAATTCCAAAGCACTTGAAAATGTTGTTGTGGAACTTGTTATTTAATTTTGGGCATGGCCAAATACTAATAATGCCCATTATATGCAGCTCTGACCTTTGTGTAGAAATGAAATAATCATCTGGGAATACTGTACCCAAAGTAATTATTAACTAGTTGCTCTTACCTTTCTTCTAGTTTCTGCATGACTTGGTTATTCATCTTTTCCTTTGCAATTTGTCTTGCTTTATGTCCCCTAGAAACTGGTATTTTATTCTTTCATTTCCATAATTTCCATCTAGCTCGCACATTCCCCAAAATGCATGCTTGTAAATTGTGGTGCATATCTGCTTGCAAACTTTCAGTGTTTTCACTCTTAAATAATTTCAAAGAGACCCTAGGTAACTTTTTTTTTTCCTACTTGGTTTATTTTAAATGTTCTCAGGCAAAGTGGTCTTTAGGCCTTACATATTTTCACTGAATAAACTTAGGTATATAGTATACTTGAATGTTTGTTTCTAATGTCAAATAATTCATGTTTGTCATTTTATTTTTTTTTAAGATTTTTATTTATTTATTTGTCAGAAAGAGTGAGAGAGAGAGAGCGAGCACAAGCGCATAAGCAGGCAGAGCGGCAGGCAGAGGCAGAGAGAGCAGCAGGCTCCCTGCCAAGCAAGGATTGGCTTATGCCAGAACCCTGGGATCATGACCTGAGCTGAAGGCAGTGGCTTAACCCACTGAGCCACCCAGGCTATCATTTTAGATAGCTATATACCTCTTTAAAGAACCACAGTAAGCTTGGATGAAAAACTGTACTGTAAACAATCTGATATTTCTCTCAGAAATTTGACAAATAAATTAACAGATAGAATTGGCATGGCTGGTATTGCTTATATCTTAGATTTGGGAATTTGATATTTTGTCCAAGTCCTGGCAAAAACATTATGTAATAGGAGATGTAGTCTTCTAGATATTATAAACATATTTCTACATAGATGGGCCAATACATAAGCTTCCATTTATTAGGGAATTTGTGTGAACATGTTTATCTGAGAAAAAGCTGAGGTTTAATGGGAAGAAACCCTGCTATCTGCTGCAAAGAAAAATTGGAAGATTTGCTGGAGATTTAACATTTCATTCAAATGAAGATTTTCTGGTCTGTGGCAATTGAAAACTAAAATATCTTAACCACTACTGTCCAGCGAAAAACCCATAATTGAAACTAGAGGAATAATTCCACTGTGTTCCAATCAGGATATACCATTCATGACCATGTCAAGGAGAACAATACTGCTTTTTAAAAATTTTCATATTTCTGGATTAAGAACCAGACAGTCTGGATTCAAATTCCTATAAAACACATGTGTGCACATGCGCACACAGACACGTTATAGGTATTTGGACACAGGTATGTTCACTGCCAAGCCTCTTAAAAAAAAAAAAAGCTTAAAAAGTTGAAATTGATTAACCTTCACCAGTGGGTAAGTGGATGGATAAATCTTGTTTTTTTGACATTATGAAACATGATTAGTAAATAAAAATAAGTAAAATTATAAATTATAAAATCTGCATTCACAGAAAATTGAAATGAAGTTGCAGGTTTGAAGACAGGTCTATATGTTTGTTTTTAGTACTTCTGTCTTCTTCTTCCAGGATTCAGATAACCTGGAGCAGGGGAGGGAGGTGGCCTCACTCACTGCTGAACAGTGTGAATGCCTTGACTTTCCACCAGTCCTCCTCTGGTGCCATCCCCGTGGGGAGAAGGGGTGTTTCACTACTGCCAAGGTAGTCTCCACTGTCAACATAGGGGTGAAGGTGTCATTGCTACTAGATAAAGATGAAAACACTGGCAAAATTCTCAGCTTTCTCTGTCATCATCCCAGCAGAAGGGTTGGGACAACTCCTTTCAGTCTAGAAGAATGGAAGTCTAGGCTTTTCATTTTGCTAGGGGGGATGGAGGTAGAACCACAGTGTGTGTGTTTGTGTGTGCTTGTGTGGGTGTGTGTGTTTGTGTGTGTCTGTGTGTGTGTGTAGTACAGCAGTGTCTAAATGTTTTCTCTCTTGCTAGGCTGTTTCCCTTTCTTGGCAGACTGGCTAGAAGGAATAGGCTTTTGTTGGTCTTTTTCCCTTCCTTTCATTTTCTTTTCCCTGCGTGTGTGTGTATGTGCATGTGTGTGCTTGCATTTCCATGTCACTGGCATCCTTAGTTCCCTGTCTTAGATGCACAATGCAAAATGAAACTCATCAGCCTGTCATTACTTTAGTCCTAAAACCCCTCACCTGTGTGCCTTCTTCTTTCTACCTTTGAGAATCTTTTTACCATGTGTTTTACATATTATATGCAGTGTTTGGTTACACCTCCTGGAAAGAATAAGGAAAACTATATCTCCATCTTCCTAGAACCAGAAGGTCAATTATTTTGACTTTCCATTTGGAATACCCAAATACCAAGGTAACTCACGTCCTCTGTCTATTAGCACTCACCAGATTACTCTTGCCCTTTCAAAGTCTTTCTGTCCATAGCAGCCACTCTTAACTGGAAGAGGACTTATTTTTAAATTAATTTTTAAAATAGAGATATTTAACAATATTTGCTAGAAAGAGATTATGGCTGCATACCTATTTGCTGCTTTTTGGTTGTTTTGTTTATGAAAGATACTCTGACACATCCAGATACATGACCTCGTGTTTTGATTCTCAGAATTGCAAACCCGAATCAATTTGTTACTTTCTAAATTGCAAAAGTTTGGTATTGCTTAAAACATTTTTTATTTAAAATAATGGCTAGTATTAACGGGATTTCTAAGTTTTTATAACTTACAGAAGCATATTTTATGCCTAAGTTGAAAGACCTGATTTAATAGTTACTTTACTTATTTCCAAAATCAGCCAGCTAAGGCATTTAAATGGGAGATATCAGCTATTACATATAAGCCTTGTTAGTCAAACCAACACAATTCAATAACTTCACAATTTCTATTGTACCATCCATTATCTATTAATTTCTAAATGAGATGATTAGATAGCATGAGCTGTTGGTTAGAAGAAAGATAATGAGAGTTCCTGAGAGAGCAAATATTCTCCTGAATTACATTATCAAAATATTAGATCATTTAAAAGAAGTATTAGAAAACTTACTTTTGTTTCCTATTAGGCAATAAGATATTTTATGAACTTAAAACTATTTTGGGGCACTACAAGCTTAAAATTGAATCTTATATGAAGATTCTGAAAATACTCCTTCAACCTCAAAATTATAGTTGAGAAAATCTTGAGGGTGGGAGGAAGCCAACGCATTCTAGAATATAACATTATATGCAAATCTTGTGAGCAGCCCCTTCTTAAATCTGAGATGTTTTTCAACTCAATGTAAAGACAATACAGACTAGGCAAAAAGAAAATTATCAACAACAAAGTCCTTTTCCCTACATTTTGTTAAATTCTTCAGTATTCAATCAACATTCAAAGAGAAATAAAGTGGCTTTATTGAGGCTGGCAGTAACTCATGCTTAAAAAATATGCAACCCTTACAAATAAAACATAATAGGATAAGGTGCTTACAGAAAATGCTTTAAATCTCAATCTGTTTATTTCTCTAGCAATTTTTACTCTACAAGTCCAGTGACAGCCTGCAAGAAGTGGGCTGCGGTTTTCTCCCCAGTACCCTAAAGTAAGCAGATAAAGGAGGATCTGCATCCAGGGTCCATTGCTAAAAAGTATTCATCTAGATATATGTGTCTCAATCAACAGTGGTAAACAAAAGAATGGAATCCAACAAATAAAACCTTGAAAATAAGGGAAAGGGAGACTGGTACTCAGAAGACAAATATACTTTTGTAACTGATATGCTGGGACTCAAAGTACATTTTAGGGTGTGTCATTTTTAGGAGAATAGAAAATGAAGATGACTTCACGAAATTATCATACATGATAAAGAAATAAGGGCTCAGAGAAAAAACAACATGCTCTTCCAGCTTACAAGAAAGGAGAATGATGCCTGAGCCAGATGTGCTCACCACTACACCCATTCTGCCTACAGGCTTCAGTAGGCTAGGATTAGGCACCCACTTAATTAAAAATGAGTAACAAGGCTTGAGAGGGCTGGAGAATGCGGGATAGCAAAAGACTTATGACAAGCTTCTACAATAGAAATGAGTCTTTGAATTCAGAAAAAGCACATTTTTGCAGAAAATTTACTATACAAACAGGAATAAATTGTGGAAAGTAAATTATTATCATAGAGCATAAAAAGAGTATTTTGATATTGAAATATTAATGCATATTGGAGGCCATTGGAGCATAAACGTCTTGACTTTACTTGGAAAGAGCACAGAAACCAATTAAATATAGGTTACCCCTAAATAATTTATTTTCAGTAAAAGTCCATATTAAGCCAATTCACAAGCAAACCATTTTATTAAGAGTCACCCATATGAAATTGGACCCATGGAATATAAAAATTCACATGATAATATTCATTCAACACATATGCATTGATTATTTTATGCTAGGTCAGACAGTGGTAGACACTGATTAATCAACAAGAGACAGTATACAACACCTATGAGAGGCAGGGTGATGTAGGTCTAAAATCTAGGAGACAGAAGCCTAGATTTATAATCTGGTTCTGTCATGTGCTTTGCTATTGTGATTAAGGAGAAATTATTCATTATCTTCATTAATTTAGTTATTAGATTCTCTTTTAAATATATTAAATAATTAAGTCCTAGTTCTTCATTTGTAAAATAGAGTAATTTTACTTATATTATTGGATATTAAGCTTATTTGTTGTATATATCTCTATATATCTGTATATGGCTAGTCATATATATGATAATCTATATTACATGATTATACAAGATTATACTTAATTAGCCATATATGTGTGTATATGATTGTATAATCATCTGTAAAACAGAGATAATTATATGTATATTAATTTTCCAGATGTAGGTGTGTAGACACATATATATGTATTTGTGTTTGTGCATATATACACATAAGAGAAAGTTAGACTTGTATTCACCATGTTACATGTGCATGGAAATATGTGATAATCATTATCAATTAACATTGTACTAGCTTATAGAATGAATAGAATGTATAAATACACATTTTTAAGGTAAGGATTTTGAATTTTTATGGGTCTAGTCTTGGGCAGGGTCAGAGGGTATCACTTTGTTGGGGTAGTATGAAATGGTATCCTGCAGTTGGAAATACTTTTGGCTCAATACCGATTCTTAAGGTTCTCTAAATGGGAAAAAGGAAAAAGAACATTATTAAATAAATAATGGGTAAGAGATATGAGAAAAGGGTACTAAGCTCAGTAGGACTCACAATAAGGCATCCAGGAGAGAAAAAATTGGACTTCAGTCTACAAGGTACATTAGTGGCAAATTGTAGATGCTATTATATTTCTTTGAAGTTATTTGAGATTTTTTATTTTATTCTGAAGTGTGATTAGAGTATTTAATCAGTTAATCACCAGTTCTTGGTGATGTATTCTTTGTAAAATTGATTTACACCACTTTCTTACCTGGAAACAAATTTATTCCAAGCTTTAAAAGATAGACTTAAAGTTTCTCCTTACTGCAAAGAACTAAAGAAGTTTCTATCTAGAAAGATCTTCAGTGATCACGTAGGCCCATAAGTCTCTTAGACAATGGCTTCCTCAATACTGGAGAATACACTTTATTTGAATTTTTATTTTTCAGCAGCCAAAACAATATAATATTTACTTATAAAATACATGTTGAATGGATTCAAGTTTTTAAGCACTTGTTGTTTAAAAGCCCTAACACTTTACATGAATCATTTCAAAAATTGAGACAGAGATACTAAAGAAATGCAGATGGCCCCCAACTTACTATGGTTCTACTTATGATGGCTGACGTTATGATGGTGAGAAAGTAACATGTATTCAGTAGAAACCATACTTCAGATGCTGAATTTTTGTCTTTTCCCAGGGTAGTGATATGCTATACTATACCTCTAGTGATTCTGGGCAGCTCTCAGTCAGCCACATGGTCATGAAGGTAAACAACTTATTTACAACCATTCCATACCCATACAACCACTCTATTTTCATTTTTGGTACAGTATGCAATACATTACATAAGATATTCAAAACTTTATTATAAAGTAGGCTTTGTGTCAGATGATTTTTTTAAAAGATTTTATTTATTTATTTGACAGATAGAGATCACAAGTATGCAGAGAGGCAGGCAGAGGGTGAAGAGGAAGCAGGCTCCCTGATGAGCAGAGCGCCCGATGTGGGGCTCGATCCCAGGGCCCTGAGATCATGACCTGAGCTGAAGGCAGAGGCTTAACCCACTGAGCCTCCCAGGTGCCCCTGTGTCAGATGATTTGACCCAACTATAGGCTAATACGACCTGAGCCAAAATAAAAAGTCCGACGCTTAACTCACTGAGCCACCTAGGTGCCCCTTACATGCATTTTCGATTAACAATGTTTTCAACTTATGATGGGCTTATTGGGCATAACAGGTTTAGCTATTTTCTTCACGGAATGTGTGCTTTTATGATAAATGGGGAATCAAGACTCTCAAGAAAGAAGCAGTTGGATCAGAAATGTCTAGAGCTCAAAAGGCAAGGTTGGGGTGGGACAAATTCTGAATTGGTCACTACGCAGTAAAAGACTTCTTGTCATCCTCTCTAGTTTCAATACTAGATGCACTTTGGCAATTTTTTTTTCCTATTAGGTGTGGATAATCCACTTTAATCATTGTTTAAAGTTAGTGCCAGATCTTGCAAGCTCCAATGCTATTGTCAATGTGTTCTTCTTCTTCTTTTTTTTTTGGAAGATCATTGGGCAGCAAGAAATGTCCACTTCTGTTTCTGGCAGTTGGGATAGACATCATGATAAATGTGAGATGCTGAAGGAGTGTGTTCAGATCACAAGAGAAATGAATTTGGGGGTTCTTTAGGACCCATTAGTCTTTATTTCTCAGGTTGACGAAATGTTCTTCGAATCAACATTTTTCTTCTGTTACCCATTCTCCCTCACCTGCTCTTACTCTTGACTGAATTCATCAGACATTTATACATCCCTGCCGAACAGCCAGAGTTGTGTTAGATATGGAGAGGGATGATAAGTATAGTCCCTATAATGGACTCATTGGACATGGGAATAATAACCAATTTCTCTGTAGCTATGTAACAAATTCAGCAGCATTGGCTTTTACCATACCTTGAGAATCTGTTAACTTCTCTCAACAGAACATAGCCCAAGCTTCTCTTCGAGGTACTTCTATCATGAATTCCACTGAATTTATCCTTTGAAATCTCTGTATTTTGCCTAATTGCCACTATGATTCTGCTTCATTGTTCTTAAAAAAATAGTAGTTGTTTTCTGTGACCATCAGGTAAAGGGGTAGTTTTAGAATAGTAGTCCATTCCTCCTGAATTTTAATGCCTCCAGCTCATGTTTTTTACTGTTCTCTGGTGAGCAAGGTTTTCCCATGCAAATGGATTGTAATACATTAAGTCAATGTGTGGTTAAGATTTGAGATGAAATAGAGGACACAGAACATGAAGAATCAGGATAATTTATTTCTATGTGTGTCCTTGGGCAGGTTGGAAAAGTTACCTAGGTACCTGTTTCTCCATCTGTAAAATGAGAGTAACCAACGCTTTCCCTGTTTGTCCCACAGACATCAATTAAGAAAAGTTGTGAAAGTACGATTTCACATTGCAACCCCAGTATCTAACATGGTGAGTGTCACTGCATTTATGCTTTAAAAAATCCATGTTGAATAAATGAGTAAAGAAATACTTTGATAAGTATAAAATACTGTACTGTACACACATAACAGATTATTAGCACTTTATTTATTTAAAGCTTGTGTATTTAAGGGTGTTCAGAAAACTGGAAAGATGGCCTCTCATACTTTCCTTTTCAGGTTGGTAAGTGGATATTAAATCAGTTCAAGGGTAAGAATGCTATTACGCAATGAGGATTGAAGCTCTGGGAACTGATATTCATGCATGGAGGTTCTCACACTAGCCAGGGGCATGGCACCTTCATGCATCAAAATAATGGAACAATGCTGACAATAATGAAGATGAATGGCATGATTTTAGGCATTGATAGACTTGTATTTTCAACCATGAAATGTAGGTGATCCAAAGTGTAAGCCAATGCCTCCTGAAAATTGTTCAATAATTACACATCTAATTATATAGGAAACAACTGTATACACTTATTTGGGTATATGAAATGTTTTAAAATGTTTTCCAGATGAATTCAAGGTATCACTCACTAGCACCTCCTGTAGTAGCAATAAT
This sequence comes from Enhydra lutris kenyoni, assembly GCF_002288905.1. NCBI lineage: Eukaryota > Metazoa > Chordata > Mammalia > Carnivora > Mustelidae > Enhydra > Enhydra lutris. The sequence continues at coordinate 2,022,168 of NW_019154114.1, read as the reverse complement.
TAACTGAGCACGAAAACCTTTAATTTCACATTTCATTTCTGATTTGCTTTTTTGGGCTCTGTGAAAATTAAATCTATTCATAAGCATCCTGCAAAAACCAATTTGTTATCATCATCAAACATTTGAAGCCTAGATAAAGTAATCTTATCCACTCCTACTCGCCAAAGAGGGACAGGATATTAGCCTGTACTATTTATTTATTTAGTTAGTTAGTTAGTTGGTTAGTTATTTTTAGACTGTACTATTTAAAGATACCTGTTGGACCAACATGATTTACATAGGAAGAATCCAAATGTCTTTTATTGCTGTCCTAGGTGTATAGGCTTCTAAATAATTAACAAACAGCTCATTATACTGTATATTTTCTTGATTTTAAAAAGGTAATATATACTCAATGTCCAAAATGTGGAAAGTACAAAAAAGTGGAAAACTCACAGTGCAGAAATAATCTCCATTTCATGACTCCCCAGTAAACCACCATTACAATGGTGGTATATGCTTCCAGTTTTGTTTTCTTCAATATGTGTATGTGGGGTGGGGATGGGGGGATAAAAAATGGAAGAGGGATCATATTTCAAGTATTCTTCTAAAAAACTGTTGATTCACTTAAGAACATAACTTGCATGTTTTTCTATGTCATTATGTTGTTCTGATAAATATTTCAATGTTGCCATGCTATATCATTACATGCATACACCTATATTTTTCTTATTTAAGTTATTTGTACATTTTTACAAATATACACAACTGTGGTGAATGTTCTAAGGACTCTAAAACTGCATTTATTAAAGTACGTAAGTCAAGTGAACAATTTACCATGACTTTCAATAGGAGATGTAATTGGAAGTTAATTAGATGAAGGTAAGCAAAATGCACTGCTCCTCTGATTTCCTTAGAACACCCTACAAATCTCTTAGATCTGTTCACTTATTCCCATGAGCAAACAGTTCCACCACCAATTCTAAGTTGCCACTTTTTAGTGCCTAGCCTATCTTATGAACCTCCAAATTGGCTTTCTGGTATCCATCTTCTTGAACCCTTCTTCACAAAATAGCCAAAAACCCCTTAAACATGGCATTTAAAAAGTACAGTTAAGTCACCTCCTTGGTTAAAGCTCTTTATCTGCTGCCTATGAAATATTTTCAGGATAACGCCTCATCATAGCCTACCAGGATCTGTGAGATTTGGTCCTGTTCATCTCTCTCTCTAGCTTCATCACACAACTATCCACTCTTGCTGTTTCAACTTCAACCATGTCAGCCTTATTTCAGTCCTCTTTTTATTTTTTCCCAACAAAATATCCCTGTTTCTAGGTCTTTACATCTGCATGACCTCGGCTTCATTTTACCCTTGTTCCCTAACCTGTTTGTCTACTTACTTTGTACTTATCTTTTAGAAACCACTCTAAACTTCTCTTCCAAAAGAAGTCTTCCCTGATAACCAGTCCAGATTGGGTTGCCAATATATTCATATTCATAGCTCACTGTACTTCTACTTACACAACTTCTCCTATGCAACTTTGTATTATTACTTCAAGAGTATTATTATTTGATTACAAACTGTCTTCCCAATAAGATTGTAAACTCTATGATACTCAGAATCTCATGAGTTTGAAGGCATTATGGTATCAACAGTGCAAAACATGGCACACTAGTGGGATTATTTTATTTCAATACTATGTCTTATTGATAAAATAGGTAGGTAAATAGAAATTTCCCTTATTTCTTAAGAAATGCATTTCTACTGAAAAAGCAATCATTTCAATAAAGAATAGAAAGGGTATAAAATATTTAAATTTAAAATGTTGAAAAATGAAACTAGTAGTCTTAAATTAGGCAGGCAGTTGATTTCAGAGAACAAAGCATTGAGCATGGAACAAAAAGTTGTAGTTGCAGATTTGGATTCATACACCATGTGATTTGGGGCAAATTGTAGTCTGGTTTAGCATATTTGCCTTGGATGGGGAGAAGGAGAAGAGGAAACTGCATTTATTGACAACCTCCTATGTGTGTCAAATTCTCCAAAAAACTCTACATTTGTTAGACAATTTTATTTGAAAATACCTTTGCCACACCGTGAATAGTACCATTCTCATTACTTTAACGTTAAAATCTGTAACTCGGTGAGGTAGACAGCTATTTCCAAATCAAATGGAGTATAAGTGATAAAACAGTTTTAAAATTATGTGTATTTGACCTAAAGCAAATGCTCCTTTTAATCACAAACTGTGTGTCCCTACTTGCAAATAAGAGCATCTTTTTCACAGGGTTGTCTGGAGATTTGAATGTTATTATGTATGTGACCATAACAGTACTTGGCTATTAGTAGATAATTAGTCCATATCCGATGAGTAAAAATAAATGTATATTGGATGGAATAATTTGTATGTAATAAACACAAATTGCCATAGCACACTCTTCTCACATTGAAGTTTTATTCATCACAGAGAACTTCTGCAAAGATAGATCAGTTTCTTCCCCCGTAATGCTCATAAAAACTAATTTACATCTTTTTATAAGAACACTTGGCTAGAAGTCTGAATCACTGAATACATATAGGGTAATTTTGAGAAAAAACCTGCATATCTAAGACATTGTTTCACACAACTAGTAATTAAGATCTACTAGCTCTTGAGAGGCAGTAACCTTGAAATACATTTTTGGCTCTGTGTATTACAAAAGCATCATTTTATGATTGTTCATAAAAACATGCATGAGCTTAGAAGTTCCAGTTATTAAATGAATAAATAATGTGGCAAGTGCACAGAAAAATAACAATTTGAATAATAAACAAGAGTTGTTTGGGTATTTTGATGATTTATTTATAACGATAACAGTTTAAATTAGATACTGGGATATTCATAATCATTGTACAAACTCTAGTTGAGTATTTTAGCTCTGTGCACTTAATATACTATACATTTTCAATTTAAGCCAATTTGTCTAATAAAATGATGAAAAAAATCTACCAGTTCAATGAAGAAGCTTTATAAAGACTGTAATTTAAGGACATTAGAATATTAAGCAATCATTTCATGCTATTTCCTGCTTGGATGTTGAACAGCATACACAAACCTAACAATTCTGATGCTTCAGAACAGCTCCAAAAATTTTAAAATCAAATGGAAGCTTCTTTCATCCAAACAGAATATTCCCCAGATACAAAATCAGAACAATAAAAAGTCTAATTTGCATCTCTCCTAATCAGACATGCATTCAAAAATGCAATTAACCTGACATTGAATTCAACCTGGATGGTTATGAGTTTGTTAATATGGTGAGGGTGAGAGTTCTTTATTTAAAAAAAAAAATTCTTTTGCTGGTATGAACTTTTGTTATATTGATTCATATTTTTTCAAACTCCAGTTTATACCTCTGCACAGGAAGTTTAGTATTTGGGTTTCCAAAATCAGGCTTCTTTTTGTGAGCTTGTTAGGCAGTGGGATAAAATAATTTATCTTTGAAGAATTGCTTGCATAAACAGAGGACTTTCCCTGAATATAACTTATCATGTAACAGAATTTACATGATCTCACCAAAAGATTATAGGGGAATCAAGGGGAAAAGATCAACAATTCAAGGTAAATCTGTATTTTCCAAGCCTGAAATGACTTATATCTGTACTGCATCTAGGACTCTTGGATATGAGAACAGTTTTACTTCTAAGCCCCCTGAATTCAGTTTTGGTTGTCTTTGTGTTCATGATTCCTCAAAAACATTGAGGAAAGAATATGGGCAAAGTAATTCAAATAAAATTAGAAGGAACAAAACACTGAAAGCTCAAGCATGAAGAGAATGCAATTGTGTTTATTAAATCTCTCCTATACTTAATTATATGTTATGCATTAGCTTAATAAGCAAATGAATGACTGCTTATGATTATTTGCATAATCACTTTAACTTAAGATCTGCATTTAGGAAACTAGGAGCAAATTTGGGTAAAAAAGCAATGGAACAATATATCTGGTCATCAAGGACAGCTTTCTGATTTTATAGATAGTGAGACAGGCATGGTGAAATTTATAGCAATCTTCTTTAATATAATTCAGTTCAACAAATATTGGTGTATTGTGGGGATAAATACCCTTTAATAAGGTAGTTTCTCTTCCCTCAGGATGTTTGCAAAACAATGGATGACTACCAGAGAAAATTAAATTATCACACACCTTTCACTCAGACTGTTTTACCCACTGTATAAAGTTACCTCTCACAAATAAATGTAAGGAAGCCAGGCTTGCAATGTTGAACACTTTCCAAAGACTCAAAACTGATGTGGTTCTCCAATACTTTCTGTGTGTATGTGTCTTGAGTTACACTTTTCCATAATGGTGAGTGATAATGTGAAATAAATTGCCTTCACATGTAAATGTCACTTATAAATGTGCAAAAAAAAATTTCCAAGTTCTTAGCAAATAAAAGAGATGACCTACAGAAGAGCACTGTATGTTAGTAAGTGTGGCAGAGTGAAGAGATTCCACTTAAGAGGTACATAAAGGTATACATAAAAATTTGGATTTGGATAACAAATTAATGAATAATGAATTCCACAAGGATCTTTGAACTATTAACACAACGCCCAGTGCATGAGAGGCACTCAAATATTGTTTTAAAGAGAAGACAAACGGGTAGAAGGATGTTTGGTTGATGGATGATGCTATTATTGGCCAAGATAATCAGATACTTTGAGGGAGCTATTTTTAGGACCTTAGTTGAACTATCCTATTAATATTCTAATCATAAAAATTTGTTATCAGAGTAAAGATTTAGTATTTCTGAAACCCATTTGTAGTAGACAGAAGAAATTAGAAATATCACAAAGAAGCAGCTGTCACAAGGGGGGACCTTTAAGAGTTAACTCTTGAACTTGATGGGAGTGTGAGAATGGGCCCCAGAAAACCACAAAGAAGAGAAAGTTGTAGACTAATGGAGCCATGGCTACCCGGTGACCTTTGCTCAACAGAGAATTCTTAGCTCTCCTGTCCACTTCCTCTCACCCCACTCAGGCAGGAAGATTATCAGAATCTCTGCCATCAGAACCTTCTGACAGATGGCATATGCAAATGTCATTCCACCCTGAGGATTTGCATAAATTGTTCATTTAATAGCATCTTCTGTGTCTACAGAATCTGAAGTAGCACCAAAGTGCAATAGGAAAACAGCTATAAATGCTGTATGCTTTGCTGAACGTACTTCTTTATCTTAAAGACTAAACTATGAGCAGTAGCTGGCAATGAAAATGAGGTCTTTGCAATTATTCATATATTTGGTTTGCTTCAACTCAGATTTCTGGAAGCTTTCCTTCTAATTTTGAAAGTAAAAGTAATAACAACAGGCAGAAAAACAGAAGGAGGTGGAGGAAAAACAAACAAACAAACGAACAAACAAACATGGCCACAGAGAATGAACAAAAGAGAAAACAGTGGGCGCCTGGGTGGTTCAGTGGTTTAAGCCTCTCCCTTCAGCTCAGGTCATGATCTCCTGGGATCGAGCCCCGTATCCTGGGATTGAGCCTGCTTTCCGCTCTCTCTCTGCCTGCCTCTCTCTCTACTTGTGACCTCTCTCTGTCAAATAAATAAAATAAAAATCTTAAAAAGAGAGAGAGAGAGAGAAAACAGTAATGCCACCAGAATATGAAGAAGTTACTTGACAGCAATGACTTTTTTGTTTTAGAACAAGGCCTGACAGATGTTTTTAAATGTTGGTTGATTCACAATACACCTCCTACCAAAAGAATGCATCAGTATTATTCTAGCTAAAAATGCAATATACTTCCCTTTGTGTCATTCTATTTTGCTTTATTTATAATTTGAATAAATGTTTATTCCTTAGCTTAGTGGGCAGAAAACTAAACACAGTTCACTCTGCAGGGTAACTTCTCAACAAATATTTGGTTGTCATTAAGCATTGAATTAAAAATATTTTGTTCATTGAATACATATTAACCAAGAATCAAATATATCATGTATTTTCTGGGCACTAAGGGTTAAAAAATGAGTAAGAGAATATAAGCATTTTTCTTGAAGAAGCTAAAATCTGAAATTATTATTATTATTATTATTTTAGAGAAAGAACTTCACTGGGGTATTCCTAAAAGCTTTTGAAAATAATTCTTTTGGTACCTGCAGTGGGTAAAGTAAAGAGTATTTTACACACTGGGGCCTGAACAATTACATAAACTACTATTGTTCAGGCACAACACCACTTACTTTTATGAACATCTAAAATTTCTTATTCAGAGCCAAAGTTAGTGAATTGGGTTTGTTGTCAAGTTAATGTGCAGTCTCAACCCAGAATGAATACAAAATAGTGAGACAGAATTTCTTGCGTCTCATAAACTGTCTGTGGGAGTAATACCCAGTAACAAGTCCCTAAATATACTGAGTCATATCTGTATTCTTAAAATATGTGTAAACTTCACTAACGGAGTCACTTTGAAGGATTCCATTCTTTGCATGTACAGATTCTGACATAAATACCGGAAATATTTGTTTTTCTGTGTCCTCTATGAGAAAGTACTTTTTTTCTTTCTTCTTTCTTTCCTTTATTTATCACTAAAGAAACATAACATGCATTGTGTACACCAAAAGACTCTAAGGAGAGATGAGTGTAAATGCCCTCTTTGTCCTTTAAATATTTGTAAAAATACCATTTGAGTAATTTAGCTTTGTGTCTTGTATATATTAGCTCAGATGTCATGTCTGGAGGTCTCTCCTGGACATGGATGGATGTGTCTTCCATCCTTTACCTTCACTCATTTTACATGGCATATTCTCTATCTTAACAACTCATACACAAACACAGTCACTTTAAAATAGCGATATTAGTTTACGTGTTTAATATCTATCTTTGTCCTGACTAGAATGAAGTTTCCTGAAAGTAGAAACTTTCCCTGTCTAAAGAGACTACTTTATTCCATTTCTAGATCCTAGAGAGTGCTTGGCACATGGAAGATTCTTATAAATATCTGCTGAATGAATAATTGGGTAAATAAAGTTTTCTTGGGTAGCAACTTCCTTTTTCCTCATATCCGACATTGATTGGGAATTATTACATGAATAACTATAAAATTAAAACACTGGGTCACAATTGCATATTTTTCCATTCTAAATAAAGCTATTTTCAACACTGAAGTCAATGCCTAAGTAGAACAGCAGAAATAACATTTCAAAGGTTATATTCTCTGAAACACCAACCCCTGGCAAATATAACACAAAGTAGAGAGTCACAGTCCAGTCTCATTTTTTGAAGACCAAACAAAAGAATAACTGTCAGGATTTGCATTCAGTAATATAGTAATGAAGTAATGTACCATAACCAATTGAGATTCAATTAAAAAGTGTAAGAATCATATGATATTAGTACAAATAGTACACAAAGTTTAGTCATTCCAACAGGCATTAAGAAGGCATTTAATAAATTTCAAAGGTCGATAGTCTACCTAATCCTTCATTAAAATATTGAAACATTTCTATCACATTTAAAAATAAAGATATGAATGTACATAATAACTATGTATTAGACAATAAAATTAGGACCAGCCAATTTTCCTAATAAAATTAGGAAGAGAGAATGAAATAAGGGTGGCACAACAGTATTTCTGGAAAGTGTTTTTGGGAATTTTGAAAAGAGCAGGGAATTTTTTAATCACTTTGAAATTATACAAATTATTATGGAGAAACCATGAGCTAATGAAAAGAAAGTATGGATAACAAAAGGCTGAATTAAGATTGTTGAGTATAAAACGAGTGATACAAATCAAAGTTCATCTTATAAAGAAATAATACCTCATTAAAAATATAAAGTAAGAAATAAACTCTCATAATGAGAAATATCATAAATAATTAATGTTTAAATCATCAAGAATTGTCTAGGCCTTTATAGAATGACAGACAAAAAGAACCATTTAAATACATAACTTTATAAGAATAGTCAACTTAAGTCCATACATTGATATTCAAATGTATTGAGATTATCATAAATTTCTTAAAAATATTTGAAGGAAAACATGGAAAGTATTAATCTAAATCTAAAACCTTAATTTAAAGGGCCAAAACTGTGGAACTAGTCAGGAAATAAAAAAGGATGAAGAAAATAACAAAAGATGAAACCTCTTCCAAATATTTAAATGTAACATAATGTATCAATTAAAACTGCTTGATAATAATACAAATAGATCAATAGAAGATAATAAAGTCTGAACTATATCAGTATATTTGTGAACTTAGTATGTAGGAAAATGACAATTTAAATAAGGGGAATGAAATTGAGATTATTCATAAATATTAGTAAACCCGTAAGTCCTTGTGGAGAGAATTAGAGCCCTATGTCACTCCATTCATTAAAATAAATTTCAGAGGCAACAGATATTTAAATAAACAAACAAAAATGCCAGAAAAAGGTTTAGATGATTTTTTTTTCTTTTTCATTTTTTGCTCATAAGTTTTCCTCTGTATTATGAAACCAAGAAACTGTAAAGGTGAATGTTGTAAAACCTGACAATATTAAAATTATTTTAAAAATAATGCCATATGTCTTTATATAAAATGAGAAACAAAAAAATAAAACATATACGACAAAGGAAGCTTTACTATTTTTAGCAGAGAAAGTACACTACAACTTCAAACACTTAAGCAAAACAATAACAAATTAAACTCAATAGAAAAAAATAATGGAATTAATGACATGGTTATTATATTCAAAGAACATTTATATATTCAATCAGGAAAAGATCATAAATTCAGATTTTCTGCTTCCTACTCCACCTTGCACTAAACACATGGTAGCAATTAAATAAGAAGTATATAGAAGTCTGAAAAGACATTGTAGCACTGAAAAGCAAAGTGAACATTCCCACAGAGCAGATTACAACAGAAAGGCAAGATGGTAAGCCCACAGCTAAACTTGTGGTCCTGCTGGGTTCCTGGTGCAGAAAAAGTTATGGCAGAAATTGCTGTCTCCCAACATGCAATGGGGAGTAAATTTACCTACACACGCATGGTCAGAGCAGAGCCAGACTTCTGGCTTCTGACCTGAGACTAGAAGAGGACATAGCTGACTGAGAACAAGTGCTGATGAAGTTTGAGATTTGCTGCAAGGGATTCACATGATGCAAGAAAAAAAAATAAATAAATAAAAAGAGGATGGAGGAAGCCCAGCTGCTCCACATCTAGGAGCTGAGCCAATCTACAATTGGCAGAGTGACAGAATGGCACAAAACCACTGTCAAAGAGGACTGGGAACTCCATGACTGTGATCCAAATGGGAGTGCTGTCTTAAAATAGTAGGGTGAGGTAGGCAAGAGGAGATCTAGATAAACCCTTAGGAGACAAGAAGGAGAGATACAGACAGACAAACAAAGGGTGGGGGAAAGAGGGCAAGAAATTGAACCTCAGTCAAAATCAGCCTGTCCCTTCAAAAAAATCAAAGTATACCAATGTGAATAAACACAAATATTTGTCAACAGACAAAATAAATTCTTCAAAAAATTGAAAGTAATAGAACAATATAAAAAAATTTGAAGTCTATATAATTCAAGATCTTCAGAGATACAAAGGAAGAAGTAATAATGATTTATTTTATTTTATTTTTTTTAATTTTATTTATTTGACAGAGATCACAAGTAGGCAGAGAGGCAGGCAGAGAGAGAGAGAAGGAAGCAGGCTCCCTGCTAAGCAGAGAGCCCGATGCGGGGCTCGGACCCAGGACCCTAAGATCATGACCTGAGCTGAAGGCAGAGGCTTAACCCACTGAGCCACCCAGGTGCCCCTAGTAATAATGATTTAAAAAACAGAATTTGAAATTATAGAAGAACAGGAATAAGAGGGTATGAAAATAAAATTTTCAATAAATTTAAAAATTTTTTAAAAATTAATTTTAAAAATAAATTTTTATTTAAAATTTTATTTTAAAAATAAATTTTTTAAAATAAAATTTTCAATAAAAGCCAATAAATGGACTAATTGAAATAAAAGACAAAACCGATGTCAACATAGGACATAGTTGAGGACAGAATTCATGAACTGAAAACAAAGTAGACAGAGCCCTCTCTGCAGGACTGAAATTAAGGACACATGGAAGACAGAGTGAAAGGCTCCTAAAGAATTCTATTATTCTTCAAGAGAATAGAGGAAATTGATATTTGAAAATAAGTTGATTGAATGTTTTCCAGAGATTAAGAAAAAAAGGCATGATTGAGTAAAACCACACTCTGAATAGCAGGAAGATGAATACAACTTAGTATATGCATCAAAAAGCAGTAATAAAAACACAGATACAAAGATAAAGTTAAAAAGTAAAGATGACAAATAAGTTGAAATAAAGGAATTTCTGAAAAAAACTGAAAAAGAAGATGGAGAAGGAGAAGGGAATGGAGAAATTGAATTTACCACCATGAACCCTTACATTAGAGGGTGCTAAAAATTGTCATCGTCGTTTGGTAAAATTTACAACTGATTATAAAAATCATTATATGAATAATATATTTAATTTTGATTAAAATTTTAAAATGAAAATTGTAGGTATTAATACCCCTTCCCCAGATGGCTGGTTTGTTTAGAGGACAGTTAAAAATGTTAAGACATATTATGTTCGAGAGAGGGATGGTGCCAAATCACCTTAAACATTTTAGAAAATATAATCACAAGTAACATGTGATAAATAAAATTGTCAACAAAATAAAATTAAAATCAAATCCTTAATTTCTGAAAAAAAAACAGAGGGAACAAAATTATGCTTTGACATAATTCATTGATCTATCAGAAGGCTCAAATAAATAAAAAAGGAAAACAAAAAAAAAAAGAATGAAGTCCAAATATTGCAATACCCCCCTAAATGATACTTAACTCCTCCCATAAGAGATACTATTTGATAAAATGAAAATCTTCTCTGATCACAGTGCAATCTCATTAGAAAGTAGCAATAAAAAATGCTTTAATTTTTTCCTAATAAGCACAATAAAAACTATAAAATATAATGGCTATTTAAATATATATTACATATATAATATACATATTATATATATAATCAAAATTTACTCAGAAAGAAAAGAAGGTATGCATTTTTTATTTATTTATTTATTTTTTTATTTTTTTATTTTTTTTTTTTTATTTGTCAGAGAGAGAGGGAGAGAGAGCGCACGCAGGCAGACAGAATGGCAGGCAGAGGCAGAGGGAAAAGCAGGCTCCCTGCCGAGCAAGGAGCCCGATGCGGGACTCGATCCCAGAAAGCTGGGATCATGACCTGAGCCGAAGGCAGCTGCTTAACCAGCTGAGCCACCCAGGCGTCCCGCATTTTTTAAAACAGATAAATATTGCATGTGGTTTAACACACGCACGCGCGCGCACACACACACACACATACACACAACTCAAACAATTTATAGGTAATTTCTACAAAACATTCAAGGAAAAGGTACTCCTCATGCTCTATAAAATATTTCACAAAAAATGAAATGAAGATACCCATCTAATTTTATGGCAGTAGTAGAACCTTCTTATGAAAACCAGGAAGAGAATAATACAAACTAAGAAAATTATAGACTCATTCTTCATAGGTTAATATTCATGTAAAAGGAAAAAAAATAGCTCTTTTAATTCAATATAAAATATATATTGAGTTATGCGCATGTAAAGTTTGTCCAAGGAAGAAGATTGGCTAAATATATGAAAATATTCTGATGCAATGCATCACATCAAGTAAAACCAGAAGAAGAAAAAAAGCAAATATCGTAGATACAGTAGATCATTTCAATAGATAAAAATAGTATTCAATAAAATTCAACATCATTCATATTAAATCTTAGCAAACAAGGATGAAATGTGTATTTCCTTAAATGTTTAAAATATTAAAGTTTGGGGGCACCTGAGTGGCTCAGTGGGTTAAGCCTCTGCCTTCAAGTCAGGTCATGATCTCAGGGTCCTGGGATCCAGCCCCACATCAGGCTCTCTGCTCAGCAGGGAGCCTGCTTCCCCCTCTCTCTGCCTGCCTCTCTGCCTACCTGTGATCTCTCTCTCTCTCTCTCTCTGTCAAATAAATTAAAATATTAAAGCCTGGAACAAATTTTTTATGTCTAAAATTTTTAGAAATATATTCATTAAATCAAGAACAAAATTTTATTGAACATTTTATAGGAGACCAAGAAAAGTCACAATGTAATAGAAAGCAAATTAAAAGGAAGATGATAAGGAGAAGAAAAGAGAACAAAACCATTTTTTTTGCAATTATATAACATCTAAATAGAAATCAAGAGAGCCTACATAAAATATATTTGTACAAATTAAAATGAATCATATATAATATCAATGTAAAAATCAATTACATTACTATTACTAATAGTTAAATATCTAGAAAATATAGATTAAAAATATTTTTCTTTGGTAATGCAAAACTAAAAAAATGGTAAATATAAATTAGGGCAAGATTTTACTGAGAAATTTATAAAATAATATTGAAAATCATTTAAAAATTAAACAAATGCATAAACAAGTTCATTAATGGGATAATTTACTAGTATAATGGGAATTCTCCCCCAAAGTAATCTAATAATTGAACATTATTTTAGTCAAAATCTCAATAGGTTTTTTTTTCCCTGAAAACAAGAGGTTTTGTGTTTTGTTTTGTTTTTTAAGATTTTATTTATTCATTTGACAGAGATCACAAGTAGGCAGAGAGGCTGGCAGAGAGAGGAGGAAGCAGGCTCCCCCATGAGCAGAGAGCCCAATGCGGGACCCTGGGATCATGAACCAAGCTGAAGGCAGAGGCCTTAACCCAATGAGCCACTCAGGTGCCCCAAAACAAGAGGTTGTTAACCAAAGTGTACATGGAATATCAAAGGGCCAATAACACTGACATAATTTTTTTTTAAATATGGGTGTTTTTTATCATGGATTCTTGCCCAATCTTATGCTAAGATTTATTATGAAGTCATAGTATAGTTCTTGTGCAAGGATAAAAAAAAGAGCACAAAAGTACCACCCAGAAGTCTACAATAGAGAAGGACAATGCATGTATGGAAAATCAATATCTAACAAGTTGGTGTTACAAGTCTGTAAAGAAAGATGGATTATTTAATAAATGGCACAGGGGTAAAGTAGCTATCCATATAGAATAAAAAAAATAAAATTAGATTCTTACCCCATCCATCACTCAAAACTACTTCAGAGTGGGTTTAACACCAACTTTTGAAAATCAGATTCTTAAAAAAATCATTAGACATAAGTATAAGGGAATATTTGTATGACCAAATGGTACAGAAGAAATTTTTTTCATGTACACACTCATCACACTCCTACAAAATGTAAATAGATATGATAAATTAAACTTCACTAAAATAAAATTCTTCCATTCAAGGAAAGAGGTTATGATTAAAGTGAAAAGACAAGTCACACACAGGGAAAAAAGTAATATTTACAATGAATGAAACTGAAACAGATTAGTGTTGTAATGCTAAAGTAATATGACCAGTCTTTAACGAACAATGAGTTAATTATAATAGGACAATGGGATATAATGCTTGAGTTAAATATGGGTAAATACTGTTTAGTAAATAAATTCAACTACCTACAATAAACATGAATGGGAAAAAACAATTATCCACAACAGTCTTGAGTTTAGGACCTATAAAAAAATAAATCATTGCCTTTTTTCTTTTGTTTGTTTTGGTTTTGGTTAGCAGGTCACAGCAAAATCCTTTGCCAAAGAAAAACAAACAAACAAACAATGACAACAGAGGAAAAAAAAAAAAAGAATACGGCCAAGACAATGTTTTGTAAGGACCAGAATATGTGTAGACCTGAAGAGGAAAGCCCTTCTAATACAATGGGCCTAATGACTATACTCTTTTCAATGGCCGTCATGTCCCTCTAACTAGTATGTATCTTCAGTCCTCTTTTCCCTCTTTATGACACATAGTTAAAGGCTGGTTCTGTATTTTGAATTCTCAAGCAGTTCTGTCAGCAACCCAACAATTCTCTTTCTCTCAATGCTTTTGAAGTCTTTGGCCTAACATCCTAAATTAATTTTAATTAAGGATGAATTTAATTTATTTGGGACTGACAATTAGTTAACTTCCACCATTATAAATAGTCAATCCATAGCAGATGAAAACTGAATAATAGCATATGTTAGATGATGCTTGATTTCACTAATGATCATGGAAATGCTTATTAAAACTACAATGAGAGGCAATGCTATGCCCATTAGGTTGGGTATTCAGAAACTATCAAATACATATTTTTCATTCCTTACAATGTACGAAAGAATTATAGAAAATGTTTGCATGTGATCGGGCTCTGTGGTGAGCAGGTGTTCATATAGTCTCTAGAATTTTCTGTATGTGTATCATATGTTGCAGTGAGTATATTTTTTCTAAAGTAGTTTATATTTAATTTTTAAGGGTGATGTATATATAAATAAGATTTTAAATATGTCCATGAAATACTGTCAAATGGAAAATGAAAATTGCTAATATACGTGGGATATAGTTGTATTTACACATTCACACACACACACACACACACACACACACAGATATTTAAGGAAGTAAGAGAGGGGCAGTGAGAGAGAGGGGTAGTTAGGTAGATAGGACATACAGAGAGACAGACAGATGGTTGTCAAAGGGGAATGCAACAGAGTGTCAAAGAGAGTGACAGGAAAAGACATATTGATACAGAAAGAGGAATGAAGACTTTTGGTAAAGGTACAAATTGAGGTACAGTTTTTCCTGGGGATTCAGCTTTACTTCTCTGATTTCTGCTTGCTTGCTTGCTTTTTTCAGTTGAATAACTTTATACTAAATATACTTTGTTTTAGAACAACATTAAAAAGTTGTATTAAAAAAAATAGTAAGACAAGTAAATACTGGTTTATCCATGCCAATGTCACTTCTTAGTATATACCCCCAAATCTTTGAACATTTCTCACCTCATGATCAGAAAATAGTATAAACATAATAAATACATAAAACTAATAGAAGTATTCACACTAGTCTCTTTTTAAAATCTATCACAAAATTCTTAAACAGTCCACGCCTGGATAAGTAAAATAATTATCTTTTTCCACTTCCTATTTTTAAAGCCTTCATAAGCTTAGTTTTAAAAGAAAAAATAAAGAATATGTGCCAATTAAGTGATTTCATTTTTTGGGACTCTGTGATAAAGTATTGAAAATCTTTAGTGTAATTAACCCTACTAATTAAATATGTATGTAAACTCACTTATATTTGTGTTAAAATCCATCACTTATTTATTTAGACATTTATCTGTTCACAGTAAACATGAAATCGGGATGGTACTAGCTTAATGCTACAAACCTAACCCTGTAGCTTTTACTGTATTTTTCACTAAGCAAAGATCCTGTGTCATGAAGAGCAAATCTCAAGATTCACCTACTTCACCAGAACTGGAGGTTTTAAGTTGCAGATGGTAGGAATAACCATATTTAAGCTAGGCTGCAATTTATTAGAGAATCTAACAACAAGTTCTCCCACAATAATCATAATTACTAAGAAACTATCTCAACAGTATCGGTTCACATCAGTCTTTGTGTTCTCCCCTGGACCATTATCCAATGCATGAACCAACTTTCTGAACTGCAAGACTATAGGGTTGAAGGATTAAATAATCATCAAGCATAGACTTTTTTTCTTTTTCTCCCTCAGACATATACTTTATGACCTAAGCTCTTCTTCCAGGAAATGGCATTTCTGGGTCACCATTAATGTGAAAGTAGAGCTTCATCTGAAGGACATTGGGATACTGGCTTGCTTTTCCTCCCACAAGACACATCTTAACTGAGGCTGAATGTTGTTTGATAACTAAGAGGATAACTAAACATGTTCTACAACTAGAAAAGATTTTTGTATAATTGCTTCTTGGGTGAGGATTAAAAACCCAAGTGTAAAAGGATTATATCATGACAACATATTGAAAATCAGTTACAATGGCAGCTTGTTGCAAGGTTATTGGGAAATGTCTTATTGAGAGAGTGGAACTTATCCTTGTACCAACATTAGGTATGCTGGATGTGCTCCTACTCTAGGAGATCCTGCACTTACCCTAAATTTCTGAATTATTTATTAAGAAATTCCACAGGGCTCCTGGGTTGCTCGGTCAGCTAAGCCTCTGACTTGGTTTCAGGTCTTGATCTTGGGGTCTGGGATTGAGCCCACATCAGGCACAGTAGGGAGTCTGCTTTTCTCTCTTCCTCTGCCCCTCCCCTTGCTCAAGTTTGCTCTCAAATAAATAAAGTCTTTAAAAAAATTGCATAAGAATCCAGTCTTAATGTGTGTGTGTGTGTGTGTGTGTGTGTGCGCGCACGCAGGTGCATATATATAGCAAGGAGATCTCTTCCCACCATCCTAAAGTTCTCCTGTGTAACAAAACCAAATTGAAAAAGCAGGCATTATCATTTTCAAATGTATATATATGGAACCTATACTCTGAGAAATAAGAGATTTATCCAAGGGCATGGAAATATGATACCTCATATAAACCACCACAGAAAAGTTGTAAGAAACAGATGAAAACCTGTATCAGGATTGCTGAGTAATTTAAAGAATACTCAGAAAAAAAATAGTTTGCATTAGCTTTAAGATAATTTTGGGACAGAGCTTGTTATATATGGGAAAGCCTAGCGCAAAGGTGGAGAGAAGTCAGGGGTCATAGTAATATGTGAACATAATTCTCTCCAAAAACACATTTAAAAGAAATTAGAAAATGCAATTAAAATGTATACATATTTTATTTTAATGATGTTAATTTACTTTCTACAAAGTTAACACATTAAACATTCTGTGATTTAGATCCTATTAAAGACTACATTACACTAAAATAAAATATTCTAAAAATTATTTTGGTGACAGAAGAATATTTAGACACAGTTAATTGAGAGAACAAATTATCCCATTTAGAACTGTGTTAAGTATAACAAAGTTGTAGATTAAATTGAGAACAAATCTGGGCTTTTCTGATCATCATGCTCCAAGGGAGGAAGTTAAAGTTGGATGAAGATTCAATGTTGAAGAAGATCTTTTGAAGGAAATGAGAAAATAACCACACTGCTATCAACACTATATAGACTGGACTGGAATCCTATAAAGGCTTACTCATTCATGTTTCTAGCATTTGAGCTGGGAAGTCTCCAACCCCGAGAGCTGGAAAAACTAAAGCATTTCTATCTCCATGCAAAATGCATATACCCCATCCTAACGTCCCCCAAAGTCATAATCCATCAGCATCAACTCTGTCTAAAACCTCATCTCAATATCACTTAAATCATGTATGGGCAGGGTACCTGGGTGGGCTGAGACAGTTGAGTGTCCTACTCTTGATTTCAGCTCAGGTCATGATCTTAGGGTCATGAGTTCAGGTCCTACATTGGGCTTCACCCTGGGAGTGAAGCCTACTTAAACAAACAAACAAATAAGAACCCCCAAAAACATGCATGAGTGACTCAGTATAATTCACCCTGGTTCTTCCTGGTTCACTACTGTTTTCCTTCTGTGGACCTATGAAACTGGATAACAAGTTATCTTCTTCCCAAATATAATGTTGGGACAGGCATAAGCTAGACTCTTCTACTTCAAAAGGGACAAATTAGAAGGAAGAAAGAGGTGATGGGTCCCAAGTAAGTCCCAAACCTAGCATAGCAAATTCCATTTGACTTTAAGGTTTGATAAGAAACCTCTTTGGGTCTATGGTCTGTCCTCCAGGATCACCAGAGTGGTGGCTCTGCTCCCTCGGCCCATGCCCTCTGGGCCCATGGTGGCAGTGGCAGCCTTGCTGGTCTTTGAACTGCTTCCAGATTATTCTCCCTTTTCCTTGAAAGAGAATGCATATTTGCAACTGGTTACCTCCATTAGCCCATTCCCTGCCTATAGAATATCAGAAGTCTGACAGCCTTCCTTTAGGATAACTCATCTCTGTCCCCTTACATCCCAGATGACCAGGTTTCTGACGATATAAAGTTCTCAAAAATCTTGTAGGTCCCCAATGTGACTCATGGAGGTCCAGCCATTAAACAAGATCTTCCACAGGTTTTGCCTTGATAACCTCACCTCCATTCCTGGCTTCAGCTGGAGATGCTTGATTAGATCAGTGAATCATTTGCCTAATCTCTTTAGAAAACCGTTGTCCAGCCACATTCTTGGCCCTGTTTCTAGAATATACTACCTGGATAGGCTGAAAATTTTCCAAACCTTCAAGTTCTGCTTCCCTTTTGGCTTACACATTTCTTCATCTCTCCTCTCATTTTACTATATGCAGCAAGGACAAACTAGGACACGCTTTCAACATTTTGCTTAAAAATATCATCAGGTAAATATCCAAGATCATTGCTTAAAAAGTTTACATTCTACAAAACACTAGAGCACAACTGGGCCAAGTTCCCTAACACAGCATAACAAGGATTTCCTTTAGTGTGAATACTTTCAACATTACTCTCTATAACTCACTTCAGGCCTTTACTATCAAGCACTTCAAATTATTTTCCACCGATTACTCAAACCCAGAGCCGTCCCTTATTTTTAGTTATTTCTTAAAGAAGCACCCTACTTCCCAGTACCAAAATCTGTACGTGGCTCAATCCTCCTTCTATTAATTTGCTAGGGCTTGCAAACAAAGTACCACTAATTGGGGGGCCTGAATTTGTATTATCTCACAGTTTCAGAGACGAGAATTCTGAGATCAAGGTGTTAGCAGCATTGGTTTCTTTGGAGAGCTGGGAGGGAAGGATCTACTCCAAACCTCTCTGCCTGGCTTGTAGATGGCTATTTTCATGCTCACATGGGGATTCTGCCTTTGTATGTGTCTCTGTGCCCAGCTTCCCCTTTTTAAAAGGCCACAGTAGTCATACTGGATTAGGGTCTACCCTAAAAACCTCATTTAAACTTGATTTTTATCTATAAAGACTCTATCTTCAAATAAAATTACATTCTTAAGTACTGGGAGTTAAGACATCAACATGCAAATTTTTGGGGGGAGCACAATTCAGTGATAACATCTCACAATACGTAGGACAGAAAGAATGTGCAAGTCTAATTCAGCATCTAAACCTTGACGCATCTGGTCTCAATGGTTGTTTGATGCTTTGAAATCTAATATATATTACAAAGATAGAAATACTATCTGTAGATAAATAATAACTTCATTCACATGTACCTCAAATTGTGGACATATTAAACAATGTCCTTTTTTAAGGACACTTATTTAAGATACTTATTTAAGATACACTTAATTAAGATAGTATGTATAATGAGATAATAATTTTTCAATTAGAAATATTGATGAAAAAAAAAAACCAAAAAAAAATTACCCCTTAAAAAAAAAAGAAAAAAAAAATATTGCTGTGTTCACCATTTCTGTTAGCCTATACACACACGTCTGTGGTTGAGCAGAAGCTTTAAAATTCATCTTACAATTCTTTATACTTCTTTTTAAAAAGTTTTTATTTGAGAGAGAGAGAGAGAGCACAAGTGGGGGAGGGACAGAGGAAGAGGGGAAAGCAAATTCCCCACTGAGCAGGAAGCCTGATGTGACATGTTCCAACCCAGGATCCGTAGATCATGACCAAACTGAAGGCAGACGCTTAACCCATGGAGCCACCTAGGCACTCTTCTTATTGCATTCTTAATGCTTTTGGGTAAACACATATACATTTTAGCTTGTGGAAATCCACCTTTGCCCCACGTTCTTAAGAGCACACATCTTTGGAAATATGGAATGGGCAGTTAGCCTTATAAATTACTCCCGAACTCAATGATGAATGTTATTTCACATATAAGCTTATGACCATCCATCCAACAGATGGATGCAACAGGAGTATGCCTATAGACCGGGTTCTTAGGCAAGTTCTCCACACTCATTTTTAGGAGAAACCTTTTCCTTTTCTTGATTTCCTTTTAAATTCTGTTTTAGGATTCAGGTTAGGTATGGACCATACATAACTGCTGGGGTTTGCTCAATCAAAAACTGAAACACGCGGACTCACTAATACAAGGACAAAGGGGAACAATATTTGAAATGAGAACTATACCAAGAAATTCTCAATATAGGATTGCCCTGGTTATGCACCATCAAAGTGTAGATTGGAAACATCTTTAAATGCATTGAAGTAATACAGAATGCAGTGGTATTAACTAATTTTGTCATCATCGGAAGGCACTTGAGATGTGACTTTCTGCCACTCTTGTCAGTGACTAGATGAGATGTCGATCATAATATCTAAATCAGACCACTCAAGGCAATACTGAATAAAATGTTATCTCTGGAGGTGAATAAAATTTTCTTGAACTGAAAAGCTGCCACAGTTAAAATATTAGCATGAGGAATTCTGATTTGCATTCACTCTGATGCCTCTTTTTCCTTGACCCTTAAGAATTGATAATAAATGTGTTTTCATTAAATTTTCTCACCATTTTTATAAATCCAGTCCAAAGCCAGTATGTTCATAGTAGTCTACTAGGGCTGGGAATATGAAGATTAATATAAGTGGTTGCACTAAAACCAGAAGGGATGATATACAAAAATCCTATGTCATTTTTTAAAAGTAAAATAAAGTTTCCTTTATGTGAGACTATTATAATTGAGAACTGGGTTGTCAAGGGTTTCAGGATAGTAATCTCCCAAGTATTCAAATAAACATCCTAACTTTGGAAAGCTGATTAGAAATCATAATTGAATTTGAACAGTAGTATTAGCTAATGACAAAGTTTATGATGCAGATATATTGTCATCCATTAAAAATATTTTCATTGTAAAAGATCAAAAACATAAAGGCTTACTTCATAAATGTTCGTTTAGAAGCATATGTTTTCAATATTGTGAACTTTCTGCAGAGAAATATATGCTAATCATGTTGCTTTATAGAATTTAAAATAGTCCAACAGCATTTTGAAACAAATGTTTTACAAAAGAAATCTGTTGCTATCAAGTCTAAGTTATCTCTATTTTTAAGAAAGTTAAAATATCCTGAATAGTCTTTTTCTTCTGGTGAACTATGGCAGTTAAGGACATCTCTCTAAATGCCCTTTGTGTATAAACTGGGTAATGGTGCATACTTCTTGGGGTAGGTATGAGGATTAAAATTAATTAGTACCTGTGAATTAGTTACTACAACACAAAGAATACAGTAAGTGCTTAATGAAAGATAGCTGCATGTTTTGTCACTGTTTATTTACCAATAACTAAATTTTTATCTGCTAAAATTAATTTTATTCAAAGTTTTGGACAATAAAATTTATTCAATGAATCTTGTTCGAATCCCTACCTCATGGAACACTCTGTGTGTGTGTGTGTGTGTGTGTGTGCACGCATGTGTGTGTTAAAATGCAGATGGAAGAAAATTCTTCATTAAAGTAAAAGGACATTCACAAACTAATAGGTTGGAGGCTGAATAGGGGCTTTCTAACTCAAACAACATTTACTAGGTTGGGTTAATAAGAATTCGAGAGAATCAAAAGGCAGATTTTAAGCTAGCATCAAGAAACAATAAATGAAGAATAGACCAGCATTAGGGACTCCTAGAAATGGAAATGTAATTAACACTTTTGGGCAAGAGGGATAACATAAAGTAAAAATAAGTACAAGACCTATTTTAGCTTGGGTTCCCCAAGAAATGAATGCTGAGTTGGAGTTTTCTAGCAGGACGTTCATTCAGAAGTGTCGGTACATCTGGATGTTCATCTGTGGGACACTGACTGGAGTGGGGTTGGAAAGAGGCTGCATTTAGCTGTAGGACAGCTGTAACAAAGGTCTCCATCACCTACAGCTGACATGGCTCATCCAAGCTGGCCCACCTCAGGGCAAGCAGGAAGGGCCTTTATACCCCTGACCACTGACTAGTCCTTGGATTCAATCTACCCCTCAAAAGGCAATTTCCTTCAGCTGAGGGCAATTTTAAGGTAGGCACCAATAAAACAAGAATGAATGCCTCCTCTTGTTCCATACAAATTTTAAGATTGTTTGTTCTAGCATTTTGAAAAATGCCAGTGGAATTTTGATTGGGATGGCGTTGAAAGTACAGATTGCTCTGGGCAGTGTAGACATTTTAACAATGTTTACTCTTCTGATCCATGAGCATGGAATGCTTTTCTTCAATTTCTTTTTTTTTTTCTTCTTCAATTTCTTTCATGAGTGTTCTGTAGTTTCTCAAGTACAGATCCCTTACCTCTTTGGTTAGGTTTATTCCAAGGTGTCTTATGGTTCTTGGTGCTATAGTAAATGGAATCAAATCTCTAATTTCCCTTTTTATATTTTCATTGTTAGTGTATAAGAAAGCAACTGATTTCTTTTTTTTTTTAAGATTTTATTCATTTTTTTGACAGACAGAGATCATTACAAGTAGACAGAGAGGCAGGCAGAGAGAGGGGGAAGCAGGCTCCCCGCTGAGCAGATAGCCCGATATGGGGACCCGATCCCAGGATGCTGGGATCATGACCTGAGCCGAAGGCAGAGGCTTTAACCCACTGAGCCATCCAGGTGCCCCAAGCAACTGATTTCTGTGCTTTGATTTTGTATCCTGCCACATTACTGAATTGCTGTATGAGTTCTAGTAGTTTGGGGGTGGAGTCTTTTGGGTTTTCCATATAAAGTATCATGTCATCTGCAAAGAGACAGAATTTGACTTCTTCTTTGCCAATTTGAATACCTTCTATTTCCTTTTGTTGTCTGCTGTTGCTAAGACTTCTAGTACTATGTTTAACAACTGTGGCAAGAGTGGGCATCCTTGTTGTGTTCCTGATCTCAAAGGGAAGGCTGTCAGCTTTTCCCCACTGAGAATGATATTCATTGTGGGGTTTTCCTATATAGATTTTATGAAGCTGATCTCTATAAAGAACTCAACATTCAAAAAACAGATAATCACATCAAAAAATGGGCAGAAGACATGAACAGACACTTCTCCAAAGAGACATAGAAATGGCTAACAGACACATGAAAAATAGCCATCATGGATATTTAAATCAAAACCACATTGAGATACCACCTTACACCAGTTAGAATGGCCAAAATTAACAAGACAAGAAACAACAAATTTTGGAGAGGATGTGGAGAAAGGGGAACCCTCTTACACTCTTGGTCAGAATGCAAGTTGGTGCAGCCACTTAGGAAAACAGTGTGGAGATTCCTTGAGAAATCAAAAATAGAGCTACCCTATGACCCTGCAATTGTACTACTGGGTATTTACCCCAAAGATACAGATGTAGTGAAAAGAAAGGCCATATGTATCCCAATGTTCATAGAAGCAACGTCCACAGCAGCCAAACTGTGGAAGGAGCCAAGATACTCTTCAACAGATGAATGGATAAAGAAGGCATGGTCCATATATGCCATGGAATATTACTCAGTCATCAAAAAGGATGTATACCCAACTTTTTTATCAACATGGATGGGACTGGAGATTATGCTGAGTGAAACAAGTCAAGCAGAGAGAGTCAATTATCATATGGTATCACTTACTTGTGGAGCATAAGAAATAACATGGAGGACATTGGGAAAAAGAAAGGAAAAGTGAATTGGGAGAAATCAGAGGGGGAGACAAAGCATGAGAGACTGTGGATTCTGAGAAAGAAACTGAGGGTTTTGGAAAGGGGGGTGGGGGATGGGTGATCCTGGTGGTGGGTATTAAGGAGGGCACGTATTGCTTGGAGCATTGGGTGTGGTGCATAAACAATGAATCTTGGAACATTGGGGGAAAAAAAAAAGAATGAATGCCTCCAACTTGAGGGGGAGAGCTGGTACATACAATAGTATCCACAATACAATTAAACCAAACTTTAAAGCTGGATTGTATTGCCTGTAGCTCTGAGGAGAGGAGACTGAAACAAACGTGGGTTGGGAAGATTAGCTGAGAGCTCAGATGAAGTCATCCTCAAAATATCTTTTTTCAGGTTTTTTTTTAAAGAAAGTAAAAGTTGAACAGATAATCTGGAAAAAAGTCAGGGGTTCAGAAATTCCCTTTTTGATTATAGAATCACACAATAATATCAGTATTAGGAGTGGAATTTGTCAATGAAGATGTATTAATTAAACTGCTTTGAATTATATTTCTTGTGTGCACAGCTGTTTCCAATTACATGATTATAGCTTACAAAGCCAACAATTGAAATCGTGTTTTTTACCAGCCATGGGAGAAAGCAGCATACTGTATAACTATAAAAATAAGCTCTCGTTCTGCAAGAGCATGAAAAGCGGAATGTGGACTACAGACTCTAGCCATTGAGAGAATTCATGCAGAAATATGCCCTCTGGCATGATGCTTATTCTAAATGATATGACTTATCTCAGAGCTCCTTTTGCCAAGCAGATCTTTAAATTAACAACTGGTCAGCTTCAGAAGCATTCATCTAGGGGAGAGTGAACCTAAAAATGTGTTTCTTCATTTTATGGGCCCACAGCTTTCTAGTCAGGTATCTCCAAATCACTAATGATATTGCATAAAGCAATCAACAGGAATCCATCATCTTTGCTTGCAATAATTCTTCTTGCATCTTGTGTACTTAGAGCCAAAGACAATGACTATTGTGGCCCATGCAGCCAGAAGCATTTAAGAGTTTAGATCTCAAGCTCTGTGGTCAGATAGATTTGGGTTTGAATCCCAGTTTTTCTACTTAGTCACTCTGATTTTTTTTTTTTTTTAAGATTTTATTTATTTATTTGACAGACAGAGATCACAAGTAGACAGAGAGGCAGGCAGAGAGAGAGAGGGAAGCAGGCTCCCTGCTGAGCAGAGAGCCCGATGCGGGACTCGATCCCAGGACCCTGAGATCATGACCTGAGCCGAAGGCAGCGGTTTAACCCACTGAGCCACCCAGGCGCCTGACTCTGATTTTTTTTTTTTAAGATTTGTTTTTATTTGTTTATTTGACAGACAGAGATTACAAGTAGACGGAGAGGCAGGCAGAAAGAGAGAGAGGAGGAAGCAGGCTCCCTGCCAAGCAAGAGAGACTGACTCGGGGCTCAATCCCAGCACCCTGGGATCATGACCCGAGGCAAAGGCAGAGGTTTTAACCCACTGAGCCACCCAGACACCCCAGTCACTTTGATTTTTAACAGTTTAGTTAAACAACAACAACAACAACAACAATGGAATACTCACTCAAAGACACTGTGATAACATAAGACATTTTAGACAAACTTCTTAGCAGAGATCCTGTTTCATTCTCTTAATTACCATTTATTGAACACCTCATATGTGCTGAAACAGTTTTAACTATTACATGTACTAACTAATTAAACCATCAAGTCAGCCCTATGCAGTGGGTACTACTTTTTTTTTTTTAAGATTTTATTTATTTATTTATTTGAGAGAGAGAAAGATAGCATGAGCAGAGGGAGGAGGAGGGGCAGAGGGAGAAGCAGACTCCCCCCTGAACAGGGAGCCCAACATGGGGCTCCATCCCAGGACCCTGGGATCATGACCTGAGACGAAGTCAGATGCTTAACTAACTGAGCCACCCTGGCACCCAAAGGGGGGTACTAATATTATTCCCATTTTATAGATGAGGAACTAAGGCTTTGAGAGATTGTATAAATTGCTTAGTAATAAATAGTAATAAATAGTGTAATGACAAACAATAAATGTTAGAAACTATGGTCACTAGTTCTATAGCACTAACATGACTTTGACCTCTGCTGTTACTAGCTGCACACAATGCTAGGGAACTAGGAGAGAGGACAGCCCAGCTATGGAATCATTTTACCATGTCCACTTCCAGTTGAAACATTAGTTCATTATAATGATATCTCACTGAAGGTAATGCTTTGTTTTACATTATTCTTACATTTCTTCCGTAATTTGCAGTGTTCAAAATCCCCAATATATACTTATGGCAAGTATTTACCTACTATAGATGCAAAAAAGACAGAAGCATAAATACAGGAAAGGAAAGAGGATCTTAGATTTGGGGAATGGCAAGATTAGAGTTGGAACTCCAATCTCATATTACTTGTTTTCCCCTCCCACCCCCCAAAATCACATGAGTAGATCTTCATTCCATTTGGGATTGTATTTGGGATGAGATGGTGTAAAATATAGACTATACAAAGTGAGCATTTCACTTTGACCAACCTGTGTGCTACCTCAGTGTTTAAATCATCATCTACCAGAGCAGCTGTAGGAGGATCTGCGAGAATGACAGTGTCATCAAAGAAAATACAGAGCAGTTTAAAATATATAACCCAGGGTGCCTGGGTCGCTCAGTGGGTTAAGCCACTGCCTTCAGCTCGGGTCATGATCTCAGGGTCCTGGGATCGAGTCCCGCATCGGGCTCTCTGCTCAGCAGGGAGCCTGCTTCCCTCTCTTTCTCTCTGCCTGCTCTCTGCCTACTTGTGATCTCTGTCTGTCCAATAAATAAACAACATCTTTAAAAAATATATATGTAACCCAGTTCGAGCTAGGATACCAGCCTCTTCGAAGACATGTACTAACTTGCCATTGAGCTGATTCTCACATAAGCAACTCTGGATAATGAGTTCCAGGGTGAATGGCAGTAGGAAATGAATTTTCAGAGATGGCCTAAGATTCTCCCAATCAAAGGTGGGAAAATAAATTATCGGTGGCCATTTCACCAAACAAACTCACTCTAGTTCACTTGAAAAATTTTTGAGGATACAAACCAACTTAATTTTGCTATGGATGTATGAGTCTAATTTTTAAGACCGAGGGAAGTAAAGGGAAAATTGAAAGCACTTTCGTAAGGTAAACTTAATGTCTTAAGAATAATACTGGACCTGGAAACAGGAGTTTCTACTTTGAATTCTGGCACTAGAGCTCAATTGTTTACATCATTGTGGTGTAATAGGCTGAAAGTTTGTGTCCTCTCAAAATGTATATGTTGAAATGTGATGGCATTAGGGAGGTTTTAGGAGAAAATTATGCCAGAGGGTGGAGCGCTCATCAATGGGATTAGTGCCCTTATAGGAAGAGACAGAAAGCTTATTGTCACTGTCTTCTCTTTACCATGTAAGGATACAAGAAGAAGACAGACTTCTGCAAACCAGGAAGGGTAACCTCACTAGACATCAAATCTGCCAGCACATTGACTTCAACTTCCCAGCCTCCAGAAATGTGAGAAAGCTGCATACACACACACACACACACACACACACACACACACACACACACACACGCATTTCCCCCCCCAGGGGAACTGACGGTTAAACATTCACCTACATACCACCTACTGTGTCCCAGTTCCTAGTAAAATGTTTACAACATGGAAGTAGGCCCAACTGTTGTTTGTTGACTGAATAAAATGAATGTATAAGTGAATAGTTTCTTCTGGAGCTGTAATAAGATGATACACCCAAAGCCTGCATACATGGGGTTTTTTATAAGGAGAGGGAAACGGCTTGATTTATCTATATTATCTATCTATCTATCTATATATATATATATATATATATAATCTATATAGGTTATCTATATAACCTATATCATCTATCTATCTATCTATCCATAATGAAGGAGTATTAATCAATTTTACCAATTTTTCTAAGGGAGTATTAAAACCAATATTTCTTAATTATTCTTCATCTTACTGGCCGGTAATTATGGAAGGTCTATTAAATGCACTCGCCTATTAGAGACCAATTTGGCACATTCACCAGCCCTAGTGAAGTGGAGTGTGTTTGTGTGTGTATGTGTGTGTGTGTGTTCAGGGGGGTACCTAATCTACTTCTTCTCTATAAATAGTATATGATCATTTGATGTTCAAATGGGTCTCAAGGTAAATCACTTAAACTCTAAATTTCAGATTTCTTATCTATACATTTGGAAAATATTACATACCTTACTGCTGTTTTTAAGAATTAAAGAAATGGATGTTTGGACAGTACCTGTATAATAATGCATTAGTTAGGGTTTTCCAGATAAACAGAATCCATAGGTATATATGCATATGCATATATTTATATATAAAGACATTTATAACATATAAATATATTTAAGAAGGTATTTAAGATATTCCAGGAGCTACGTTTGACAAGCTGGAGACTCAAGAGAGTTGATACTGTATAAAGGGCTAAGAAGCAGGAGAACCAATGGTGTATATTTTAGTCTGAAGGGCAGCAGACTCCAGACCCAGGAAAATCCAATGTTTTGGTTTAAGTCCAAGTGTAGGAAAAAGAAACATTGTTCAATCTCAAAAGCAGGAGGATTTTCCTTCTACTCATTTGGGAGAATCCACCCTTTTATTCTTTCAACTGATTTGATGAGACTCACCCATATGCAGGTCAGCAATCTGCTTTACTCAGCCTATTGATTCAACTGTTAATTTCATCTAAAAACACACCACCAATCCTCCCAGAGTAATGTTTGATGAAATTATCTGAGCACCCAGGGGCCCAGTCCAGTGGACACAGAAAGTAAGTCATCACAATTAAGTCCTCAGTATAAGTTGGGGAATAAGCTCAAGGGCCTTATTCAAATAAGCGGAGTAGCACATCTGTTAGAGAAAACCATGTACTCATTTTAGCCAATGCTATTGGCATTAATTTTTCTTGGCTCTACCCTCTACAAAGTCCATGAGTTAAGATTAATTCTTCAAACAGTTAGAGGTCATTATATAAAAATGACCTCTTGGTGCAAAAATAGCAACATAGTTAAAAGTTCATAGATTGGACAGTCAGCATTAACACAGGCTGGAGAAGTAATTTGGCAATTTCTCCCCCTTCCCTAGGTAGCTTGATGAATGACTGTTTCCTTTATTCTGTGTTCAGAAGTTTTATGGGCCATGGAGAGTGCAAGATCAGAGTTACTTGTGCCTGAAATCAAAAGACGTATTATCCAGCCACATTTAAATAAAGTAGTAAAAGACCTGAACGAAGCATTTCCAAATACCCAAAATTCTACTTTTCAGAGAAATTTTGATAGTGTTCGCAAATATATAAGAAAGAAGCTATATTTGTAGTTTCAAAGTTAAGGTCAAAGCTCCTAGCATTGCAAATTATTTTAGGAATTGGTTTTCACTCAGAACTCCACTGAATTAAATTAAAAGTGTGCAAGATCGATTATCTAGAGCTCTAATTTGGGGAAATTTCTAGATATTTTCAAGGTCTATTGGAAACATTGAGACCATTGCCTATCTGATTAAGAAATGACAAGTTTGGTTAAAACTTTCATATAAGTTTTATATATTCTAGGAAAATAAAGTTTGGTATATACCAGACTTCTGGCAGAAACATGGAATAATAAATGAGAACAGGGAAGAATATCAAGCTCTATGTCTAAGTCTCAAAATTTCTATTCATGATAGTCTAGATATTCTGGGACAATTATTATTATTTTATAAAGGTCTCCTCCATCATTATACCACATATGCTGAAAATGGATTCATTCCGTTATACTCTAATTTTAACAATTGTTCTTACTCATAGCTTCCCAGCGAAAGGTGATCCCTTGGTTCTTTTCTCCCTAAATCTGTCTTGGAAACACATGCAACTATTTTATGTCATCTGTAGTTCTTCCTTCGTTTCAAAATCTATAGTGAATACATTTTTTAAAAAGATTTTATTTATTTATTTGACACAGAGAGAGCACAAGCAGGGGAGCATCAAAGGGAGAGGGAGAAGAGGGTCCCTGCTGAGCAGAGAGTCCAATGCAGGACTTGATCTCAGAACCCTGGGATCACGACCTGGGCTGAAGGCAGACACTGAACTGACTGAGTACTTCTCAACACATTTTTGAATACTGGTGACTTTCCACTGAATTTCTCTTGAATCCACACACTTCTCTTTATCTTAACTATCACCTCCTTCTAGGGGTGGGGTATTCTAAATAACTGAATCGTCATCATCATCATCTCCCAAACATTTCCTGCCTAGCTCTCCCTTCTTCACAGAGTACCAAAGATCTAGCTAATGTATGAAGTAATCTGACTCTATTATTTCTCTAATTAGGACCTTCTCGGCCTATTCTATAGCTGTCAGTGTAAACCCCAAGCTTACTGAGCTGTTCTAGAAGGCCCTCCTGTGACGTCCATTGCCTTGTTTTCCAATAACTCACAATTCCTCATGTTCCACTTTTTTTTTTTAATTTGAGAGAGAGAGTGTATGAGCAAGACTTAGAGAGCAGGAGCAGTGGGAAAAAGGAGAGGGAGAAGCAGACTCCCTACTAAGCATCCCACATTCCTGATGTGGGACTCAATCCCAGGACTTTGAGATCATGACCTGAGATGAAAGCAGACATTTAACCAACTGAGCCACCCAGGTGCCCCTTCACTTGACTCATGAATCATATAAACTTATTCCTTCCTGTGAAAGCAACTCGTGTTCTCTGGTCTGTTGAACTCTGCAACATTAGTCACCCAAAATCCAATCCATTCCTTGCCACCTGCTCATTTATTTGGCCTAAAGCCACCAGTTCTCTAATGCCATATGGATTGCCACCTTCCTCCTAGAAAGCTCACATGCCTTCCTTCATCATACATACCACACTGTAACTCATACATTCCTCCTAATGTACTGAACGGTCTAACTCCTTAGCTGTCTTCTCAATTACTCCATAAGAACACATGCAACAAATTCATCATCATAAGTTAAGGCTTTATCACAGATTCTGAACATAGAAGTATCGCAATAAGTATTTGTGGAATGAAGAACAAGTGGAATGAAGAACAAGCTACATGGAATAATTATAGAGAACAAGATTTAGAGCAAACTCTCTTCCCTCTTCTTCTTCTCTTCCCCCTACCCTGGCCCACTAATATTTGGACTCTTCCTGAACTCTCTGTGCATTATTCATTTCTCCTTTTCCATAATAGCAACTTGCATGATGGATTATTTCCAATGAGTTTTGGAGATGGAGGTGGAGGAGAAAAAGAGGAGGTAAAGAAAGTGGGAAAGAAAAATCTAGAACAACAGCAGGAGAAGAATTAACATTCATGAAACACTTATGTACCAGGCATGCTACCACGGACTTCACCAGCATGACATTTCATCCTCATATCAGCAGTATGTGAGAGTCACAGTCATCATTCTCATTTTTTCTTAAAGATTGATTTATTTATTTTAGAGAGAGAGAGAGAAAGCACAAGTGGTGGGGTGGAGGTCAGAGGGAGAGGGAGAGAAAATCTCAAGCAGACTCCATACTCAGGGTGGAGCCCAACATGGGGCTCAATCCTACAACCCTGAGATCATGACCTGAGCCAAAATCAAGAGACAGACACTTAACCGATGGTACCACCCAGGTACTCCCCCCACCCATTCTTATTGTATAGAGAAGAAAACAGGGACAATAAGGGACAAACCCAGGAATCAGATCTGGGCTTGTCCTTCTGTCTCCTAAGTATATACTTTTAATGAAACCATACAGCCTCTCCAACTATACATTAAACCACTGCTCAGATCATTAGATGTACACTGAATTCTTGAGTGAAATCCTCTGATCCCTTTAGACCATGAAGCCAGAACTCAAGTTTTGAGGATGTTCTCTTAGATGTGTCTCTGGAAATGCTAGAATGAATGAAAGCATATGTCTTTTTTGTCTTATCCATATATTGCCTTCACCTTCTCCTAGTACTTTCCCCAGTGACTATCCTTATTACCAGCAATGCATTAATAATGGAATGGAAGAAACTTTTGTCCCAAGAGCACATCCCAATACTTCCTCAGGCCAGAAACACTTGGAGTACAAATCTGGGTCCACATAGCCCCTTCCATGTCATGGGTTTCTCCCTTTACTACAAATCTCCGGACTCGGCTTCATTCAACATTTTGTTTTCCAAGGATCCCCAGATGTTTCTTCCTGACATAGTCCATTTTACATCTAGCTGTTGAGAAATGAAAGCTGCTGTTAATGCATTTGGTGCCCTCTCCAAGAGCTGCATTGATTTTAGGTGCCACATTGCAATTCCTTTGTCTGATATGTGGGAACAAGTCCTACCCATTCATTTATCACAGGTGCTATTTCTAGTATGTTTGAATTTTGCCTCCTGCTTTTCTGAGACCTACACAGACTAGTGCTGTACACATCACATGTATGTGGTAAATATCAAATGTTTACAGAATGAGTGTAAGAAACTATATAGGATTCTTTGGAAGGCAACAATTAGTTATCCCTTTTCAGGTTGCTCAAACGCACCCACCTCTCTCTCACTTGAAATTACTTCTTCGTTACACAGTTAAGCAATCCTTCTCCTTTTCAGTTAACATGGCCTGACCTAATTTTTGAGATTCAGCTCAAGATAACCCCTATTCTTTATGAAGCAAGACTATGTCCACACATCTCTGTATGAGTTCTGTTCTTTGTGGGCTGTGAAAGCTATTTTACTCACATGTGTGCGGTGCCTTCAATTAGCCTTCTGCTTTTCACAGTCAGGTGATACAGTTCCTCCCTCTTTATTATATTGTACTTGGAACCACAACTTGTCACAATATCGTTTGTTGAGTAAACAAATAACTATTTAAAAGTTTTGCTAAGTTCAAGATAAGCGTATCAATTCAGTCACCTGCAAACCAATAGTTTGAACAAGACATTCTGGACATTTAGTTGTAAATCATTCATTCAGCTCTCAGTTGTACAAAGGACCTAAGTTTGTTCATCTTTTGAATTTTGGCACATTCACTAATGTCTCTTAGACAATTAGTGCTTTTTTCCACATTGGGGGAAAAAAAAGAAGATTAAAGGGTTCTTCTCTTTCTTCTTCCTGCTCCCCTTCCCTCTCCTCTTCTTCATCTTCTTGAACTTCTCTTTCAACTTCTCTTTCTCATTCTGCAAAGGAGGTACTATGTTGAAGGGGTGGAGAGTGTAGGGATTTCACATTTGAATTTCTGAGAGCTGTATTTAGAGACTGTCATATAAATTCTGAGAGCTTTTATTTTCTCATCTCTAAAATGAAACTAACAATGCCTTCTTTTTACATCTTAAAAGGTTCTTGCAAAGATCAAAATATATTATTATTTACATTTATGTTCTCTGGAAATACGCAAAAGAAATATAACCTCTGCTAATACTATGTGGAAGACCTCCAATATCTCTATTTATCTATTTACCTATCAACCTATATTATAGTTCCCAAATAACTCCACTTTTAAATACAGCTGGTTCTCAGAATTATCAGCAGAGTTAATAAACAACAAAAACCCAGATTTTTCATCCTTCATTCTTGTAACAAAGAATTCTTCACCTAGGCTGTCACAAGGACCAAGGAAGTTTCTTCACTCAATGGAGCCAACTTATAGGCCTCTCAACGTTTTACCTTCTGAGTATATTGCTTTAAAGATAACAAAAATTCTGATTATAGAAATTCTGATATAGAAATCCAAAAATTCTGGGACGCCTGGGTGGCTCAGTTGGTTAAGCAGCTGCCTTCGGCTCAGGTCATGATCCCAGCATCCTGGGATCGAGTCCCACATCGGGCTCCTTGCTCAGCAGGGAGCCTGCTTCTCCCTCTGCCTCTGCCTGCCACTCTGTCTGCCTGCACTCGCTCTCTCTCCCTCTCTCTCTGACAAATAAATAAAATCTTAAAAAAAAAAAAGAAAGAAAGAAATCCAAAAATTCTGATGTATAGAAAGTGCCTAGATTTTGGGTACTTTCCATCATACCTCTTTCACGGGGTTATGGAGAGGAGTGAATTAGCTGGTGTATATAGAGGAATAGTTCCTGGCATCTATAACTGTTCAATAGGAATTAATTTATAGGCTGTTATTGTTATTGGATCATACCAAACTCTTGGTTGTATGCTTTCTTTCACTTCCTGTAACATCAGTTTACAATTCACTGGACCTATCTGTCCTCACCCACTCATTCTACAAGAGTGCCCGGAACAGCCCCTGTGTGTCAGTGCATGCCGAGCCTCGGTGACTAAAATGCCCTTTCCTGTGACCTGGGATTGCCTAGTTTCCCTCCATCATCTGTAACAACTTTCAGATGTCAGCTCTGCCTCTGCCCCTTTACTGATTTCTTGGCCCCTATGGAGAGCTCTTCATCTGAGCTTCCCCCTTTCCCTCTGAGACACACTTTACTAACTGTCGTCATCACAGAGTATCAGCGTCACTTGTTTTCACAAGCATACAGGGCTGCCACATACAGCTGTAGTGGTTGTGCCCTGTATGAGAGGGATCCTATGACAAGTGAGTGGATGTTCAAATGCAGCCCTAGCCGATGCTCCTTGGCATGGGACTGGATCTAATTAGTTCAATAAGAAGAAGCATGTTTTACAATCTTCCTCCCTGGAGAAGTTGCATTTTCTAACTTATCTAACCAAAAAGGTACACTTTTTTCTAATTGGCCCAACTGGCGCTGTTGGCGATAATTGTGTCCTCATTAGCATGGAAGTTCCTGAAGATCTGGAATCATCGCCATCTTAAAATTCATTCATTCATGCACTCACTCATTCAATCATCCTATAAATATTTACTGATAACCTACTTTGTGCTTGTCACTCTTCTAGACTCTGGATCCATAATCTTTGTCCCTCACATGGTAGATAATATACAAATGCTACAGTTTCTACATATAGTTGTCTGTAATTTGTTTCCATGAATAAGGTCTAGAAGAATATGAATTACTAGCATGCTAGATAAAGTTGTCTTTTACTTTAATCTTTGTTTTCTAATCATTAACTACAACTTTGATTTCTGCATCCTGTACAAATAATATTTAATAATAATAAAGAAAATAGCTCACAGAAGCTAGAGCTACCAACAAGTATATTCATAATGTAGGTTCACCCAGCCATATCCAACCTTTAGGTGCAACGACCATTTAGGTGCCTGGCTGGAGGTTACTCCTGAGGAATACACAGATAATTAAGTTAGGCCCAAGCTTTGGAAGGCTCAAACTTTAGTGTTTTAAAGTAAGGAAATAATATACTTCTTTAAGAAATGGACTTGAATAGTAAGTTAAAGGAAAAGAAACAATTCACACTACTCTAAATTGATGATCTCTGAGCTGGGGCTAGTGAACAGATACAGTGCATTCCATCATTAGCCTGGACAAGCCATGTTGGAATAATACTTTAAGAGCAGCTTTCAATCTGTTGTTTGCTATAAATTTTCTTTTCTTTTTTCTTTTTTTTTTAAAAGATTATTTATTTATTTATTTGACAGACGGAGATCACAAGTAGGCAGAGAGGGAGGCAGAGAGAGGGGGAAGCAGGCTCCCCACTGAGCAGAGAGCCCGATGTGGGGCTCGATCCCAGGACCCTGGGATCATGACCTGAGCCGAAGGCAGAAGCTTAGCCCACTGAGCCACCCAGGTGCCCCTGAAATTTCTTTTCTTAAAGACTGACAGAAATACACACATATATATTTCTAAGTATATCTTGATCTTCAGACCTCCAATGTATAGCTTCTAAGACAAGGGTTTGTTGTCAATTTTTATCTTGAAGCATTGCATTTAAAAAATATTTCTGGGGGTGTGTGGGTGGTGCAGTTGCTTGAGTGTCCGACTCTTGGTTTCAACTCAGGTAGTGATCTCTGAGTCTGGGAACAAGCCCCCATTTGGCTTCACACTTGGCAAGGAGTTCTCTTGTGGTTCTCTCTTCCCCTCGCTCTGCCCCTCCCATTGTTCTCTCTCTAAAATAAATAAATTAATTCTTAAAAAATAATTCCAGCACAGCTGGAAGTGTTCTTCAGAGTACGAAACCTTGGAAACTTGCACCCAAACCCTGTGAAGTTCTGGTTAAAATGCACATTCCAGGCCTCAGTCCAGATATTTGAACTCAAAACAGCTAGAGGCTTTACAGAAAAGACTGAGTACCACTATGTAGGGAGAAGTCCAAAAGGACAACGACCAAAGAGTATGCTATTTCCTCATCAGAGGACAATATGATTTTATGCTGTATTTATCAGCCAATAAAAATAATTTTTCCCTCTGCCTGCCGTATAAAGTGAAGAATGTCCTTCCTTTTGGGAATAATGATCGCCTTTGAAATATCAAAGATGGTGACAGTTGACCTGCTGCTTAGTGTCAACACCACCTAGTTGTAAATTGGGGATTTACTTAGTGACTTAATAACTTCTTGGTAACCACTGTACACAGAGACCTCCTTATTAGTGTGCATTGTTGATCTGGAAGATAATGGTTTTATCGTTCAGCTCAGGCCAGTGCAAGTTTTTAAGGTGCTCACTCCAACGATCTCCACATTAACACACACACACACACACACACACACACACACACATACACACACAGATACACACACACACACATTACTCTCATTAAAATTAATGACTTTCATGCTTACCCACAAAAGGGAGACTCCATCACTCACTCTGCAGCAGCTAGGGATATCATTAGATAATTTTGAGTGAATGTATTAAGACATAAGCACTTACTTTCCCATTTACAAAATTAATAAAATTATCCAATCTTAATTTAAAATCCTTTTAGTGTCACTCATGGAACTTTCCTTTTTTGACCTATTTCATCCTTTCACTCTGTCTACCTATTAATAAAAATTCACCACATAGAACATAATGATAAATTCCAAAGTATGTGAAATATTTTTATAGGATTCTAGAACCCCAGAATCTTGATATTAGGCCACCATGGGCTGAAGATTCTATTTTTGTCAGGTGACATATAAAGATGCTCATCCTTATTATTGAATCAGAACTGACCTTAGTAGTGAAAGAGATTGTCTTGCCCGAGAATATGCTAACTGCCAAGTCATACACTGGAAGAATAAAGGCATAGAATCTGGCACATTCTTGTCCAAACCTTATACTTTTTTTTTTTTTTTTTTAAGATTTTATTTATCTATTCGACAGACAGAGATCACAAGTAGGCAGAGAGGCAGGCAGAGAGAGGAGGAAGCAGGCTTCCCACTGAGCAGAGAGCCCGATGCGGGGCTTGATCCCAGGACCCTGGGATCCTGACCTGAGGGGAAGGCAGAGGCTTTAACCCACTGAGCCACTCAGGCGCCCCCAAACCTTATACTTTTGATATCAGCTGAATTACAGGCAAATCAAAATCTTACAAAAATTATCAAACACCCCAAAAATATTTACAAAATCAAAAACACTGTAACAGGTATAGTAGAACAAACTATGTTCTCTAATGCCAAGGAAATGTTTTGACCCCAGTGGTACCAACTTTTTTGCTAAAAAATGTCGAGAAAAATGCATAAACTTATCTTAAGATGAGATACCATTATTGTTTAATTTAGGGATAGTGCCAGGCTGTGGACCATCTCTTATTGATCAAGATCCTATGAAAGGGCTCTCACAGCTGAATATATGAAGGGAACATGAAGGAGAAAGCATGCAGTTAGGAAAGAGCTTGAGACTGTAATTATATTTTGACGATGATTGGCCTGCATCTCCTTTCACGTGGTGAGCCCACTCCTAATGCCAAGAACTGAGATCATGAATGCCTGTAGATTCCATGTAAGGAATCTTACATGCAGATTCTATATAAGGAATCAAGGTAAAGGGTAATACTGAGGACAGCAAAGCCAAGTGCATTTATTAATTCAACATTAATTGAAAGTTCAGCAAACTCTTCTTTAATTCTCTTGAAAAAATAATGCAGAAAATATGAGGAATATTTCACCTTGTCATGGGACTTAACTGTAAGCTGGTGATTTAAATAAAATTATGAGCACAAGTCTTTTTTTACATGGGAATTTTTGGAACTCTGTTAAATAATTAAAAATGCACATAATGAGTAAAGTATTTTAATACATGTTTTCTTTATAAAAAATTTATCTTTGTCTCACATACATGGTTCCGGCTGGTTTGTATTTTGATAATGTGATCCATAAAAATTAAAAGAACACAAAACAAAACAAAAGAAAAACCTGGTTTGTTTATTCATTCAATACTCATGCATTACCACCTTCTGTGTTTGAGGTTTGTGTTAAGAACTAGGATTACAGATGTGATTACATATGGCTCAGGTTTTCAAGAATATATGGCCTATTGAAAATGGTCAGCCAGGCAATTCATACTCTTAGGGGTTTGGGTTACTTCTACTAAGAACTGGGTAAAATTTTCTTGTGTTCTCTTTTCAAACAGGAAGTTCAACAAATACTCAGAGGGCTGCATAGAATCTCTAGCTTATAATCAAAATGTATAGATGTTCTAGGAGTATGATGACCAAGTCTGCTGTCAAAATCCATTTTATAGCCCTTTTACCAACGACCAAATCTTACCTTTCCTGTCCTTCAGTGTAGGGTTGTAACTTGTACTCAATTCATTTGATAGTCATTATTATTTTCACTCCTATTTAGAGAATACTGTTTATGTACAAGGTAGTTAGTGTACTCGGGATGTTAAATGAATTATCTTGAAGTGGATCCTCAGTGTAACCCCAGCACTATTATTATCCATATATTGCAAATGAGAAAATGGAGCTCAGAGAAGTTGAGGTATACCCCTAAGGTCATGCAGGTTGTTGACTTGACTAGGCCACAATTCAAACTCGGAGTGCTGATCCCTAAGGTAGGCACTCTTATCCCTTCATTAGCATTGTAGCATGGCCCTTGCTAAAAAGCTGCTCAATCTCATTTCATCATTCTGGGAGTCATGCTCCGACTCCATGAGAGGAATGAGCCTCCTTACCCTCTAACACAGCACAGTCACCAACTACTCTTGAAGCGTCTCCTGACCTGGTTGAAGGTGGAGCTCCTTCTGTGAGCTCCCTGTTATCACTGCACAATCATATCTCGTAGTTTTATATTTCCTTGTCATCCTCACTCGATTCTGATTCTCTAAAAGAATGGTTCAGGCCTTTCTCATCTTTTTTATCCCCAATCCCTAGCATAGGATCTAACTATGGCACCACATTACATGTTAAATAAATAAGTGGTTGTGTGAACAAATGAAGGCGCTACTGTTCATCCTGCCTCGCTAACTATAATTAAACCATGTGATTTTCCTGAGAGATTATGTCTAGGAGTGGGTGAGCTAACTAGGAACACATTATACTCAAGTTTTATTGCCCTAATGGCATTCCAATTAATGACAAAGAAAAAAAAAAGAGTCTATGAGCAAGTTAACATTGGTTATTACTGTTCATATATTGTAAACAAAATGTTTTGTGGGAAATGGTATAGAACAGTTTTTCTCAAACTGGGGTTTTGTATCACTTAAAAAGTATTAGATTCAGAAATATGGGGCTTTGGGCCTTGACAAGCCAAAATTTGAGAAACATTAGTTTAATCATTCCCAGTTCCTTGGTACTAGTTAGAGAAACCAACCATGGAAATCTTGAATTGGCCTTTTTGTCACTTGTTTTATTTTATATTGCATATTGGGGGTAAGAGGGGACGTTGCTGGTTCTAGTTCAGTTCTCTTCGAAGCATAGTCTCAGAGAACTCACTTGGACCCAAGTTTGTGGACAACTACTAGAGTGACGATGTTCATAAAATGTTCCTGGGCATTCCTACCCGCGCACACAGTAGTTACTCAATAAATATCACTGACTGATCTAACAGACAAACTGGACTGACAATACAGTCCATTCAAGGGGTTTATTTTCTGCTAAAGGGTTAACATGATACCTTGTTGTAACAGGAAATGAAACATTCCAGCCCTCAGATTCTAATAACAGACTCTGTCAGAGTGCATCTTCTCTTACCTCATGCAACTGCATAATCTCTCTCCAGTTGCTTTCAGAAAAATTCATTTACAATCATCTATTGATCATTATTAGGTGAGGGAAAAAAAATGTACTTCTTGTTTTTATTACTGTTCTTTTTTCCAAATAAATAAACAAGAAAACAGCCGAAAAGCGCGGAAGGCAGCATCTAGATGATGTTCCTTATGGACAGAACACATTGTTCTCATGTTTGTAGCAAGCTCTATTGTACGTTGCTGGAATGACTTCAGGGAGCACATGCTCTTTTATCTGCACAAGTGAGTGCTTTTATTTTCCTGTCTTCCTCAACGAGAAGATAGTACAACTATGGTTCAGCAATGCGAACTGAGGAAGAAGGGGAAGACGGTAAGGAGAACAATATGAACAAAACCTTGATCTGACAAGAGCTCTCTTCTCCTTTGCCTCTTTGTTGGCCTTAACAAAATTAACACACCTGGCCACTGATGCAATCTACTCTGCCCTCTGTGTAGACCATGTGTAGACAGGAGGTGAGTTGGTGCCTGCAAGAGCTTTGCCTGAAACAAAGCCAATTTTCAGGGAATTTCCGACTGCAGCTCATGGCTAAAGGCAGCATTAACTCATTGCTGGTAAGCCACTCTGGTGGTGGGTAATGCTTAATTTCATTTTGGAGCATAAATATTGCAAATAAGTCCTATAGATGTAAAACTGGTTCATGTGTATTTAATTTATTTAAAAGACATTGCAAACTATTGATTTTTTTTTCTCCTTTAAAAAGAGGCATACCAGTGTGTCCTTGGGCAATTAATGTAACTTACATATACTTCTCTCTGCTCATCTGTATCAGGTATAGTACCAATATGTCAAATCACAAGTGAAGAATCAGGGTAGGAAGGGGCAAGAAGGAAGGAGAAGGAAAAGTTTTGGAGAAGAGGCAAAGGTGAGATGCTCGGTGTTGAACAGGTAAAGCATCCAATGAGCACATACTTAAAATAAAAGGTATCTAAAGGTTGGAAGAGATACTTGTGTCAGGTCGCGGATCAGCGAAGTGATAAATAAGTCAACTTGATGGTCTCAGAGAAAGAGTCACAAAGGGAACAAAAACTGAATTATTGCCTGGGAAAGCAAAGAAGACTATTCTTCAAGAGAAGAAAGGGTGACTGCCTTGTATGAAGAGGAGAGCATTTTCAAACAGATGGAAACCAATGAAGGTTATTGGTAGACCTCGTGTTGCATAAAAGAAAGTGATAGAAAACAAGCTTGGAAAGTAAATAGCATGTAACTACGATCTTAGCACTTTTTGTTTCAATGTGAACAGAATGATTAGAAAGAAAGGCACCAGAATATTAACTCTTACCATGTTATACTTTTATCATACAGAGGAATTACCTCTGCGTGGTAAAAGTTTAAATTGATTTTATTTTATACTTCACACTATTTAATATTTTCCATATTTTCTGTAGTAAGCATGTATTGTGTTATAATTAGACTAAATGTCCTAATATATTACCTCTCTCCTACAGGGTCATGGTGCAGATTAAATGTGTCTATGGATTCATTCATCTGACAAACATTTGCATGCCTACTATATGCAACATACTCTGGTAATTTCAAAGCCAAAGGAGATAAAAGGGGGCACTTCCTATTCTCTTGAAGCTCACTGTTTTTATAGTGGAGATGAAACACAACCAATCTGATGAGGGAAATCAGCTCCCCTGGAAGCACAGAACACTGTCTTATTTCAGAACAGAGTTTACTGGGACAGTTTCCTGGAGGTGAGGGGACCTGACTCAGACTGGCATTTGAAGGACAGGTAAGAAAGGGCAGGTGGACAGAGAAGGCAGAATGTGCAGAGGCAGAACCGTGACATGGGATCTGGGAAATCACATGTAATTCTGTATAGTAACGTAGGACAGTAAAGAATAAGTAGATCCCACTGGAAGGAATCACATATAAACTCCAGAATCCAGCTCAAGGAAGAGCTGGATTTCATTTAAAGCTGGAATCACTGGAGAAGTATTTTTTGAAAGAGTTAAGAAGAATTAGTTTACCATGGAATGCACCAGGACTGAGCTCAGTTTACCTGAATCTAGGATAGTGTTCTTAATGTTGAACATTTATCAGAGCCATCAGGAAGGCCTGTTAAATCACAGACTAATGCACCATGCTGTATACCTTAAACATAGACAGTGATTTATGTCAATGACTTCTCAATAAAACTGGAAAAAGCCTGTAAGACTTCATATTAAAACACACACACACACTGCTGGACCCCACCCCCTCAAGTTCCTGATTCAACAGATTTAGGGTGGGGCTTGAGACTCTGCATTTCTAAAGAGTTCTC
The DNA here is from genome assembly GCF_002288905.1 of Enhydra lutris kenyoni. Taxonomy (NCBI): domain Eukaryota; kingdom Metazoa; phylum Chordata; class Mammalia; order Carnivora; family Mustelidae; genus Enhydra; species Enhydra lutris. The sequence continues at coordinate 1,980,327 of NW_019154114.1, read as the reverse complement.
ATGTTAGGCTGCTGCTGCTGGTCCAGGGACCACCCTTTGAGAATCTCTGATCTAGGACATGCAAGTTATTACACGATGCCCTACCTGTTGAACAAATGTGAAATGTGTGCCATTCTCTGTGTCCTATTAAGATTGTGAACAGACGTCATTTGTGAGTGACCAACATACACCTGTCTCATATCTAGGTTCTTGTGCAGCTAATTTTGTCCGTGAGTGAATGTTCCAGGCTGCCATGTAAAATCACATTACTGCAGAGCTAGTGGTACATCTTGCTCTGGTTTAAAGGTGTGCAAACTCAGTAAACTCTTATTAGAGATGTGCTGTGCTGTTTCTCCATTTCCCCTAAACAAGCAAGTGGCCAATAAAAATCATGTGAATAAAAGCTACCTATGATCAATCTTAACTTGCTTATACAGAGGAATTCAATAAAAATTTGGTCTAGTTTGCAGAAAAATTAATTTTTTAGGTCTCTCTAGAAAGCGAGCAGATGTACTTTGTTACGTTTGGCTCTTATTCCACATACTGCTGTGAGAATCCAAGATTTTCTCCTTTAACATACAACTGGTGCTCCAGACTGCTCTCTGTTATATATGAATACATCAGACATATAAAATGCATGCATAAATGGAGTATCTAAATACCTAATTTTTCACTAGCACATGCTTATCTTACGTAAACATAACCACTGTTAGGCAGTGGTTTCCTAAGGCCCTGATTGCTGGAGGGAAGAAATCCCTATTTAACATTTAAAGATAAAGTCATTAAAAACACATCATTCCCAGCCTACAAAAGAGATGGGCATTTCGTTCATTTGTTTGTGTTGTTTTTGTGAAATTACATTAGAACTCATGGATCTTGATAATCAATTACAAAGTCAGGAGTTCCTTCAAAAAAAAAAAAAAGATATCTGCATTTTTGATGTAAAAGTAAAAGATCACTTTTTATGGATTAATTTTCTGTACTTTCACATACAACAAACACAAAGGTTGCCATCAAACACTGATATGCAAATAGAAGGTAAGGATGTATACCATTTGGTTTTTACTGGATAAATATATATTCTTTCAGAGAAAAAGAAGGAATGAAAGAAATTAAAGGTTTTTAATTTATGTTTGCTTTATTTACCTTTGTAGACCCAGATCTTAGCAAATACTGGGAAAAGAGTGCAAGATTGAGAAATACTTGTTAGGATAAAAAAAAACAACAACAAATGAATGATTATAGAATTTAAGATGAATCATTCTCACGACTTTTATAAGGTAGCATATACTTTTGAAAAGTATTTTTTCATTATATTTTTGGTTGCAAGAACTATTGCTTTTCTACTGAGTGCTGAATGTTGTTTTTGCTACTGAGGATGTAAATGAATAGCACAAGGGTCCTGACCTCCCAAGGGCATCCAGCTTAGTGAGGGAGACACACATGAATGCAGGATTCACCACATTTATTTACTGCACTGAAATGAATGTTCATATGGAGCACTGGGGGTAGAGATTGTCAGGGAAGTCTGAGAAGGCTTTCCTGAGGCAGTGTTTCTACACAGCCATTTGAAAGAAGAGCAGGAGTTAACTAGGCAAGGTAGGGTGCAATGCAACCAAGGCAGATGAAATGACACCTGCCAAGATCTAGTGGCAGAGCAAGCATGATCCTTCAAGGACCGACTGGCCCTCAGATTTGATATAAAGACAACTGTATTATGATAGCCACTGTAAACTTAGAATGGGACTTGGGCGTCCTATGCTTAATAACTGCATAGCTCATAGAACATAAGGATGTTTTTCCATTGCAGCACAGGGCACCACTGTCCTCATAAAGATAGAAGTCATGCCTGGAATCAGATGAGAAGGTGACTCATGGTTGCACCAGCTCTTTCATGGTCCGGAGTTGCTGGCTAAGCTAGTGGAGTGTATAAATATAGAGAGTACTTGGGAGTTAAATCTTTAATCTTACACTTCCACATAAGAAATACTCTCATGCCATCTGATGTAAAACCCCTTCCTTAGGCAGGCTGATTTATCCTTCCAGCTAAGGAGCTAATGTGGAAGCAATTGTTAGTGACAGCACATTGGTGAGTCTACATGGTGCTTATAATGGTCAGCATGCAGACCTCCAGACCACTGTTATTGACCTGTTCAAAGCCATGGGTACCACTGGGAGGCTGTGCTCGCACTTCTACTCCATAAATTTAGCAGACCAAGAACTTTATTACTACCCTGAGACAAGCTGATGATGGAATGGCTGGTTGAGTTAGTGCCTTGGCTCTTTCGACCTATTTCCAATCACTGTTGGAGGAACCAAGACTGTGTAATGTGTCCATTTTTATTCAGTTCATGTTACTAAGACTACATAATAATGCTCCTAGAGGATAGTGTGCTGGGCTTTTAGCAAAATCTCAAAGGACTGGTAAGATTGCTCTGGGGAAGCAGGAAGATGGGGCAGGGGGATTAACTCAAGATTCTTTTGGAAAGACGCAAACCAAGCAAGAGGCTTTGAGAACCTGACCTCTGGGTAGGTCATGGCTGAATTTTAGTTTCTGCCATCACAAGAATTTTTTTTTAAGATTTTATTTATTGATTTGGGACAGACAGAAAGAGATAGAGGGAGAGAGGAGGAGGGGCAGAGGGAGAGGGAGAAGCAGGCTCCCCGCTGAGCCAGGAGCCCAACAAGGGGCTTGATCCCAGGACCCAGAGATCACGAGCTGAGCTGAAGGCAGGCACTTAACTATGTGAGCCACCCAGGCACCCCAATGCAGGCATTTTTTAAGTGGAATTTCATTATAACACAATGTTGTCAAGGATTTAGTGGTATCTACCTTAATTCAAGCCAAATGATATTGACCGGAAGTATACAACAGTGGTTAAGATTGCCCATTCTGGCAATAACTTGTCTACGTCTGAATTCAAACTGTTTCACTCACTGACTGGAAAGTTTAAAAATGCCCCGAACCTTAGTTTTTCAACATATAAAATAAAGATTAAAACACCACATACCTCAAAGCATGATTATGAAAATCAAATAGACTATTGCATGGAAAGTGCTAAGCATGATTGCTAGCACAGTTCTGTGTCATTCACCCTCATTACAATGAAATATGATTTGTTTAGTGGATCCTGTGAGCTGGAACAGCAATTGTCCACCACCATGCTACAATCCACTAGCGTTTGACATGAAGAAGGGGAAAAGGTCAGAGTCACCAGTGTACTGCAAATGCTTGGTTCATCTACACCACACACAGAATGTAAACCATCTGAACATCCCTTTAGGCAGACCTAGCAGCATAAACACACCTACTAAATGCCACTTATTTTTTAAGGGAGTTATTGATGAGCATTAGCTAGGAGAGTGACAGGATCTAGTTTTGTACTGAAGAAAGGTTGGTCTGATAGCATTTGGAATATGGGTTAACTTAATAGACACAGGAGCCAAAGTTCTATTGCAGAAATCACTAGGTAAAAGAATTAGTCTGGGGGCGCCTGGGTGGCTCAGTGCGTTAAGCCTCTACCTTCAGCTCTGGTCATGATCCCAGGGTCCTGGGATCAAGCCCCGCATTGGGCTCCTTGCTCGGCGGGGATCCTGCTTCTCCCTCTTCCTCTGCCCGCCTCTCTGCCTACTTGTGATCTCTATCTCTCTTTCAAATAAATAAATTTTTTAAAAACATCTTAAAAAAAGAAAAAAAGAATTAGTCTGAACCAAGGTAATGACAGTGGGGATGGAAACAAGGAAGCATTTAAAAATACATATATTTTATGATAGAATCCTTTAGATTTTGTGGCCAACTGAATTTGGGAGCTTTGAAAAAATAATTATTCTGAGCACTGGTTTCAAATTTTTATTGTTTTTTACTCCTATCCCCCTAATTCCTTTTTAATCTTCCATTCTTTCTAGGTATCTCACTTGTTTCCAATACCCATGATACTTCTTTACCCAAGATGGAGAAATATAGAGAAGGGATTAAATGGCACAGGTAGAGACTCTAAGCTCAGGGAATCTGTATAATAGGATGGTCCTCTTGTGCTCAGTGTATGCCAACCAGAGAGAAGAACATCTGGTACAGAATGGTGGGCATCCTTGCCAATCTTAGGATTCTAAAATAACTGGAGCCCACTACCTTGGGTGGTTATGCCAACAGTGTCCTAGGAACCAGGACTGAGAATGGAGAGGCTGGGCTGCAGGTCACCCAGCTTAGCTGAACAATCACAGTGGACATGATTCAAGAAATACATTTCTGTTTCAGTTTAACTGTAGGAAATATAATGCCAATACATTTGAAAGGGAGTTAGCATTTGTTACAGAGTCTTGATATAAAATATTTAACACGGTGTGCAGGGCTTATAAGATTGTCCCCTGCCTCCCTCTTCAGTGTCATCTCTCACCAGCGCACCCATTCATCAAAGCCCTCCTGCCCCACTGCCCATTCAGTTCTTCTCCCCGCCCTCACAGCCCTCTGAGCCCCACTGATCTCTCTAACTGACTCACTTCCCCCACTGCTCCTTCATCTGGAAAGCTTCTCCTCATGATTCATATCTCGTTTTGGCTTAAGGCAAGGGGTCCACTACGGCATGTCATCCAGGTCAGCCTCCTTGGAGACTGTTCAAAGGGAATGCTAATGTTCCTACAGAATTCAGTTCTTCTCTCCAGAAGATGTCTTGGGTTGTCACTATACAGTACTTGAATGAATTTCCAACTAGACCATAAACTATATAGGAGCAGGTTCTTGGCTCTCAAAAAAGCCTGGAACATTCTAAATGTTCACATTGCTGAATGAAGGAATGAATGGATAAATTATTGTAACATTTAATTTTTAAGTATTCTTATCAAAGATGATATTATTTCCATTTTTATAGATGAAGGAAGAGGAGCCCAGAAAGATGATGTTAATCTTGTCAAGTCAGATGCTGGATTTGACTCTTACCAAGGGCATCTTCTACTTCTTCTTCTTCTTCTTTTTTTTTTTTAAGATTTTATTTATGAGAGAGAGAGGGAGAGAGAGCACACAAGTAGGAGGAGTGACAGAGGGAGAAGCAGGTTCCCCCGCTGAGTAGGGGGGCCAATGCGGTACTCAATCCCAGGACCCTGGGATCATGACCTGAGTGGAAGGCAGATGCTTAACTGACTAATCCAACTGGGTGCCCCCTACCAAGGGCATCTTACAAACCAATTTCTTTTCTAAGCCTTTCTTTTGCCTTTCAAATAGACAAAGTGGACTCCACACCGAGTAAACACAAAAGTTACATAGACAGTGCTCATCTGGGGAATATTTCCATTCTCAAACCTTTGACAATTGATTTTTTTGAAAGCCAGATGGTCCGGGAAAGGTTTAAACAGATCAAATGCCACAAAGAAGCAAACACACATGGAACTGAACTGTGAATTCCTATATATGCTCCTGTTACTATTCCCTGAGAAAAATAAAACAAAAATAACCTATCCCCAATCCCTATCTTTAATTTCTTAAACGCTTTTAAGTGATTCAGAAATGCTGGAGTCAGTGAGACCTATCACAACCTCCATAAAGTAGTGCTCCATAAGCTGATAACCAGAAGCAATAAATAATCGGCAGGGTATAAGATGATAAGGGTTTTATACAGAAAAGTATAAGGCTGTAACATATGAAGGAAACCATGTGAGTGGAAACTCCAGATTTCTACTTAATTTATTTGCTTTTATTTTGAAAACTCAAAATATATAAATCACATATAGTTATGTGTTTATTCAATTCAACCTTTTGAAGGCTTGCCAAATACCAGCTTTCTGCTAGGACCCAGGGAAGTCAAGGTCATGACTAAGTCAAGGTCTCAAGGCACAGAGTCTCACTGAATTGATGGGCATAAAGCTTAATCAAGGGATTTCTAATACAAAGTGATCACAACCATGATATGGGTACATTTTCAATATTCTGGAATGGAAGAGAAAGGAATGATGAGGCTTGCCCTTTGTAATTTCTTTTTAGATTTTTTTTTTTCCTCACAAAAAATGTTAGTATCAAAATGAAGAATGTAACCTTTACTACACTGCTGTTGCTTAAGTGAAATCAGATTCAGTTGCCATGGTTTGAAACATCAGGTACCTTTTCAGAGCATAAACTAATTTAAATGAGAGTATCCCAGAGGTAAAAAGGCAACACTTGGTCACTTCTCTGGACTGTGATGTTGAGAACCCAAAACTGCCTGCTTAGGATATCCCCCAATTTCTGCAAGGATGGCTGTTATTTTACAAAGCACGCAAAGGAAACACGTGTCAGAGATGGGATTTTCGAACAGGTGGGGCTTCCATAATAGAACCAGCTTATACGGACGGAGGCGCTGCAGGTGAAAACTGCCTTAACATTCCGGGTTAAATGCAGTGTCCCAACCAACAGAGAAATGGAGATCCATTTGTGAGGGCACCGGGGAGCAGGCCTGGTCATTCACAGAATGAGAAAATGAATGTTCCATTGGGTTGGTGCATCAGTTTTCCGGCACGTAGGTCAGTGGAGATGGAAAAGAATAAAACAAGGCAGAGACACTGGCAAATTTCTCCTGCTATTTCATGAGTGACCTCATTTGACCCTCCTCCCTGCTGCTGACACGTCCTTTCCTTTAAAATTACACGTAGCGCTAAACAAATGGGTCTCTTCAGAGTCACTTAGCTGATAATCAGCGTACACCAGCCTGGTTTCAAAATGAAGGGTCCATTCCATGGTAGAGGAGGGCGATTGCTTTCTTATCCTCCGTCAGAGATAGGGGTCACCTGCGACTCGTAAGGAATCAGGGCTCTGTTCTTTCATTCGAGGCAAGAAATTGTACCCTTGTCACATGGAAATCTCAGTCTTCTGTCTGAAAACTCATTTCCTTTCAGCGTTTTCCTTCCCCACGCCCTTTTCCCATGCCTGCTAGAAATTGCGTTCAGCCCCCATGCACAAAAGAAGTTAACAATGGTCTCTCGTGCTTCCAGGGGCAGTGTTTCTGTCAAGGGCAAATTGCTGGGTGGCAAGAAGCAGCTAACTAGAAACACACACTTTAATAAACCGTCATTTGATAATTGGATCTCATTCTAATCAATGGTGGAACAGAGCCACTCTGTTCTCCACCCACAGTAATTAGGGCTCATAAGCTAGCGATGATGGTTCGGGCGTGAGATTGAAAAGGAAAGGCAGTGAAGCAAACAATTTCCACTTTGGTTTGCAAACACTGAATTTTGCCCTATTAAAAGTTGATCTCTAAACCAAACCATCACTGTTTAATATCTATGCAAGAGAGTCTCCATTAAAAAAAAAATCTACTCTAACTTCCTGTAACTATAGTGTATCAGGGAGCAGAAAAACTAAAAGCAAACTCAATTAGATCTCTTCACAAAGATCTAGTGGATCCCAGTGCACAAGCTGGTTTTAAACTCTGAACTCATTTACAATCACAGCCATCCTCAGTTTTGGAGGTAGTGTTATCCCCATTTTATAGGTAATGAAACTAAGGCATAAAAAAAAGTCAAAATGCAGTAACTCAAAAACAGGGACTGGAACCAGATTTTCTGGCTTCTGGTGCTTTGGGCTGAAAAAGAGTAACCTATAATTGTGGAGTCAATGCCCTGGCCCTTTTGTATCATAGGGATAATGTGTTTCCCCAATCCCAGAAACACTGAGGAATCAAGTCTCTGGAGAGGACTCTGGTGTGCATATGAGCAGTAGGGAGACTGCATGATAATAGCCTTGGGACACATCCCTCAAAACTTTATTCATAAAGAGATGAAAATGTCTTTATTCATAAGGAGATGATAGCATTAGTGATTTCCTACTTGTAACAAGCACCTAAGTACATTTTTTTTTCTCCAAGTGACTGACCACAGTGAAGTTTCAACTACATTTTGGACCTGAATGCAGATTAATGTCTTAATACTCTTCATCTGTGAGAATCACCTGCCAGTCTCTGATTAGATTTTTATGAGACTCTTTCCAAATCAGACACTCTCCATGCCCCTGACTGAGTACCTAGTTGTGCAAGAATAAGTATGATTTCACACAGGCATGGAGCACTAAGCTAATTGCTCAAACTCCTTAAAATAGTGACAGAAGAAAAGTAAGTTAAGCCCTATAAAGGACAGGACAACCATAAGACCGTCAAAAGCTGTAACTAATTACAAAAGAGATACTGTTAAAAAACCAAGCTCAGTATCTTTAGTGCAACATATACAAAGAAGAGACATGTCCATTAAAGATTATCTGCCTCCTTTGTATTCATATTATTAAGAATTTAGAAACTTAATAAAAAAAAAAAAAACTAAGCTCAGGATTATGTTGCTAAAACCTGGCAGCAAACATATGTCTACTGAAATTTAGTTCCTGTAGAGACTGTCAAAATCCTTAACAGACAAACACGTTTTCTACAAATATTTGCCTATGTTGCCTGAAAGGTACATTGAAAGAAGTGAGGATTCTTTGCATGGAAGAACCATGGAAACAGATCAGTGACATCAAGCGTATCCATTCCCTAGAATGCTGTAGGCATCTGATTCAAGCAAAGGGAATATATTCAAGCTCCAATTTTGCCTAATGCATGGGCTGCCCAGGAATTTATTGGATAAATGACTTCGTACAAATGCTACTACACCTTGAGAATGAATAACGGGGTATGTAAGAATATGCTCAATGGAGTCTTATTTTTCATTCCATGATATGATTGACAGTAATACGGAGTTAATTTTCTGGAAGTAAAAATGTAGATTAATTAGAGCTGGACTATAATGCTCTGAAGATTCTCCCAAGACACATCTTGATTCAAGGGAGAAAAGTTCTTTATTATTTTTGTTTCTATTTTGTATTTTTTCATTTTTTAACAGCTTCAATGAAGCTATCAGAAAGGACCTCAAATGAGATAAGGTTTATAGAGAAAAATATAGAATTTCACCAGGGATTTTGTTTCATCCTGTCTATATGATAAGCTATTTTATGATTTCATAAGTTGGTATTTACTACTGAACTGAAAGGGGAGAGATTTTGGTTTTTGTTTGTGTTTTTATAAAATAAAATATGTATATGTTCATGGTGGAAATTTGAGAAATACAGAAAAGGATAAAGATGAAACAGATTACAAATAATTTCATAAATCCTTGAAACCTGCTGGGATTATTTTGGGGATTCCTTTCAAAAAATTATTATATAAATATTTTGCATACTTATGTGCATTATTATGCATACAGTTTTAACACTTTCTTTTTATCTTTATGTCTTCTCTCTCAGTAAATGCAATGGTAAATAAAATAACAATATTCATTAGAATAGATTAACTATAATTTATTTGTGTTGAGTATACTAGTGATTTCTGATGTTTTGTTAATAGAGCAACTATTATGAATATCCATTTATACAGAGATTTTCCTGCATTTCTTTTGGATAAATTCCTAGAAGACTAACAACTCAGTCAAGTGGCCATCATTTTTAAAGCTATAAATGTACATACCAGATGAATTTTTAAATCAAATGCAACTTTCACTGGCAGGATCTTTCCCTTCTTCCCTACCTCTCTTTTTTCTTTTCTTTCTTTCTTCCTACCCTCCTTCTTTCCTTTCTTTCATCAGAATGATGGTCATGGTTCCCCCATGAAATGACAATGCTATCCCTTTCAGAGAGGCATATAACTATTCTGGAATACAGTGCTATCACTAACTGCTAAGTGCATAATTGAAACATTGCTATGGTACCATGAAGTATATTTTGCAGAGTTTTTCAATCTGGAATTGACTTGAAATTCCACAGCGAGACAATTTCTGGTTTCAGCATAAATTTCATTTAAGAATTCTACTGGAGTTATGATACTATTTCTTCTCATAGCTCTTCAATTATTTCAGAGGCACAACTTATTGAAATATAATAGTTAAGCTTGTTGTATGTTCCATATCTGGTATTGTGTTTAGGACTTAACCTGCATTAGTTCATTTACTGTCTACAGTAGTGTTTTGAGAAAGACACTAATACTTTGTTCTCATTTTACAGATAAGAAAATAAATAATCAAAACTTTCAAATAATTGTCCTGGGTCATGACACTATTTATTATGCTAATCATTTTGTGGGTTAGGAATTATAGCAGGGTAGAGAGTAGAGAAAAAATTTATCCCTTTTCCATAATGACTGAGGCCTCAGCTGGGACATCTTCAACTGTTGTGATGTCTGGGACAGTTCTACCGGGGCCAATATATTTATTTAGGACCTCTGTTCTGGCTGTCAGCTAAATTCTTCATTTCTTCCCTATTTCATCTATTTGGGGTCTGACATGTCCACTGCTACTTCTTTACATGTCTGACATCTGTGTTAGGATGATTATCATAGCTAGGATGTCCAGGCCTATCTCTAGCTTCATGTGGCCTTTCCACGTGGTTAGTTCAGACTTCCTCACAGCTTAACAACTGAAGGATACTCAGACTTCTTGTATGGTGGCTGGCTTCTCTTACAGTGAAAATCCTAAGAGATTTATGATGGAGCCTCAGAAGTCACACAACCTCATTAGTGCAATATTTCATTGGCCAAAAAGGAGTCAGAGACCTAGTCTAGGAAAAAAAAAAAAAAAAAAAGGAAGGAGTAGAAGAAGAGGGGATGTAGATCCCTACCTCTTAGTGAGAGATACACCAAATAAATCGTAGCCGATTTAATCCACTACACAAGGTTTGCTGGACTCAGGAACCCATATTTTTCAACAGCATTCTTGAGTAAAGACATGGTTGACTATTTCTCATTAAAGAGAATTTTCCAACACTACCAACATATGGTACCTATGTTCAAAGTGGAGTTCGGAGGAAAACTGGGAGATCTGAGGAAGATCCTTATTGCCGCAACTCAATTTTCCATTTTACATCTCCCAAGAGGGAGCAATACTGGAATAACACTTTCCGGTTCTCTACCCTCAATTCTCATCCTCTCTCTCTTTCTTTTTCATCATGCTCTTCCTTTTTCCTTCTTCTTCTCCTTCTCTTTCTTCTTCTTTCTTCTTCCTCTTCCTCTTCTTCTCCTCCTCCATTTCCTCTTCCTTCCCCTTTTCCTCCCCCTCTTTTACCTTCCTCTCCCTTCTCCCTCTCCTTTGTTTTTTCCCCTTCCTTAATCTTCCCACTAGATAATGAAAATTTATTTGATGAAAGCCTATAAGTAGCTTTAGTATTTTGGCTCCCTCAGGACCTGCCTGTTTGTCAGTCAAAGGTAGACTTCTCTCCTGGTCCATGCTCTCAGTCTACAAGGATGCTGAAAGCAGCAGGTAAAAGCTAGTACCTGTCCTGCCACTTTGAACTGTGAGTGGCCAGCAAAGTTTAATTCAAGGAGAAACTTCCAAATGTCTTCGGTATAAGACACTACCTACAGTTTGATATATATCTGACTTTTTAGTATCCATTTTAACTGACTGGAAATCTGAACACAAAGTGGTTTGAGCAATAGGTCCCTGCAGATTCCAGTACATGATGAACTGGCCTAGTGTTGACCTCAATCTTTTGTGAGGATAAGAACACCAAAATTGAATGTACTCAGTTTATATTGATTTGTTTTCTATTCTAGAAATGCACAAAATAAAATATATAATCTTTACAAATTCTGATAGTATGCCTTTTTAAAATTACTCTTTCGTTTACTTGCTCTTTTCCATATTATATTATTTAGAATTTACATAATAGTGTTAAAATGATATTGGTACAAACTTATTTAAAATTCAAATGTCACTACTGTTTTACTATAAAGTAGAAGTTAGGATATTTATCATTTTACTTAAATAAAGAATCTTTATAAGAAATGCATTTCTCACCTTAGATGTCCATGGGCTTTTTTTTTTTTTTTTTTGGTTTGTTTTGTTTACCATCTTATTAAACTTATAATTAGATGGATTTTTAGGAACATATTTAGAAATTCTGGAGTACTCTTTTTGGGAGGAAACTCCACTTCATGAGGGTGGAATTATAGAGATGTATTCATACTTACAAATGAGAAGTGTTTCTTAAATTATTTTTTTGTATTATATTTATTTTTGTGAATGAAATTGTGTTATAGTTTCTTTGTGTGCTTCCTACCTTTGTCAGATTTTAGTGTCTGCCTTTTTGCTAGCTTCCTAAAATGAATTTGATAGCCTTCCGCTGAAAATAACTGCTTTGGTTAGATTCTTTAAACATATTAAATTGACACATTAATTTTGGTGACTATTTAACTGATCACAAATTACTTAGTCAGAAGGTCAATTAGAAAAATAGATCCTGTAAAATATTTAAAGACACAGCTAATGGGCTGGGGAATATGTGTTTAGAAACAGACACAGGCACTATCTCTTGCAGATAAACATTTCACCAAGGAAGGCAAATTTATATATTTGTTGTTCCTTTTTTAAGGGGGAAAAAAAGAAATCAATGCTGTTCAGTTTTGAAGGGACTTTGGCCACACAGCCTCATTTGAAGAGATAGCAAGTTAGACCAGACACCAGCTGAATACAAATAGCCTATTTACCACGTATATCAGAAATTAACAGCATTTAGAGTTTTCCTGACAATAGTATAACAGGCTGGTGCTTAATGAACTTAAGAAGAGAAGAAGAATTAAATCCAAGACCAAATTTACCCATTCAGCAAACATTTAGAGAATGATGGTTATGAGGTCAGGCAGGAAGCTAGGCACTGGGTCACAGGCATAAGAAGAGAGAAGATAATTATTATGTCTTGAATATAGTGGTACAAATGGTTATTGAGCTCCCACAAATGCAACCATTCATAGTGCTTACTCACCAGCATAATTAGAATGATGATTTCCCTTGTAATATGCATACAAAGGCTAAGAGAGCATTGCCATCAGAAGTGTCTTTAACTTCCTTCTTTTCTTCCCCTCCTATCTGTTAAGAGACAGGGAGAGAGAGAACAAGGAAAAGTCAAATTTAAGGTATTACGCTGTAGTCTTCTTGAATACCTGCAGAATTATCTGTTCTTCCACATTATAGTGTATCATTTTAATAAATGAAGGTGGTAATGAAAAGTTTAGTATCAAGTATGCCTATGTTGTAAACTTTCTAACACCATTGTCTATACTCTGAAACCCTATATATACTTCATATCCAGTTCACATGTCTACTCCTTTACAGGAAATCTTCTGAGGCCAACAAATAAAACATAGATAGTCTAGCTAACATTTATTGGTCACCTACTATAGGCCAAATGCTCTGGCCAAGTTCTCAACAAATGCCATTTCGGTCAGTCCTCATAATTCTTGACACCAAACATTATTTCTCACTACATAGTTCAGTAAACAAAGGCAAAGAAAGGCAGTTATATTTCCCAAAGTCCTCAACTAGTCAGCAGCACAGGCTGGATTTAAACCTATATTTTCTTAAAAAAAAAAAATCCCTATTTATTCCATGATATAAGGCAGTATGTTCTCCAAATTCCTATATAATTGTTTTGACCTGCCTTAAAGTTCTTAACACGTTACCTTGTCCTATATGTTAGCATGGGACCCAGCATGTTGAAAGCACTCTTAAATTTGGTTTAGATTTATTTGTATACGTTAGCTAGAAACCAGGTAGATGTCACATTCAGTGAATGCCCAATGTATACAAAATTGGGCACATTCACAAATGGTAAGAGACAAGGACACCTTTGAATTTATGCCTGTTAGAATCAGGAATAAGATTAGAGGAATAAATAAAATGTGCCCACTTCAAAAATATTTTATACCTAACAGAACACAATTTTTTCTTGCAATGTTTTCTGATTGCTTGACTATCTCTGGAGAACTTATTTTCCTTTAAGGGTTTAATTTGAAAAATTCCCTCTAAGAGTAGGTTACTATAGGAAAGACAGATGGGGTACTTGTCTATGAACGTGCCACTCACCTTACAGTTACTGATGGCTGTTCTATTAATCACTGGCACAGATATTTACTAGAGCATGTGGTTCATATTGGGCAATAGGACCAAATTAGATCTCTCTTACAGGAAAAAATTCCCCATTAGGCACTGACAGTAACCCCAGCAGATGATAATTACAAGCTAATAGGGTCATTTTTTGTGTGTTTGTATTTTCAGCTGAAAGAAATACATCACTACTAAAGGAGACCTCGAGAGAGTGGGAAGGAGCCAAAAGGAGAACCTACTCTCTAACTGCAAGCCAACCCATGAGCCAAACCACTAAGGTATGACCCAGGCATCACTACATGAAGTTAAATGCAGATGAGGAAAGTTGATGAGTACAAAGCTATTTAGAAGGAATGACTCTGAGTCTGAGATTTATTGGAAAACCACAAAATAGCTTCCAAGGCTAGGTGTTTCTGTATTAGTTGAGAAGATAACAAATGTTCATGAAGAGCAAGTGTAAGACACTCTGCTAGGCACCATGGGTGATAAAGACGGGAAGCTAAGTCAATCTTCAACTCCAGAGCTGGAAACTAAGGAGATACTGTGATTCGGTAAGCGGCAACTTTACACCACAGTAGGCACAGAGTTTAATTTATATGTACACAAATAAATAAACACACCTCAGAATAGTAATAGGAAATCCATGTATGAATTATGTAGAATCAACAGGAAGATGAAGAGAAGAGAAAGTTTCTAAATGTAAAAATGACTGCTCTAAAAAAGAGAAGTACTGGGATGCCTGGGTGGTTCAGTTGGTTAAGCGACTGCCTTTGGCTCAGGTCATGATCCTGGAGTCCCGGGATCAAGCCTCACCTAGGGCTCCCTGCTCGGCAGCGAGACTTCTTCTCCCTCTGACCTCTCTCTCTTCTCATGCTCTCTCTCAAAAAAAAAAAAAATAAAATAAAATCTTTAAAAAAATTTTTTAAAAAAGAGAAGTACTGTAAGAATGTAAAAAGTTCTATGAGAGAGAGAGAGAAATTGTAGGGGAGTGGAGAGCAGAAGTCATGAGACTGTGATAGAATGAGCCACATATTTCCTTTTTAGGCATCTGAAACCTCCTTCCTTCTTACATAAACATTTGCATTTGTTTGTCTGCATTCATGAAATCATTTAGAAAGGGTCTCTGATTGGCAAGAGTGTGATTGGAAAATAGGGTCCTGTGTGTAAGCTAAGGGTGTTAACAGCTTATCAATGCTGCTTGTCTCAGGGTGCCGTGACTTGCAGACTCCTTCAGAGACAGTCCTTTATGAAAATTCTCTCAATTACTCCGGTTGAATGTGTCATCAGTTTCTTGTGCAGAAACCACAAACACCATCTTCTGATTTGGGAAGCAGCGAAAGAAAACTTTATTATCAATTTGGTTGATTGGTTGTTTTTTGTTTGCTTGTGTGCTCCTTGTCCCTGAGATGATGTATACTATTAAGTGCATATGATGTACCCATTGCATTTAATATAGGGGGCATCTGCATGAGTGCAGGGAGGTTACTTATGTAACATGAGTAACCTGTCACTGGAATTACTTTCATTTCTATATTTGGAACTTAATAGCTGGAACTGCACTTCACTGGTGGTGACTGATTAGGACTGTCTCTCCAGGGACCTGAAAGTACTCAGAACTATTCAAGGACTCCAGGAAAAGGATTTTTCTTGTGTAGATCTCCCACTAAAATTCAATCGAGTTAGTGAAAATACTAACATCTTCTCATTGCCCAAAATACTTTAGTTATCTAAGGTACCAAAACCTAATCCTGAGATCAGTTCTTATTATTTGCAAAGATATCATGACTGGAGACATTCACTGCAACATTATATGTGCTAGAATACTCAAGGACCTGAACCAGGGGAGTTGGTTGTTAGAAATGTGAGGGTGGAGGGCCACATGGAGGACTTCTTTGAGGAATTCTTATAGACTCCAAGAGCTGACTATAATGTTCTAGTGTTCTTGTGAATGGAATCATTACACTGCCTATTCCAAATTCCAGCTGTAAGTCTCCATTCAGCTTCCACCTGCAAATCTTGCACGCTGTGGACAACCATAGCACAGAAAAAGATCTGTGAAAACCTAAGGGATTGGTGGATGAAGATCCAACACCTATGCTTGGGGGCTGAACTGAATATGGAGAAGCATATATGTATGAAGAGGCATCTCCTGGCTCAAAGAGTAGAACCTAGATATACTGATTAAAGGTGATGAATCAAATACTTATAAGTGATAGGTACTTGCGTCACACTGACCTGGTTTATAGCACACATATAGCATACACATATACAGAAACTATATAAGTGTGCTTAGAATTGTGTTAAGAAATTATCAATGGTCAGGAGCTGTTATGATTTTAGCAACACTTCTGATAGAGCAAAACATATGCATTTAGTCATCTGGCAACATTTTACCCTTTCACCTTGCAATGTTACATAAGCCTATACTTCTGTTCCACAAATCTTAAATTTTATTTTTCTCAAAAAGTACTGCCAGGAGGGAGAATTTTTAAAGTGTGTCTCTTAGAAGACATCTATTGTTTTTCGTTACCTGCACTATATTCCTTTGATTTTCTAAGAAGTCCGGTTAATAGGAAAGCACCATTAAGTTCAGCACTTACTACACAGATTTAGAGATCTGTTTATCTAAGGAAACATCGTGTCATTATCTTGTTTTGTTCTTGCCTGGTTCCTGAGAGAAAAGGACCAGGCACTGAAAATTAAAAATATAGGTTACAGTCCATTTGAAACACATTGGTACAGATCAAAAACAATGGTGCTAGACAATGATGTCATCACTCAGAATATCTGAAGAAGAAGTAGAAATTTCAATCCCTGTTTTGAGATACTTAGCATAGTTCATGTACTTCATTGAGGGCTCAGGATACTACACTTGGCCAAGGAAAAGTAGTATGATAAATGGATAAGTACTTAAAATAATCTACAAAATGTTATCAGCGACTCCATAGGAGAGGCTAACAGAGGGAAAGTATAGAATTTTACAACAGTAAAGTGAAGTTTTTACAACTTAACACTTAACTGTTTTTACAACAGTTAAGTGAAGACAAGTACATTCGATAAATACATAGTATTTATACTTTCATCATTGAAACATGTTTATATCTAATAGAAAACACATGAAATGATCTCTGGATTGACATGTACTCTACTAAAAGGTACCTTTAGAACCTATAATCATCTTGACTTTTTCTTCTGAAAGACTATAATAAATGTATCAAAGATTGTATCTTAATAATACAGATTTGGTTAAACTGGAACTTCCCTTTGTATTCTCCATGTTATAATGATTACACTGGTGTCAATCACACCTAGGAATCAAGGTGGTCTTCCAAGAAGAAAATTATAGGAACTTTCCAGTTAGCATGGCAGAGTAAGAGACCCTATTTGGCTTCCATCCTCACTTCATTTTAAAGTTCTTCTTGACAAATCATTTGAAATATATACCAACGTTTTAGTCCACTGGAGTCTTTCCATCCCCTTAAAACCAAAAGAGGGCCACTCATCCAGGAGTCCACAAATGTGGGAAGTGTTGGTTGGCCACGTTGTATAAATAGTTCACATTCACAAACCCTAAAGCCACAGATGAGGTCTGTCCCTTCTGAGAAAGTAAAATGAGTCCTGGTTATAACAATTCCTTTATTTCCCAAGATATAAAAAGGAGGGGGGGTTATTTGAATAAAGTTTTTCTATAGGAAATAAAATAGCTCTTTTTATAATAAAGCGGTTATTTCCCTAATTTTATGTCACAGAGATAAATATAAATGATCAAGTACAATATTAACTGTTAATAATGGAGAAGACATCATGTTCCAATATTTCAAGTTTACCTATTTTTTTTTAGGTTTACCTATACTGTTGAAGATTGTGGTAAATGTCAGAATTTATGTCACATATTCTTTTTTTAAAGATTTTATTTATTTGCTTATTTATTTATCTATTTGAGAGCGAGAGAGTGGGCGTGTGCACTTGTTGGGGAAGAGGTGCAGGAAAGGAGAGAGAGTCTGAAGCGGACTCTACAGTAAGCACAGAGTCAACCTGGGCTAGCTCTCAATACAAGACCATGCGATCATGACCCAAGCCGAAAAACAGAGTTGGATGCTTAACCAACTGAGCCACCAAGGTGCCCCTCAAATATTCTTTACAATTACTCCATGGGATAGGAATTATCACCTTTATTATATAGTCAGATACTCAGGATTTAAGTAACTTCCCCAAATTTTCAGAGTCCCCTAAAGTCTTTCCTACAGTACAAAGTGTGCTTCAATAAACAAGTCAGAGCCAAGATTCATTTTCCATTTGCGACCCTTTCCCAAAATGAGGGAGAGGGAGGAAATAGAAAATCATCCTTCTGGTTTCATGTGGGATCAGTTTAATTTTGAATTGCAGTGGACCATAGTGAAATATATAATAGAGGTTCAATACATCTTAGCTATCAGCAGTAGTACTGTATAGAGGGTCCTCTACAGATAAAATAAGGATTTTATTCACTTTTTTTGGTCACAAAATAGACTTGAAAAAACAGACATCCCTAAATAAATAAAGAATATTATAGAAGGGGGAACAAAAGAATATTTACACTTACTAAAGCAAAAGTATGATGCTGTAGATACCCACTCTAATTTCTTGTTTTTATCCATAATAGGTGCTTCATAGATGGTTTGGTTATCATGCCATTAAAACTACATGAGGCACACAAGAATGAGAAATACAGTGTTTGATCTATAAATGCATTGCTGTCCAAACAAAACAAATCTTGTTTTTCCTTATAATAGGTGTTTCATAGATGGTTTGGTTATTATGCAATTAAAACTATACGAAGCACACAAGAATGAGAAATATAGTGTTTGATCTGTAAACATACTGCTACCCAAACAAAACAAACCCAGCCTCCTTCAAGACTAAAGAACAAGCCTTTCCCCACTTTCTACCTGTGGCAGACACTATAATCCACATTGATAACTGGTCCTTGTACATAATGCTTACTAGTATTTAAGGTTTGAAAACTGCTTCTCTATTAACAACTAGAATTTGCTATAGGAGATCAAGTCAGACAAAATAGTCCCAAGAAAACAACTGCTTGGAGAGTAGAAAATGTTGGTAATAGTCCCTTGCGTCCTCGAAGGAAGCATCCCCTACAAGTAACACACTAGAGGTTCAAGACAAAGGAGTCTGATAGAAATGCTGGCTTTATCACACTCCTTTTGTTCAGAAAACAAGTAGCAAGGTAGAATTTGCCATTTCAGGGCAAAAGATACAGATATAACAATGTCTTGTAGGAAGATGGAAATTGCTCAGAGGCTACAAACCGACCTGCTCTCCTTATAAGGGAGAGCATATTCCTTTACCTGGACAAATGCCACTTTCTAGATAATGTCCCACCCCTTAACAGAAGGCAAAAATCAGAAAATAAAACAAATTAAAAGTGAACTAACAAAAGCACAGCCACCTCATGAACCCATGAACACAAAACCCATGAAAACTTTATGATCCTGAAGATTAAGTGGCTAAGAGGTTGCTTCTGATTTTTTTTTTTTTTTTTCCTAACTGCAGGAGCAAGAAGGAAAAGTTTTGTTATGTTTTAAATGCTTGGGGTTTTTAATAGATATTCTATAATTTTTTAAATTTGCGCTACTTGCCTTATCTTCACCTTTTTAGAAACCTGGGTTAACCTTGGATTGATCTTAATTGTTTTATAATATGGTGCCATGCAGAGCATTTCAAAATGCCACAAGTCTAGCCTAGTGTTGTGCACGTGTGTGTGCAAGCATGTGCATGTATTCTATTAATGTATACTTTATGTACAAAAACTATTCACACACATTAAGCACAAAGATGGGTGGCTTTTGACAAATGTATGCCCTAAAGTAATTATCACATCAAGATAATGAACACTTCTATCACTCTAGAAAATTACTCATTTCTTTCCACCCCTATTCCTCAACCCAGAATTTCTTTAATATAGTTAGCCTGTTCTGAAATTTCACATTAATGGAATCCTACAGGACAAATTCTTTTGTGGGAAATTTCTTTCTTTCTTTCTTTCTCTTTTTGTTCTGCATTGGAACTATGAGATTAAACCAATGAGTAGTTGTCCCTTATTATTGTTGAACAGAATCCATTCATTGGATGTATCACAATTTGTTTATCCATTCACCTCAGACAGATATTTAGGATTTTAATTGTTTTGGACCATTATAAATACATCTGTTATGAACATTTGTGTACAAATCTTTTTATGCTTTCATTTCTCTTGGGAAAATTTCTAGGAGAGAAACTACCATGATAAGTGTATGGTTCTTTATAAGAATGTGCCAAAAGTGTTTTTGAAAGTGGTTGCACCATTTTACCGTCTCTTGACAGTATATGAGATTCCAGTTGTGACATACTGCTGTCTAGCATTGGTATTCCATGTCCCCTTTTATTTTGACCACTTTATTAGATGTGAAATTACATCCCATTGTGATTTTAATTTTCATTACCTGGATGACTAATGGTATTAACATCTTTTTAATGTACTTTTCTGCCATTGGCATACTTTCCCAAGTGAAGTGTCTAAGAGTTATGCTCATTTTAAAATTAGTTTTTGTTTCTTTCTGTTATTCAGTTATGTGATTTATATTTTAGGGGTTTAAGTCCTTTTTCAGATGATGTATGTGCTAAGAATGTTGTCATCCAATACTCGCCTATTAATTTTTTTTATTTTTTATAAACATATAATATATTTTTATCCCCAGGGGTACAGGTCTGTGAATAGCCAGGTTTACACACTTCACAGCACTCACCATAGCACATACCCTCCCCAGTGTCCATAACCCCACCCCCCTTCTCCCAACCCCCCTCCCCCCAGCAACCCTCAGTTTGTTTTGTGAGATTAAGAGTCATTTATGGTTTGTCTTCCTCCCAATCCCATCTTGTTTCCTTTATTCTTCTCCTACCCCCTTAACCCCCCATGTTGCATCTCCATCGCCTATTAATTTTTTGATGACTTTTTTTAAAAAGTAGTTTTTACTTTTTTTTTTTAAGATTTTATTTATTTATTTGACAGAGATCACAAGTAGGCTGAGAGGCAAGCAGAGAGAGAGAGAGGAGAAAGCAAGCTCCCTGCTGGGCAGAGAGCCCAATGCGGGACTCCATCTGAGGCCCTAAGATCATGACCTGAGCCGAAGGCAGAGACTTAACCCACTGAGCCACCCAGGCACCCCGTTAAAAAGTAGTTTTTACTTTTAATCAAGTTGAACTTTATTTTTTTATGTTAAATGATTTCTAAGTTCCATGTTAGAAATCTTTGTCTAATTCAAGGTTAAAAGATATTTCTCCTATGTTTTCCTTTAGAGATTTTATACTGTTACTTCCAGTATTTTGATCTATGAGTTAATTTTTATTCTGAAATTTTTAATGTATTTTTATGAAGTCAATTATTTTTTTTTACATATGGAAATTCAGGTTTTTTTCCCAGCACCATTTGTTGAAAATACTATTATTTAATTTCCATTAAATTACTTTGGCCATTAATTGAAAAAAATATCAATTAATGATGTATGTTGATGCCTACTTCTGGCCTATTTGGTTTCAGTGATCTCTGTATCAGTCCTTATATCAATATCATTCTATGTTGACCATTAAAGCTTGAGAATAAGTCTTCAAGTCAGATACTGTCAGTCCTTACTTTATTTTTTTTAATATAATTATAGTTATTTTGACTATTTGATGTCCTTGGTATTTCCACATAAATTTTAGAGTCTCCTTGTCAATTGCTACAAAAAATCCTGTTAAGAGTTCAATGTGAACTGAGTTGAATCTACAGATCAATATGGAGAAAATTTACATCTCAATGGTATTAGGTCTATTTTTAATACATGAACATGATATTTTACATTTATATTTTCCTTATTTATCTAAAAAAATGATTTACACTTTTTCATTGTTTTCACCTTGCACATATTTTATCAAATGTATCCCTCAGTATTTCATATTTTGATAATTTGTGAAAGGTATTTTACATTTTTGTTTTCCAACTGTCCATTGCTAGTACACAAAAGTAAATTTTATTTTTGTATTTTAACTTTATATCCTGTGACCAAGCTAAATCCTTTATGGATTTTGCAAAATAAATCCCTCAGGATTTACAATGTAGAGAATATGTCAGTGTCATCTAAAATGTAAACAGAGTTTTACTTCTTTCTTTCCAGTTTTTAAGCCTTTTCTAGGAATAACAATCTTTATTTTTTTTAGATGAGGAGGATGATGATGATGATATTTATTGCCTGGTTTTACAGCTACCATTTCCAGAGTAGTATTGAGTAGAAGGGTAAAAGGGATTATCTTTATATTATTTATGGTCACAGGGAAAATAATTTCTTCTTTTTAAATTTTTACATTAAGAATGTTGCTGTTAGATGTCTGATTCACTTTTAATGACTTTTTCAGATTAAGAAAGTTTCTTTATATTTCTAATTTGTTGATCATTTTAATGGCGTATATGTACTGAATTTTATCAAGAGCTTTTTAAATATTTTAGAGGGGGGTGGGGCAGTGGGAGAGTGAAGGAGAGAGAGAATCCCTAAACAGGCTCTGTGCCCCCAACAAGGAGTTCCACAAACTGCTCAATCCCACAACCCTCAGATTATGACATGAGCTGAAATCAAGAGTCTGATGCTTAAGTGACTGAGCCTCCCAGGTGACCCAACTTTTTAACAATTTCTATTGATCATATTTTTCTCTTTTATTCTGAGAATACATTATATTTTATTGATTGATTTTCAGATGTTGGGTCAATCTCGCATTTTTGGTGTAAACCCCACTTACAGTTTATACAGATATAGATGTAGATCTATAATGCTATATATATATATACATATATATATAAACATATATACATATACATACATATGTACATATATACATAGTATATGTGTGTGTGTCTGTGTGTATAGTGTTTCCAAAATATATTGCTAACATCTTACACAGGGATTTTGTATGTAGATTCTTGCCATTACTTTGTAATTTTTTTTTTTTGATTTGTCAGTCAGACTGTGTGTAAGGGTAACACTGGCCTCATAAAATGAATTGCGAAGTGTCCATTCCTATTCTGCTTTCTGAAAAAGTTTGAGTAAAATTGATATTACTTCTTCCTCTTTGATAACATTCAGATTCATGCAGATTTGTAGGCAATTTTGTTAATAGAAATCTAATTTTTTTAATAAATTTAGGACATTCAGATCTCCTATGTTTTCTGCCATTAGTTTTGGTAACTTGTTTATAAGAAATTTCTTCTTCCAACTACCTTGTATTTTCTTGTTTAACTTATAAGTCATTTAGAAACTTGTACTTAATTTGCAAATATCTACACATTTGGAAGTATCTTAATGTTACTGATTTCTGTCTTACATTTTGAAAGCAAGTTCTCCATAAGATTTCAAACTTTTGAAATTTATTGAGATTTATTTTGGGGGGAAGTATACAGTCTGTCTTGAAGATAATTAAATGGGCCCTTGAAAAGCATATGCATTCTCCGAAGTTTGATTTAAATGCTCTATACATGTTGTATTCTATAGATAATGGTGTTCAGGGGCACTGGGGTGGTTCAGTTGGTTGGGCGTCTGAGTCTTGATTTCAGCTCAGATCATGATCTCAGAATTCTGGGATAGAGCCTGGTGTCACACTCCATAGGGAGTCTGTTTAAGGATTCTCTACTTCTTCCTCTGTTCCTCCCTCCACTCTCTCTCTCTCTCAAATAAATAAATAAATCTTTAAAAAAAAAAAATCCATAATGTTGCCTAGCTCCTTCATATACTTACTGGCTTTTTTTTTTCCTTCTTTTCTTTTTGGCAACTAGTTCCATTATTACTGAAATCAGGGTTTAAAATATCCACATATCTTTGAAAATGTATCTGTTTTACCCTTTAGCTTATTGAATCTTGATGACCTTTTATCAGGTAAAAAGTTATGTAGAACTGTCATGAGTTCCTGGTGAATTGACTCTTTTATCATTATGTAATTTTCCTTTCTGACACTCAGTACTCTTTGTTAGGAAGTCGACTTTGTCTTCTATTAGTAGAGCCGAATCATTTTTTTTAGGCTTTCTGTTTACATGGTCTCTTTTTTCTTCCTTTTACTTGTAATTTATCTGGATCTCTATGTGAAAAATGCATCTCTCATAGATTGTAAACAATTGAGTTCTTGTTCTCATTTATTTGATTTTGTCTTTTCCCAAATCTGACCATCTCTGTCTTCTTTTAAAGCATTTAGTCCACTTGATTTTAAAGAAATCCTTGATACATCAGAATACAGGTTGACCAAATGTTTTCAATTTGATTCTTCTGATTGGTTGTTCCTTTAATGGCTTGTTTGGGTTGATTAAAAAAACAAAACAAAACTGTTTCATTGTTCTGTTTTATTTACTCTATGGACTTCTTAGCTAATTCTAAACAATAACGCATCTTCAACCCATTAGAGACCATTCTATCTTCTCGTGCTTTACACTTCACCTGTCATTTCCCTCTTCCTGCTTCCCACCTCACAAATGTAATCCTTTAACAAAAGTACAATTGCATTTACCCATTCAACACTCCCTTTTCCTCTATGCAATAGTTGCATATTATTATAAACCCTAATGTACATTGTCATGTTTTTTGCTTTATGTGATCAATCTTCTTCTAAGTAAATTATAGGAAGAAAACAATATAGTTATTTTATATTTTCTCACTTTCTTACAATGCCTAGATTTAATAACAAAGATACATATATATCTTTGGAGAATGTTGAATATTTAACTGACACAGCATATAATAGGATACAACTATAAGTGCCTGATATTTGGGAGCAGAGGAAAAATAAGCTCGATTTAAGAGAAATTTAGTTATACTCCTGCCCTCAAATAACTATTGCAAGGTTTTTATTTGTGTGGCTATAGGAAAAAAGAGGCTCCCCAAAAGTGTGAAAGAAAGAACACATTAAAAAAGAAATTTTCAAGGTTACATATAAAACAAAATCATGAAACTGATTTTAAAACCCTCATAATATTTCTAAAAGGTAAACCAGATTTAAATGGATGAGAAAAAGCAGGAAAAAAGTGACAATGTTAAGTATGTTGATGATTTCAAAATTTTAATAATACCGAATTATTATTAAGAGCTTTAGATATGCTATTTTGTGTATTAAATAATTAACATGTATCACACCATTTCATTCATTCTTTTTTTTTTTTAAAGATTTTATTTATTTATTTGACAGACAGAGATCACAGGTAGGCAGAGAGGCAGGCAGAGAGAGAGAGAGAAGAGGAAGCAGTCTCCCTGCTGAGCAGAGAACCCAATGGGGGGCTCGATCCCAGGACCGTGAGATCATGACCTGAGCCGAAGGGAGAGGCTTTAACCCACTGAGCCACCCAGGTGCCCCCCATTTCATTCTTTCAACGACCATGTGAGATGTGTGGGTTTCTCAATATCACTCATGTAAGAAGAGGTGGGAAAGAATAAATAATTCATCCAAGTTTTAGTTAGAAAGTTTGAATCAAAACAAGCCTCTGGGGGCACCTGGGTGACTCAGTGGGTTAAGCTGCTGCCTTCGGCTTGGGTCATGATCTCAGGGTCCTGGGATCGAGTCCCACATCGGGCTCTCTGCTCAGCAGGGAGCCTGCTTCCCTCCCTCTCTCTGCCTGCCTCTCTGTCTACTTGTGATCTCTCTCTGTCAAATAAATAAATAAAATCTTTAAAAAAAAAAAAACAAGCCTCTGATTCCAAAGCCTGCTTGATTAGGACTAAGCTGTAGTATCCCCTACTTTTAACTAAATTACCCAACTTGAGTGAAGGAAGTCAAATGTATAACCAAAAATTAATTTAAAAATTAAATGAACTAATGCCATTATTTCACAAAAACACTAAAATAATCACCATTAATAATAAAATCAAAATCTGTAAACCTTCTTCAAACTTATGAAGAGGTAAACAGCAACCAAAGAGGGCATATAACAAAATGTAGAAAAATAACAAAACCTAAAAAAAATAGTCAAAGATAAAACATAAGCAATGTAAACTAAAATGATAGCAGTCTATCAATTACATTTGTTTAAATAAATGTAAATCACTTAAAAATCTCCTAAACTCCAAGAGTCTTAGATTTGTGAAAATTATTTAGCTCAAATTTTCCTAGAAGAGATACAAGAAAACTGTAGAGGACATTAAAAAGTTACAGTAAGTTTTTTAGGCAACTACAATAAGAGAAAAATTCTGCAAAAGTATTTTTGCAGAAAGTCATCAAAGTATAAATGAATAAACAAGGAACATTATTTTGTAAAATTTACAGAAACCCAACAACCATATAACATTTAGAAAACTTCATGTACCTAACAATAGGATCCAAGTAGATTTTAAAATGAGAACTATTAAATAAAGAGGTAAACTATAGAAACAAATTTCTTAGAGATTTTAATAAGTTTCCACATAGTTTTGACAGATTAGTAAATTATAAAAATTATAAAATTATAAACATCTAAATATAAGAATAAAATAAATTATCCATTATTTCTGAAAAATAATATTATTTTCTAAATAGGCTTTTGGTAATTATTTAATGATAAATATTTGAGATCCTCTATTCATAATATTTATATTAGGAAATTAGAAAGCCAGATAGTATAAGTAAAAAGGAAAAGAAAATCAATATATACTGTTATTTAAGGAAATAGATGTTTCCATACTGAATACGCTTTGACTAAAACACATACTGTTGATGTTTATGGTATGAAAAAAAACTCAGTTCATTCTGAATAGAATATTCTCAAAGACATAATATTTTTCATTATTGATATAGGATTCATGTCCTATCTCCAGAATAATGAGACTTAAGCTTAAATTTTTAAACATAATCTAATATAGGATAATTGAGGATAAAATTATAATGAGGCAATCTAAAAGTAGCTGAGGTTATAAATATCATCAGTTCTGTGATATAAATGTATTGCTTTTTCATGTTTTGTCCTTGACAGAAAAAAAGCAAAGTAAGTCTATTGTTTCCATTACTTAAGGAAAATGTTAGAATGCAGTTATTTTTGTTCTCTACAAGTTAATACAAATCATGATCCCTCTTACGCTCTAAAGGTATTATAAGACATGTTGGATAAGCAAATTTATACTTATAAATTTAATCACCAATTAAAGATCTATAAAAATATAGGCTGAGAATCATTTATAAATCTTTAGACTTATCATTTAGGAGAATCAAAAAAACCCAAATGTCTAAATTTGCATTCAACATCAATCCCAATTACTAACTGATTTAACATTATTACTATAGATTTTAACAAGTTGTATACAGGTTACATAACAGTTCAAATGCTAATGACCCAAGGTAGTAACAAATTCAGGGAAATTGTGTGATAACATCTATTCCTCTTCCCTCCATTGGCAGAGGCCTTTTGCAGATTATACTATCCATATTTAACTTCTCTGTCACAGAGAAGTTAACACAGAGAAGTTAAGAGATGGAAACCTACCATCTTAGCATTTTCTGACACATTTAAGAGGAATCTACTCTGACACATTTAAGAGGAATCTACTATCATCTCTTCTTGTCTTAGAAATACTCATTAAGACAGATTTCCTGTCTTTGTAGCTTATGTGATCAAAGCAGTTCATAGGTTGATGAGAGATTATCTGTATTCCACAGGTATTTTTCCAGGGCTTGCCAATAACTATAAATAACCCATTGATATATTCCATTAGGTTTTTGGGGAACTAAAAGTCCTGGGGAGAAACCCCCCTGTAATCAGCCTACTACAGAACACTATGGTTCATGATTTGATGGAAGTGTTACTGAGTATTTCGAGGGGCACAGGAGGTATATTAGATATGGAGGCAGTGAAGGGTAGTGATTTAGCACGTCATGTTGAGATCAAGTTGGCTGGTAACAGGAGGACTGCAAGGCTCTCTCTCAAATTTTGAATCTTCCCATCAACTCATATCCTTTGTATTTTTCCTTGAACCCAGACTTTCTCTTCCTAACACGAGCTAGCTATTTTACAAAGTGGGCACCCTCCGACAAAGCAAGGTCAATTGCATGTATTTCCACACATGTATTATGAGAAATGGTAAACATGGCCTTCTGATTAAGGTAGGTTAAAATCTTTCTATATGAACAAATCTCTAGTTACTGAGTTACTTAGCTTCCCCTTCACCTATCCCCTGCCCTGGCTTCTGTAAACATTCATTTGGCTTTGCATTTGAGGTACAATTTTGAATTAAAGTTCATACTAATGAAAATTCTATAATGTGCATTTCATTTTTTGATGAACTTTCTGCAATGTTGTGAAGGGAATCTTTCACCTAAGTTGTAACCTCTTGAATATATAGCCCATGTTCTGTTGGGTTGAATATTAATAAATAAGTAAATAAATGTATATAGAACCATGTAGGTACAGGAGAGAAGGGTGCTAGATAAAGTGGTAGGGATTATGGGGTGCCTGGGTGCCTCAGTCAGCTAAGTGTCTGTCTTCGGCTCAGGTCATGATACCAGGGTCCTGGGATGAAGCCCCGCATCCAACTTCCTGCTCAGCAGCAAGCCTGCTTCTCCTTCTCCCTCTGCCACTCCCCCTGCTTGTGCTTCCTCCCTACCCCCATCTCTCCCTTTCTCAAATAAACAAAATGTTAAAAAATAATAATAATAAAGTGGTAGGAAGTTCAATGATGGTGGTGGTCATAGCGGCTAACATAATTTAAGGTCTTATTTTGTGCCAGACACTACAGTAAGCACTTAGAAAATATTTATTTACTTTCACTATCATCTTTTAAGGTAACTGACATTTTCAATCATCCCTTACAAATAAGGAAACTAATACAGAGAGTTCCTGAGCACATTTTCCAAGGAGCTAAATTTCAGAGTTGCATCAATTTAGGGTCTATGTGATTCCAAGGCCTGGTGATCTGATGCCACTATAATACCACTTTTATCAAGTATTTCCCTATTGAATAAAATGGATGGGAAAAGGGAAGTGTAAACAAAATATCCGTTTCTGACAGTACACCTAGGCTATCGCCTCATGTCATCTTGGCTACCTGTAAAACCCAAACTGAAGCTGTTGCCTCACCACATCCTCAAACTCGGGAAAGAAAAGTTGGCCTTCTCCCAGTCTGTTCCAGTTACTGGCCTTTTCTTTCCTTTCCTTGTTCATCATTCCCTCTCCGATGCCGTATCTTCTTGTTATTCACTTCTGCACCCCATTGTCCCATGACTGAACAGACAATCTCCGCACTCTGGTCCTCAGTCTCACACTCTCCAATGACCAGGAATGTTCTTCCCAGTGCCCTGGAGACAACGTTAATAATATGCAGGACTGATGGCTGGATTCAGAGAACATAAAAATAGCACCATTGCCTAGCTTTCTTTTATTTTTTAAAAATATATCTGAAATCCATATTCTGAAGCCTTTAAAAAATACCTACACCCACAGAACAAATTCAACTTGGCTTGATATGTGAATAAATGAAAGGGTGTGCCACATCTTACAATAACAAGAAAACCTGTCACTGCTGTAATCGCTCTTCGAATCTATGGAGCAAATGACCTCTTTAAGTAAAGCTGCAGATTCCCCAAAGCGAAGCGTTCCCGTGGGAGAGCAGTCATCAAATTCCCTGAAGTGACATCTCCATAGCTCTGCCAATGTGTGAGGGCGACAAGCGATTTAATTACTGAATCGGCTCTCCTTCCCTGAGGTCCCTTTGTGAAATTATATGAAACAATTCTCTTCAAATTTATTCCTGAAATGTGTCATCGCTGCACATCTTTTCATTATGTTCACATAAGCAGAGAGATGGATTCTTTTCCAAATGTATTTATTTGGGTGAGATTCTGGCAGCTTTTCTCTCTTTTCTTTCTTTCTTTTTTTTTTTTTATCAACTCTGATTCCCATTTTTTTAAAAAAAAAAAAAAAAAAAAATGCAGCGATTTTTAGAACTAACCTTACCTGCTTGTGAGTAGAAAGTATGGTTATTCTTCAAAACTGAGTATCTATTTTCCTCTAGCACTTCCTGGTGCTCTAAAGTAGAATTTTTTTTTTTTTAATCCTTCCTATATTTCCCATAAATACCGTCTTATCTGCTTTCCTTGTGATGGCATTTGTGTCCCAGCTGTGTCTCCTGGATACTTTAGGTATTCTGTTCAGGATACGGTTTTTAAAAACCCTTCATGATTCTTGTTAAAATGAAGTGTCCTTGGCTTCTCATACCCTTGAAGACGCTGCTCTTTGAATGAGGAGGGTTTCTTTACTCCAGGCTTGAGTTGGACTAGTCAACTGATGCTGGTAAAGTCGGGGATTGCATGTCCTCATACAAGCACACGTGCACGCTGCTGTCCTCAAACCAGGGTTGGGGAGGAGGGAGAGCGCTGGATTGGGAGCACTCCTCCCTTTGACTTTGCGGGCACAGATCCACAAATCTTACTGCCAGCAGATTTATTTCTCTCATTCTTTTCCAGTCCACCCTATTATTTCAACTTTTTATTTATTTATTTTTTCCTCAACAGCTGCCGCTAGTCTTCTATGTTTCTTTCATTAAAAGCCTATACTTAACAAAACCTGGGTTTCTTTGTAATTAGCATGTTGCATACAATTTGGAGAAAGGCTGTGGTTAAGGCATGTGTCCTTTATAAAGAAAAGGTTATATATATATATAAAATGGAATTAAAAAAATAATTTTCGCAACACAGTGGGTCAAAAGAGGAGTTCTTCTTAAGGAAATGAGTGAATGTTGAAAGGAAGAGGGTACACTTTATTGTGCCAATGCCTTTCTTCATTAAGTCTGAAAGGACTTTAGGATTGGTTTTGACCTCATTTGTCTCATTTCCTCGTGAACCCTTGGTTGTCTTTATTTGGCTTGAAGAACCTGGGAATTTCTTTTCTTTTAAATTCTTAAAGCTCTTTTGACAATGATCAGCGGCCTCTCTTCAGGGTGTTTTAGATATCTCTTTCTCTGATACTTAAGGTTTTGTAAGGGTAGTACAACACTGGAGCATCCAGAAGTATCCCACCAATATATCCGGAGACACCCTTAATGTATTACCAAGAGGCTTCACTACTAATTACTCATTAGCTTAACAAGCATCCCTAAAAGCAAGTCAGTAAAACAGTTAAGAGCTTGGGGGTGCCTGGGTGTCTCATTAGGTTAAGCCTCTGACTTCAGCTCAGGTCATGATCTCAGGGTCCTGGGATTGAGCCCCGCATCGGGCTCTCTGCTCAGTGGGGAGCTTGCTTACCCCTCTCTCTCTGCCTGCCTCTGCCTACTTGTGATCTCTCTAATAAATAAATACAGTCTTTAAAAAAACCAAAACCAAAACCAAACCAAACAAAACAAGAGCTTGGACTCTGAGTCTGGGGTGCCTGGGTTCAAAAACTAGTTCTGCTTGTCATAGGGCCTTAGGCAAGATATTTAACCTTGTTCAGTCTAGGCTTCTCATCTGTAAAATGGGAGTCATCAAAATGAAAATGTACCTCAGAAAGCCGCTATGAGGATCAAATGAGCTAAATACAGGAAAATACTCAGCAGAAAGCTGGACGCATTATTAGTGCCAAGTAAGAGCTGTTCCTACAGATTCATGCAAACACACAGTGAGTGCTCTCGTGTCAGGTTCTGCCTATATGGGGTACTCAAGCTTGAGA
Organism: Enhydra lutris kenyoni; assembly: GCF_002288905.1. Taxonomy (NCBI): domain Eukaryota; kingdom Metazoa; phylum Chordata; class Mammalia; order Carnivora; family Mustelidae; genus Enhydra; species Enhydra lutris. Next base: position 1,948,841 of record NW_019154114.1, on the reverse strand, counting down.
AAGAGCTAACAAAAAGGTAGACAGAAATGCTGCTTAGTGTCAGTTTGTTGATACCTGATTAAAACCTCGTGTCTTCTTCATGATTTTGTCACTGTCACTGAGGAATTCTCTGGCACTTTCTGAGCTTCAGTTATAAGGTGAGGAAACAACACATGTTGGTCAAGGATGCTACACAGGCACCTGAAGCTTTCCCTTATCCTGCAGGTCTCAGACACCTTCTCTTGCAGGATCAGGTACTCTCTCTGCAGAGGCAGAACAGAGTCCCAGGTTCCTTTTCAACTTCCCGTCCCAGATAGCCATGTTGGCAAAACCTCTCTGTGGAAACTGGCCTAGATTATTTTTAAGGTTTCTTCCAGCTTCAAAAGTCTATGAGTCTAAAATTATATTTAGAATTTGAAAACGCCATTCCAGTTGATCTCATTGGAAAATTACAACACAAGAATCCACTATGATTGCCAAGGAGACTTGACTAGCACTCTTCAGATCCAAACCCATCAGGCCCGCATTCAAGGACATCTTGGATTGAAAGTTTGTTTCTCCCTTGTTGCCATATGTAATTTTGCACCCCCTCAAGATTATTTATAAACAATGAATACTTAATTTCTAGAATAACTCTGTGGATGAAGGCTTTCTGCTTCCTAGGTAGCACATTAAATCTATGGATCAGTATCACTATTAAAGCATTTTTTCTTGCATTAGACCATATTAATTTTTACTGCAGCTTAATCTGCCTGCCTGATTAATATCAACTATGACTGAATTTACTAAAGTTATACAAAGGTGTAGCCAGATCTTTTTCCTGCTCTGGGTTTCCATCACCAAATTAACAGGCCTTTAAGTATTCTTCCAATGGTACAAATGTTTTGATCCTTTACCATTTAAGTTGCCCTACTACGGGTAATTTCTAATGTGTTGATTGGTGTCTTCGAAACCTTCCATCTCATAGTCTCTTACCTGTACTTGGTAAGTATCTCCTCTCTTCTTTTTGCCTCATTCTTACATAGGTTTATATGAAAAAAAAAAAATCCTGTTTCTTAAGAGAACAATCTCAACTAGCAAAAGTTTCTATTATGGGGGCATATTAGCATTGAACAACATGCAGGCGCCTAATCATTCTCTCAATTCTAAGGCCTTTCTGTCTTCAATGCCCACTTGAAATGAAACACTGTGCTGGTTTGCAAGGGGATTCCAGAACCATTTATATTCAGTTCTTTCCTTCTGCTGGAAACTATCAGTATAGCCAGGGTTATTCATAAATGAAAACAATTTTAAAAACAACACTATTGTGTACAAGTGTATTAACACTGACATTACTACCACTATTCTATTACTACCTCTACTACTGGTACCTCTTAACATTAAGGAATCCTTGCTCAACACCAAGGTCTATGGTAAGGGCTTTACATTGATGTTATAATTTAATTTCTAAATAATTTTGTGAAGTAACTATCATTATTCACCTCTATCCTAAAACAAAACAAAAAACAAGGATACAGATGTAAAATGAGTTTGGAATTTCATCTACAGATATATTGAGGGTAGGGAGGAATATTTTGTGTGTGTTTTTTTGTTTGTTTGTTTGTTTGCTTTTTTTGCTAAGAAGGAGACTTTATTAAAAGTCAACATAAAAATTTATCGGCAAGTAGCTGAAGGATATAATAAAGTTTGGTCTGACTGCAGAGGGTGAGCTCTGCAGAGCTTCAAGCTGCTACAGTACACTCCTTTTATACTGCTAGACTACTCAGAACTGCAAAGAAAAGAGATAAAGATAACTTTCAGGCTAACATGCTGGGATTACCCAGAAGCTGAAGGTGCTTAACGAGGAAGACAGCAGGCTCAGGTAGATTTAGACATTGTTAAACTTTTCAGAGCACATGCAACAAACATGCTTCAGTCCTTAGAGGAAGCTGAACTTTTTCATTTACTCTTTGTTCCTTTTGATGATTAGCTTGTCCCCGTCTTTTCATTTCATTGTAAGAAATAACTCCCTGCTTCATGTTGCCACATAAAAATCTGTGCACGTGTTGTTTAGAAATCTCAAACTTAATGGATAATCACAGCCATGTACATTTATATGCGCCTTCTGTGTAATTATACTGACTTTGTGAGAATTCAGGCTTATTCCAGGAATAGAAGAAAATCCTATGTGCAAAGATACATTTTCCATGCATTCATATTACGATTTTAATGAGCTGGGAAAAAAGTTTTACTGCTTAAAAGTTTTTTAACATGGGGGCATCTGGGTGGCTCAGTGGGTTAAAGCTTCTGCTTTCGGCTCAGGTCATGATCCCTGGGTCCTAGGATTGAGCCCCGCATCGGGCTCTCTGCTAAGCAGGGAGCCTGCTTCCTCCTCTCTCTCTGCCTGCCTCTCTGCCTACTTGTGATCTCTGTCTGGCAAATAAATAATAAAATCTTAAAAAAAAAAAGAAGTTTTTTAACATGGTTAAACCTAGGACATTTCAAGTGGTGTGAGTAAAGAAACATGCATCTTTCTCTCTGTATATGTGTTTATGATTAAAGTATCAGCTTTGTGGCATATTTAGTACTTTCTAAAATAATGTCTTATCTTTCAAAATAAATCACAAGCAGGGACATTCAATGTGTTGATCATTTTGACAATAAATATCTCTGGCCCTAAAATAGGATAGTCAGTTTTCCAATGACAGGAACCTGTGAGAGAAAATTTCCAAGAAACACTCTAAGGTGACTTAAAGTTCACTGATTCTCCAGACGAGAAGGTCATTTCCGGTGACCTTCAATAGAGTGACCCTAACAATGAGGAAGGATTCAGCATTATTACCTTATGTTGACAATGATCTCAGGATGGCTAGGTGTTTGTCATGGAATAAATGAGAAATAAGGCCCCACAGGGACCCTACATCATACCAGTAAACAAACCTCCTCTGTATGACTGCCAAGTTTCCATGTGAGTTTCTCATTCAGAGAAGAGCCGATACATTGATTTTGTTCACTCCAGTTTCTCATTAACTTCACCAATAAAACAAAGCCAAGCTTTAATGGTGATTTCATTGACTCAGTCCTATTTTATCACCATTAACAGGCATTTATTGAGGCTCTATGAGAAAAACCGAGTTAGACATTCTATATGACTGACAACTTAAATAGAAAAGAAATTATGATATCTGACATCCAGAAAAAGCAAGTATGGAAACACTGAAGTTTGTAATCTCTAAAACTCATGTTCAATGCCCAGCTCTGCCAGTATTCATGGGTCCACAAAAGCCTTTCTGGGCCTCAGCTTACTCACTTGTCATATGAGGAAAATTAAATGCATCCTAGAGTATGGCTGTGAACATTCAATAAAATCATCACTGTCACACATCACATGGTACAATTCATGCCTGGCACATTATAGATTCTCAGAGTTCACCCACACCTCCTTTTCTTTAAAGGGTTAACTTCGTGCTAATTTAAGAGATAGAATAGGTACAGAGAAGTACAAAATGATAGAAAATGTTGAAAAATCTTAATTTTAATTATTGAACCTATAGGATAAGTAATATATGGAAAGAAAGAAAAATAAAATAAAAACTTGAGGATTACTACAATGTATCAGAACCATGATCTTTGGAAACACTGAAGTCATTTCTAGGATTCAAATTTTAATTTACATTTTTAAACTCAGTGACTCAAATTATTGACTTAAAGTGCAAGCTTCAAATACTCCATATGAAAACTGAATAATGTGTGTGTATGTATGTGTGCACATATAAACCTTAATACCAAGAATCAGTAATGGCATAGGCAGGTCTGAGACCCAAGAGGGCAGTTAACTTCTGAACCAACTGTTAGGATTTGTATAAAAGGACTTAGCATCTTATACAGCCTTTGACCAAATAGATTTCACGATGGTAACATTAATAGTGACTTACTACTAGAGATTTAGACTATTTTATCCTCTCTCCTTTTGGTTTATTAATGTTAAACACTCTCCTCTTTTGGTATAGATTGTTCTCATCTTGACAAACCAGAAGATGAGGGATATTAACCTGATATTCTGCCCAAATGTTATTGTTTTAAGAATAATAATAAATAGACATAATTCTCAATTTAATGTCTAATAGCTATTAGCAATTCATATTTTCTAAAGATGTTTGTGTATGTATATATGTAGTTCATATATTATTTTTATTGGTCTCATTTGACCTGTAAGCAATCTAAAAATCGGAACATGAGTGCATTGGCAAAGATCTCACAGTTAAATCATCTCATGATATTTTCTTTAACTGTCCTGCTTTTGCTCTCTTTCAAAGATGATAATCTGCTGTGGGCCATTCATTTTTAACTCAATTTATTCCATGACTGTTACCTGTAACAGTCACGGTTTCATCAATCATAGATTTATTCACAAGGAATTGTTATAGCTTAAAATATAATGCCATGGTTTCAATTTGATTAGCACAAATCAGATTACAGCCTGTGAATAAAGTAAATACGTTTGGATTTCTTTAGGTATCAACTGTCAACACAAACTCTAAAGACAAATAAACAAACGCCCTCAAACCTTCAACCCAAAGGCACTTCTCTGCTCATTTCCTAACCGAATGGACACCAAGGGTCTTGCAATATCATTTTCATGCAAACTTCAAAGAAAAGACAATGTACTACCACACCCTTTGTTGAATTCCTATTGTGTAAGCCTTCTTTTAGAAACTTTAATTATCTTTAATTTATAGGGTAAAATGATCAGAGAGGAATTACAATCTCTCTGTGAATTTTAGATGACGATATTTAAAGGCTCACAGATAATAACCTTGCGAAAAGGATGAAGACCCAGAGGAGGAACAGGTTTTAAACTCAGATCTCCAGAGGCACCTGGATGGCTCAATCAGTTAGGCATCGGCAGATGGCTCAGGTCATGATCTCCTGGTGCTGGGATCAAACCTTGCCTTGGGATCCCAGCTCAGGGAGAGTTTGATTCTCCCTCTCACTCTCCCTCTGTGCTCTCCCTCTCAAATAAATAAATAAAATCTTAAAACAACAACAACAAAAACTCAGATCTCTAGACTTCAAGACTTACGTATTATCTTTCCTTTACTACCTCCTTCTACATAGTAAATCAAATATGCTTCCTACTGGATGTCATCGGGCTACATTTGTAAACCTGGATCCATTTTTTTGGCTCATCATCATCTGGGTGGCCTAGGCATCTTCTGTCCTATTTACTGCTCTTTAGCAGCAGACACAATTAATAACCCACACTAATTCTGTGATGCTCAAGGGCATTACTATGTGTAAATAACATACTTAAACTCCTCTAAAAAATTGAGTTTTAATAAATGAAAATAAACACATCTCAATGTAGGTCAGATTAGTGTCTGTGTTTCCTAAAAAGCAGCATGACTATATTCCTTTTTTTGTTCCTAAAGGAAATCTTAAATCTTACAAATATTCACATTTTAAGACGTGTGTTTTTTTTTTTTTTATATGTCTGATAAAATCTTATAGTTAAACATAAGGTTCATTTTGGTTTTATTTAATTATCATTCAGGTGATCAGACCATTCCACAGAGATGAGAATAATATCCTAAGAAAAAGCTACAGGCAGTTTTTAATACTGATTCCAAGCATAATCTTAGTAAAGGATAATTTTGCTTTTTGATAGTAGAACTGCAGTTTAGTTGAATCTCTATCTAAATAGAAATTTAATAGTGCTTATTTCATGCTTATATGGTCAGGGTTTTGGTCCAATTTGTTTGTAATGAGTTAGAGTAACTGATATGCTAATCACTGGTAGTTAATTAAAAGTGGAGTTTCCATTTAGCTATAAAACCCATTAGAGTGCCAACCATATCGCATGTTAGATGCCCTGATTCACATATTTGAACCCTTAAAATGAGGAGGTGGTAGGAAATCTACTTGATATGTTGCCAGAAGTGTCACTAAATTCTGTCTAGAGATAGATTCGCCCTGAAGATAAAAAGGCCTGGGTTTTATTCATTACTCTATTGCTGTTTTGCTCTGACATTTGGGTTTTGGCTCTCGAATCCTCAAAGACTCAATTTTCCAAGAGCAAAGGACGGACTAGGATTAAATAATGTGTAGGCCCACTTTCTTGTGATTCTGTGGCCAAGACTCAAAAGTAATTCAAAGGTTTGACTCTCTTGGCCACTTTCTAGCTCTGTGATCTTGGGAAAATATATAATTACTCTGATCTTCATTAAGGAGTTAGGATGACATGAGGAAAATATGGTCCTTATGTGGCACTGGTGCTCAACCACAGACCATGACAGTGATGAAGAATAAAAGATGATGATGATGATGATGATGATGATGGTCAAGAGACAAAAGAAGGAGTGGGGAGCAACAGGATAAGGAGTTGAAGAGAGAAAGAAGAGTATTCAGGAGGGAAAAAGAAAGAAATGGTAGAGTTTATGTATTTTGCTTATAAAATTATAAAACTTCAAAAATATAAGTAAATTTTTATTTTATTTTATTTTTAAGATTTTATTTATTTATTTGACAGACAGAGATCACAAGTAGGCAGAGAGGCAGGCAGAGAGAGAGGAAGGGAAGCAGGGTCCCCGCTGAGCAGAGAGCCCGATGCAGGGCTCGATCCTAGGACCCTGGGATCATGACCCGAGCCGAAGGCAGAAGCTTTAACCCACTGAGCCACCCAGGCGCCCCATAAGTAAATTTTTAAAAAAGAAAAAAAAAAATCCATATAGGAACTGAAATGTAATCTAGTGGAGCTTTCCCCCACAAGATTCTGCTAGCAAGTGCTAATCAAACACATATTTCATAGTAGACTAAGTTTTGGGAAAAGATTACTTAAAATGATCTACAGTAAGTAGGCCTCCTAGAACTTTCAGAATAATAGTATATACCCTGATTCCTCAAGACTATTTCCCTGAAATGTCTGTTCTTTCCTTCCTTTCCTTCCTTTTTTCCTTCCCTTCTTCCCTCCCCTTCAATTCCCTTCCTTCCTTCCTTCCTTCCTTCCATCCTCCCTCCCTCCCTCCCTTCCCATCTCTCCCCTCCCCTTCCCTTTGTTTTCCCTCCCTCCCTCCTTCCTTTCCTCCCTCACTCTTCCTCCCTCACTACTTTCCTTCCTCACCTTTTCTGAGAGGGAGATGGGGGAGGTGGAGGTTTGGAGGTCATACCGGCCCAGTACTCTATGGAACAAATGTCAGCAAACATGAGAATGATGAAAATAAGTGAAGGTTTGGATCCTAGGAACCTGATTGGATGCTCACTCCTATCACTTACTCTGTCACTTAACGAAGCAAATCCTGTGACTGTGAGTGAGGAAGACAATCCCTTTTTTGAAACACTGTGTGAAGAACTAGAATCAACATAGGCAATGATATCAGCATGCGATATAGAGACTCAATAAATTAGCAGTAATAATATGATAGATTCCAGGTGCACTTCCTCTTGCTGAAGCAAAATAGAGGAAATTGTGTCTATTCTCCAATTCCCCATTTGAAATCCATTTGCTATAAAACGTCAAAGACTGATTCCCATATGTGGAACATTGTGGAAACACTTTGTTGTTGATTGTTTCCTTCTTGAAATAGAATGAGAGGAAAATGGAATGGAAAACTAAGAGGCATTTGATGCCCTGAAAGAGTAAGATTGTGGGGGTGGGCAGAATACACATGCTGAGGTTAATGCTATTGGAAGTTAACTAATTCTTTCTAGAGGATGGATATCATTTGCAGTAAAGCAGCTGCCAACTGTTGTAAAATATCAGGATAGCTGTATCTGTCATTGAAACAAGCCAATGGGAACAGACCTTATCCTGCAGGGGGCATGATTAAAACCAGAGCCATTTTCACAGATAATCCATTTATAAATCATGGTAATAAAGTGGCCATCATGACAGCAGCTCAGTGACATTTTTCCACAAGCTCAGCTGTATCCAGGCAACCAAAACATCTTAACTCAGATGAAAAGAAAGGCACGCTGGAGTTCCAGGAGTCGGGGAGCAAGATCCCACTGTCTGGTTCTCTTTTCCCATGAGAGAAGGTGATGTGTTGATGGCTAAAGGAGCTTTATATGACCCTCGTTACTACAGTTCACTTTATGCGCATGCCAGAATCAGTGGATATCAGGAATTTAGGTGTTTCCCAACTCTTTCCTCATTCTAGCAACTGATAAATGGGGAACTCCAAGGGCCATTATATCCACGTCCAATTTTGATCCGTTCCTTGCTGTGAGAGAGTCAACAGATCAGCAGGAACTGGAGAGATGGGAACATATGGCAGAAGTCCAGGTATTCTCTACTCGGCTGTTTACATGTGTAATTGGAAATCAACAGCGGCTGAGGTATTATGGAGAAGAAGTTCTAATAAGCATCATTACAGTAACTATCATGCACTATAATACTACCAAAGTGCATGCCTTTCCCTCAGAGGAAAGACAAGCACTCGCTTTTCACTCCTTTGGGATTTTTCTACGCAACCCATCTTTGAAAACTTCTGATGACTGAGCTGTCATGACTCAGCAGGGATTTAAATATTTAAAATAAAAATACAGGGGCGCCTGGGTGGCTCGGTGGGTTAAAGCCTCTGCCTTTGGCTCAGGTCATGATCCCAGGGTCCTGGGATTGAGCCCCGCATCGGGCTCTCTGCTCGGCAGGAAGCCTGCTTCCTCCTCTCTCTCTCTCTGCCTGCCTCTCTGCCTACTTGTGATCTCTATCTGTCAAATAAATAAATAAAATCTAAAAATAAATAAATAAATAAATAAATAAAAGAAAAATACATTTTATCAAAGCCTTGTTTGTTTTTTTTTTTAAAGGGCTATAATGTAAATAAATTTGTATAAATCCCATTAAATGACTTGCTTTAATGGAAAGACCAAATATCATGCATTATTAAACATAAATTTATATTTATTTCTATGTGTGTGCATATATACATATATGCTAGACGAGACTTTCTTCATCATGTCATTGGACAATCAGCTGCATAAGATGAAGCTGAAAGTTTAAGAGGCAAAGTGTTATGGTGAGGGTAACTATTTAATATTAGCATTACTGCTATGAAAGACACTGCTGCAATTCCATTAGATTCATTTACTCTCGCCCTTTTTAAAACTTTATTGAAGAATAATTGAAAAATATAATTGTGTATATTTAAAGTATACAAGGTGATGATTTGACATACTATACACTGTGGAATGATTACCAAGACCAAGATAATTAACATATCCATCACCTCACATATTTGTGCTGTGTGTGTGCGTGTGTGTGTGTGTGTGTGTGTGTGTGGAAAATGCTTAAGATTTACTTTTGTATATCAATTCCAAATGCACTTTCACCAATAACAGCTAACATTCCTACTTCTTGGTAGGATAGGAAGCTTGCCCTCAGAATATCAGTAGTCATCTTAATATAAGGAGAACTTCAAGTGCCTGGGGAAGCCTTCACCCAATAAATGATGAATATAGCCAGTTATCTTTCCATCTATTTGGGGTAATTCCATTTTTTTCCAGGGAGGCAGTTTACGTGTATACCTGTGTATAATCCATGCTGTTTCTAGAGCCTACCTGTAGGACTGGGCCAACAGTTTCCTTCCTGGGATTTTTGTGTGTACACACACAAAAAAAGTACATACTTGTGTGATCTCTTTGTTGCTACTCCCTGCTTTCCTACTGTTTTTCCTGAAAATTCCTTTGTTTTAAATCTACATGGTCGTGGATCCTTTTCTTGATGGCTCCTTCTGAGAAACCCAGCTTGGGTATTTGGAAAGGAGGTGGAAATTATTAGGAACTGAGTGGAGATGGACCTTAAAAGAGGCTCCCAAGGACTTACTATATTTCATGTATGCGACCTAGGAATCATCCAGTAGCCAGAGATATAGCCCAGGTGAAAGCATCTCACAGGAGATGGCTAGATGGTTAGGGACCTTGAGCTGGCCAGAAATAACTACATTGATTAAAATATTAATAATTCACAGTGATAATAAAATCCAAAAATGATTGAGGTTTTGGGTTAGGTGCTATCCTAAGAGCTTTAATGCATTTTCCCTCTCATTCAGTGCAGACAAAATTGAGATAGGAGCCATTACTCTTTGTGTTTTACAAATGTAGTAAGAGAGGCCTCCCAGTGCTTTGTAACTTACTTAAGTTCTCTTAGTTGTGGATCTGAATTTGTGCCTATATGTGTCTGACTCCAGAGATCTTATGCTTAATCACTATGTTATCAAATATGCTTACCAGCTAATGTTGTTCCTGAAAAAGAAAAAATCAAGACCAAGTCTGATACGATCAAGCTGATATGATAACTTGTTGTAGCAAATGGTGTATTTTAAACGCACATCTCTGTGTCCCTTTCATGTGTCTTCCAGGGCCAGAAGATGTGTCCATGACAGTAGAAGACTTGTTTTTGTCCTCAGTAAATCCACCCCTCACGCATCTCCCACTACCCTCCACACACCCACATACCCCTACTGCCCTATCTTCCAAACTTCAGCTATCTTAAGTGGCATACTCAAGGCCACATAGCTAATAAAGGTAGGTTTGGCATCTATTCTGTATCTTCTGACTCCTAGCCTAGATAGATTTTTTTTTCCTAGCAATATCATGCTAATTTAGTGGCTCACACCCAAATCCTAGGCAAAGTCAGAACTGGCTGAGTATTAGATGGTTATCCAAATATAAGTTTCCAGTGTAGGTGCCAAAGTCAACCTCTATAGACCTCAACTTTGTAAAGGGATGCTGAGATTTCGCTTTCCTTGTCATGTGCCTGCCAACCCTCTACCCTTTGGACTGAGCCTTGTTTTGGAATGCTAATTTAGAGTGCTTCAAGTAGGTATTAACCAAAAATTATTAATAAGTGCTTCTCAAGCTCAAGTGCAATAGGCCCTATAGAAGACACAAAATTGTTTATTCAACATATTTAAATGTGTCTTAAATGAACTAATTGCTTTTCCTGGGTGCTCTGCCAGATTTGTGGCTTTATCCACCCTCTAGAGATTGGGGATCTGAAAGGAAAGAGGCGGCAGACCAACAGACACTTATCTCTCGGTGCCTCCACAGACAGGGAGACATTAACATTAATCATTTCATAGAACTAAGGTCATAAACATAGCTCCTGTCCTCTTGAATTGAGCTCTGACCACATCAAGAGGATGAAAAATAATGTATACACAAGACGGAAATTCAAATTCACTGTATTACTCCATTTGTGAGGAATCATAGAGATAACCCTCATTTCCAATCTGCCACCTCATTTCCCTGATATGCAGGGTCCTCTAAACATAGTTCTCACGAGAATTTGCCTAAATGTTGCCCCTTGATTACAACCAATTATCTTCCACAGTGGGATGACCACTCACCTATTTTCTCTCAGGTCTACTCATTTTTGTTTAACTGATTTGCTATGAGACCTGAACATTACATTCACCAAGCAAACATCTGGGTCTGTGTAGGCAATGAATGCCTTGGGAGGAAAGTTGGAGGATCAGATAAGGGAAGATGATAACCTACTTCTCTCCTCTCTATGCTTTGGGAGGCATTGCTGATGGAGGGAATATATTTTCCACTATTGTATGTCCTCCCAGACAGGGAGCTCCTAGCACTGGGGTTTCAAGCTCTCATTAGATGGAACCATATTGTGGGCTCCAGAACATGGCATGTGTTCCTTCATTCCTGGAGTGGTAGCAACTTCTAGTTGTTGCTATATCCTGATTTCCTCACTACTCACCACCCACTCTGCCCTTTTGGCCTTTTAGTTTTTCCAACGTCTTCGTATCTAGTGCCTCAATCAGATTCTTCTATTGAACCACCTGCTGTGGGGTCATATTCCCTGACTGCAAATGGTTTCAGCCTCTTGCCTTCTTATCATGTAGGTATGTGAACTTATTCTTGACCTTGATGTCTCTCCCAAATGAGCATAGCAGAGTGTCCATCCCCCCAAATACATCCAACATTTATTTTCAGGATTTTTGTGGTTCCCTTATATACACATTTATATGGGCTTTCTATCCCTCATGCACATACATGTGACTCAAGGAAAAACTTCCAAAACTTATTAATAAGACTTCATTTATTGGATAAGAATTCTTGAGGATGTAGATTTCAGCCCTGAGAAACAAAGAGAAATAGCCAAAAGGAACAGCTGTACAAGTCCCAGCAAGCCCTGTGAGGGCTCCTCAGGCATAAAGCCAGACTCTGCTCTTCCTTTACACACAGTTCCTGTAAAGGCAGGTACATGATTTCATAGAAGACAAACAACAAATGGGAATTCCAACAGCCACCAAAATGCAGTAATAAGACTGACACTTGATGAAGAGAATATGATAACTGGAAGCAAAACTTTAAAATTTATTTTAATATCCCTAAGTTGAAACAAATCAGAATCTTTTGATGTAGGAGAAAACACAACTGCCCATATTATGTGAATCATAATCCAATACCAGAATAGGGGCAAAGGAAGCTAGTATGTATGTAATGCCAGGAATCATTTTAAGGGTTAAATATGTGTTATTTCCATATTGGGGCACTGAAAACAATAACTATTAGGTATGTACTAATCTCACAAGTTTATATTTGAGGAAAAAGCTCTTAAAGGCAAATACCTTTGCAGGTGTCACCTGTCTACAAGTCTGCATGTTCATTATAAGGGAAAGTATGAAGAGATAAAACCTTGTTGGCCTCATCCAAAATCCCATGGCATTACTGCTCAAGGTTGGAAAATGGTTGTTTAGAATCAAGACCCTCATATTCTTTCATCTTAAGAGAAATAGCATTGGGGCGCTTGGGTGGCTCAGAGGGTTAAGGCCTCTGCCTTCGGCTCAGGTCATGATCCCGGGGTCCTGGGATTGAGCCCCGCATCGGGCTCTCTCCTTGGTGGGGAGCCTGCCTCCTCCTCTCTCTCTCTGTCTGCCTCTCTGCCTACTTGTGATCTCTCTCTGTCGAATGAATAAATAAAATCTTTAAAAAAAAAAAAAAAAAGAGAAATAGCATTTTAGGAAAGTGGTTAAGCACCTAATATATTATAGAAAAACTTCCACTTACCGTAAAGGAAAAATAAACTGTTTTGAGACTTGGCTGTTGGAAGCGTTATACACACAGGGGGAGAAGAGAGGACATCATGGAACAGCTCAGATGCAGGCAGTGCTACTGAACCCGACAGCGCTCCATGTTGCAACCCAATTTCTATTTGTCTTGGTGACCATTTATAGACCAGTGGTTAAGCCCTGGCTTTCCTATCTCTCTCCAGAAATATCCACATTGTCTAGGATGGCCAGACTCAAAGCAGCCTCAGACACAAATACCAATCACTTTCTCTGCTGGTGAATGGAATTTAATCAGACTAGCAAACTAAACCAAAGTTACACAAAGGGTAATACTTAATGCACTTAACAAGAAACCTTTATGCAACTGTTCCCATCAGTCAGACTTAGAATAATACACTGCTATTTTTACTTCATCTTGGGTTCCACAGAAAACTTTAAAAGGCTTAGGATCACTGTTAACTGTCAAGAGATGGTCTCCTAAACTGTGGAGGGACTCACTGCTGTGTATATGAGACCTAGGGGTGGGGGGGAGGGGTCACTGCCATGGCTATTCTAAACAAGTTTACATTCCTTTTCTCCGTGATTGAGATAACAACCAGCAACACCACAGCTTAATGCCCTGCTTTCCTCCTTTTCTTTATCCCCTAATTCCAAGTGCCTCCACTGTCACTGGAATGTGTGGTGTTCATTTATTATTCAACATTTATTGCACATTTAGTCCATGCCAATTGTCATGCTGGGCACCCCGAGGATAAGAGGAACAAGTAATAGACGCACCTTTCAGAAGCTTACAAAAAAGGAAGGCAGCACAAGTTTAAGCCAAAATTGTGAAAATTATCTGATTCCCCTTGATTTTTCACTGATCAATCACTAAGCTTTTCCACTTCCACATTAATATCTTTTTAATCTACTTATTTATTATTATACCTTCTGGTATGGGTTATAATAGGTCCTTACCTGGGTTATTGCCATCATATGAACTATCTTTTTTATTTGTATTAAAAGCTTTTATTTTTCATTTTTTTTAAAAGATTTTATTTGTTAGAGAGAGAGTGCACAAGCAGGGGAAGCTCCAGGCAGAGGGAGAAGCAGGCACCCACTAAGTAAGGAGACCTATGTGGGACTTGATTCCAGGATCCCGGGATCATGACCGGAGCCTAAAGCAGACATTTAACGGACTGAGCCACCCAGGCATCCCTGTATTATTAAGCTTTTAAACTGAATTATAAAAACAAACAAAACAGGGCACCTGGCTGGCTCAGTGGGTTAAAGTTTCTGCCTTCAGCTCAGGTCATGATCTCAGGGTCCTGGGATCGAGCCCCATATCTGCCTCTCTGCTTAGCAGGGAACCTGCTTCCCCCTCTCTTTCTGCCTGCTTGTGACCTCTTTGTCAAATAAATAAATAAAATCTTTAAAAAACAAACAAACAAACAAACAAAAAAAGAACAAGTAGCAATTATAAAATTCAGTGAATTATTACAACGTGAACTTACATATGTAACACTTTCTTCCAGATCAAGAAATGGAATATGACCAGTACCCAGAAGCCACCCACACAGAACTTTATATTCTCTACCCCAAAGACAATTCTAAAGTCAAACATGTAGATGTGGATTCAATTTTTTTATAAATGGAATAATACAGTATGTATTTATTCATGTCTCAGTTCTTTTATTCAATGCTTTGTCAGATTCCTTAGATGTTACCTGTAGTGGTAATTTGTTGATTTTCATTGCTGCAAAATATTCCATTATATGATTATACCATAATTAATTAACTAAACTACTCTTGATGTGTATTGGGTTTGTTTTCAGGTTGGAGGTAGTATAAATAACGCTGCTATAAATCTCTTGCACATCTCTTTTGGTGCATGTATGCATGCATTTCTGGTTAGGTAATAAGCCTAGGTATAAAATTAATGAGCCACCTGGTTATAGGCACATTCAGCTTAAGTAGGAAGGACAATCAGTGTCTAGTAGGCACACTCCCATTAGTGGTACAGAAGAGAGTTTAATATCCCTTCCTGCTCTACAAGAATATCCTCTTATTTAATTTCTGAGATGTAAATATGACCATGTGATGGTCCTATTTAATGGCTTTTAATAGTTGTTTATTGTCCTTAAGATAATGTTCAAAATTCACTAGTACCTGAAATATCTGCAGCTTCTCCTCTAACATCTCCAGATGAATTTTTTTTTTTTAAAGTAACTTCTATAGAGTTCAGTGTGGGGCCTGAATCCAGGACCCTAAGATCAAGACCTGAGCTGAGATCAAGAGTTGGACTCTTAACCTACTGAGCCACCCAGCGCCTCATCTCCAGAAAAATCTTGCACTTCTCTGTCTCTTACGTTCTCTCCTCTGACCATACTGTTCCTCTTCCAGGTTCACATGCCTGAGGCATGCTCACAGACCTCTGAGCTCACACTTGTCTCCCCTGAGATGTTTTTGCAGACCTACTTGTCTCACATTGCTTCCTCCTTCAACTTCCTCTGGACATTACCCATCAAATGGCTCTAATGAAACCTTCCCTCATTATACAAGACAGTGACCAAAATGGCATGATGTCCTTATTCGTTTACTCGTCCACTCTGTGTTCCCCACTAGAATTTAAGTTTCAATGGAGCTAGATTTTCATAGCTTGGTTTTGTTTTAGTTTCTAGTGTCTAATAGTGCTCAGGATCAAGTGGGCACTCAATCAATGTTTGTATATGAATAAAGGAAACTTAGTATAACTGTACGTTTTCTTCCTCCCCTCAAGTTCATTCTCTCCTTTTTATTTAACTGGTAACATGTACTCATTCCTGTGCTCTTGGCTTAAATAGCATTTGTACTGGGACAATGTCTTTGACTTGCTGAGCTAAAGCTACTACACCCTTGCGAATACTATGAGAATTGCTCCTGAGCTTTGACTTCACACCACTTGGCGTACTCTTAAAAGATCTGTGAATGATCCATATACTTTTTGTTTCTTTGCTTATGAGCCACATTCACTATCTTGTAAGCTCTAAAAGGGCTTGGATATCTGCTTTGCTCACCACCATATGCCTCATGTCCAGTGCTACACATAGACTTCCTGATTCATAAAGGCAGGTGCTCAAATTCTGAACATTAGGTCAAGTGAAAATTACACACACACACACACACACACACACACAGATATAGATAGTTGCTGATGGTAGTATCACCACCACCACTATGCTTTACCAAGAACTTAGCACATGTCGGCTCCAAATTAATCTATTAGGATGGGTATGGGAGGGGGGAAGCAAGTGTGGAGAAGAGGCAAGACATGATTCTATCAGATGATCTGGGTGGTGGTGATGATGGTGACGTTGTGGAGCTTTGGGACAGAACTGCAGAAGTAGAGGAGAGGACTTCTCTATCACAGCAAGTGATTATGGCAGAGGGAGAAGAAAGCTCTTTTTCAAGAAATTACTTAAACAGCGGCATTCTATCTCAAGCAAGCTGGGCCACTCAGATTGTCTTTCTGGGAAATTTGGGGCTATGAGGGAGATGCTGTCATTGAGCTTGGTTTTAACTGCTGAGTAGAGGCAATTTGATGTAGTAAAGATGTGCTGCGTGTGTGCAGCAACAGGGAAAAGGCAGTTTGTGCAAATAAGAGTGAGGTACAGATTTAGAAGTAAGCAGAAAAGAGAAGAACAAAGATTAGGATTAGCTGGACTTTCTATGGCTTTCCAGTTCTATTTCTGAAGAAGCCCTGTATACTGTTGGTTGTTCCAAAGAAATTCCAATAGTGTTGGGTGACTAACATAATAAAATAAAATTTAAAAAAAAATTCCAATAATTATCCAAAAAAGGAAACTCCATATGGCTTCTCCACAAATGGTATCATTTATCAGCAAACTGTGACTCAATGATGCCTCTGAAACTTCTCTATGATTTCCATGGATAACGGTAGAAGAGCTGTCAGAAATGTTTGTTATAAAAGAAAATGTTAGGAGAAAGAAAGAAAGAAAGAAAGAAAGAAAGAAAGAAAGAAAGAAAGAAAGAAAGAAAGAAAAGGAACGGAGGGAGGGAGGGAAGAAGGAAGGAAAAATGAAGGAATAAAGGAAGGAAAGAAAGAGAAAGAGAAAAAGAAAGAGAAAGAAAGAAAAAAAAAGAAAGAAAGAGAGGAGGAGGAGAGAGGGAGGGAGGGAGGAAGATAGATATGGAAGTGACGTCCCAAATAAATTCTTCTTTTTGGAGAATGACATCTTTTTTGTTGTCTGTCAGAAAGTAGCACTCAAGACTGGGGGTTCAAATTGGCCTTTGTAAGCTTAGTGTTCTCCTTGGAGCTCACCTTTATTTCTGAATGTTTAGTCTAGCATATGTAACAAGCTGTATCTTGCAAGGGGAAATCTAGATTTCCTTCTGCTCTGAAAATGGGAAAGAGGAACTGTTGATATTATAAACTCTTTTCAAGATGGGCCTGAAAACATATAATCCTTTTTCTCATGTCTGGCACACCCCACAAGAGACCATATTATAGAATCCACAGGAAGCCTGTTTCAGAACCCAATGGCATTTTATAGAATGGATGTCCAACATATGAAAACAATTTAGTTCTATAATATAAAAAGCCAGATACTATTCATATGCAATGTAGCTAAGCTACTCTTTCCTTCTTGTCTTTCTCTTCTATAGTTTATATATACACATATACATACATATACATAAAATATATATACATGATATATACTGATATATAAAAGAGCAGGCCTACTGCTAACCAAATTCACAGAAACCTGAGTATTTGTGTTTGTGTGTTTCACAAAGAATTGGTGCTCAGTGTCAGTGTCCCTCATTTTATCCAAAGTCTGAGAGGGATGAAAAACTAGTAAATGTGTCTAACCAAAACAATGATTCTAATGGGATGAATTCAATTTTGAGCTACTCAGAAGATGGCTAAAAGCACTGACTCAGAAGCCTGATGGTATGTAAAACCAGCAGTATTTTGGCTCTGCCACTTACTAAGTATGAAATGTTGGGTGAGATACTTAACCTCACTGTATCCCAGTTTCCTGATAGGATTCATGTATTAATAGATGCGACTATTTAGAACATTTTCTGATGTTGTTTTATCTTATAAATATTATCAATATGTTCTACATTATAAATGTTAATTATTTGTGGCTAAAAATAAGCTACATTCATCCCTTTCAGTCTTCCCGTCATGCTTGTTTTTTAGTAACTTGAATCACACCTTTCAGAAATTAAAAAAAAAAAAAGTCTAGTTGCATGTAATAAATTTTATTGTAGACACACACCATGAGATAAGACCACTGAACTAGATGTTGAAGTTATAATATTGTAAATAAGAAATGTAAAAATGTAAATAAGAAAAAGGGGGGGAAATCTCTGCTCTTCTGGAAAAGAGAAGTCATGTGACCCCCCAGTGCAGCAGACATTTTGAAGGAGCACAAACAGAGAGAATTGAAATGCTTTGCCATGATCCAAGCTAAGATGACAAGCCCTGACCCAGCACTTTCCGAAATGAGGCATCCATACTACTAGAAGGCACTACAGGGTGCAGCAGAGGTTAAAAATAACACCATTTACATAATGAATTTCCTTCTGATTACCTAAAATAGGTCTCACTTTGGAGGTGGCTGGTCACGCCTCTCTAAAACTTGCTAATCCCCATCTCAGCAGTCAGAACTGACCTCTATGCACTGGTTTGCAGCTGCAATTACACAACTCCTTTAAAAAAAAAAATTGTAATTACTTTAAGGTTATCTTCTCTTTTCTGTCCTAAGCTGGTTTTCCATTCATAATTGGAACATAAGATTTCTTTTTAAATAATGGATTTAATTTTCTGAATTTAGATAAATGTATTAGGTAAATAATAGTTTACCTGTTCTGTGGGCTAGGAAAATATGAAAGAGATGGTAGTCAGTGGCCAAAACTAGGTGTGCACTTGACAGCAGGGATTAAGAAACAGATTCATGTTTAGAATAAGGAGATGTTAGTAGTTTGTTTAGAAGGGAAAGATCTGCAAATGGTCAAGTGGTCAAATGATTCTGAGCCTCAGCCAAAATTCCAGTTGGTTCAAGGTATCTGAAGAGTGACCTACCGGATAAATGCCTGCGATGGCTACAGGTGGGAAGTCCATTTGAGAAATGTGTAATAAAGCTCAATTACATTCTCTCTGTATTCAATCTTTTAACAAAGCCCATCTCTGCACAGTTCTGTGTTCTTCTTGGCCATGTCGAGGGAAGTCAGCATCCCTCTCAAGGGTCTGAAAAGGCAACACTAATTGTCCTCCGTATTCAAAATGATGGGATTTATTCAACCAGGGTATCCCTGGAATATGGAAGGACCCCAGTGAGGTTTAAAAAAAATGCACAAGTTACCTGGTTTTTAATCCCCTTAAAATGCAAAATGCTGTCTAATAGGACATCATTATTTTATTCGGTTTTTCTGATAGCTCTCCTCTTTTCTTTGATGATCGAGTAGACCGGTATATTTGGGGCCATCAATGTCATTTACTAGCAGAAGAGACTTAGGGAAAAGAAATATAAATATACAAAACATAACCACTGTGAGTTTTAAGTTCCACAGGAAAATAGTATCTGTTCTGTATACTTCACTGGGTTGTTTGGGAATACCTCACAAAATCACACAGAAAAATATTCCCAAGTAATTTTGGTGAAAATAAACAAAAAGGATGTTTTGTTACTCAGTGTTTAATATACAATATTTCAGGATCACAAGCACCCATGAGAATTTATGATGAAATAAATCCACAATCATCAACTGAAATGCTTTTTCCTTAGGACTGAATTTTCTTCCCTCAAGACAGCAAATCAAACCTTTGATTGCATTCCTGTGTGTCTGTATACACACAGAGGTTCTCACCCCCCACACATTGACATTTGGGGCCAGATAATTCTTTATTGTAGGGTCTGATCTGTGCATCAGAGGATGTAATGTACCCATTACATGTGAGTAGGATGCCTTGTGACAACCAGTAATGCCTCCAGACATTTAGCTGGTAGGTCCAGATTGTCCCTGGTTGAGAACCATTGCTACAGAGTTATGTGTTATTTCTCTCACTGTATTAAAGTTGTTTGTTTTTGTGACTATATCAGTAGATTAGAAATAATCTATATGGCATTGAGCACTAAGGTCTTTGTATAGTGGCTGCTCATTTCTTTTGGATTTTCTAGACAACACTTACTATAGAGATAGGCAAAAATTCCTATTCATCTTGTTTGCATTTCAAGGAGATACCTAGTAGGGGGATGATGCACAAGTCTCAGACACATTTCCTCAGTGACCAATTAATGATTGAACTCTTCAAAGGCAGCAGCATCTAAATAATTTACAACTCAGCATTTCCAGTATCAAATACAGTGTAGGGCATGTAGGGATTCTCAATGAATGTTTTAGGGATGAATCAATGAATGAATGGATAGAAGGATGAATCAAGAAAGATAATCTCACATTCGCAGGCCAGACATTCTCACGTGTGTACATCTCTAATCTTCCCCTGGAGTTATTATGACTACAAACATCTGAGCTGCCAACTTTCTGCCTGAAACTCTAAACAAGATTCCAGGTGAGGAAACGTCTTTGGCAGGAACCCAGCAGACCCAGCAGAAGCTCACAGGAGGAAATCTGCACAGACTTAAGTGAAAATCAGATTCATCCTAGCTGAACTAATCTGTGACTAGGAAAAAAAAAAAAAATCATTGCAAGTCACCACGGTTGGGTAGGGACATGAAAGACTGAGATCTGACAGTTTAATGCCAGACAGTTTCACAGAAGCAGTGTCCAGAACAGATATTAATGGTGCTGTTGCTTCTATAAAGCTATAGAACAAGCTCCCTCGTTGAATCAGGGGCAGAACATTTTAGATCTAAAGAGTATCTTGGGAAAGAGGAAACCATGTGAGTCACCACAAAGTTTCCTCTTTTTATTCCTCTTACAAGGAAATCTGGGTCTTCTGAATTGACTTGGATTCTTCTAGGAGCTTTATCAATCTCGGAAGACTTGATTGGCCTTCTTGGGGGTGGGGGAGGAAGGTCATAATCTTCTGGAGAGATGTCTTCTACCACCATCTATTCAGCATGAAGTCCTTATCTTCAGGGGCAATCTGATTTGGAATCCTGAGAGTTTCTGTGGTCTCTTTGTTCAAGAAAGTTTTAATTTTGAGGCTTCCCTGTTCTCTACTAAACTAAATCATTGTCAAAATTTAGGATGTTTCTTAAGCAAAATACTCTGAGAATCATTTCTCAGTCATACCACCTCTTATGTCTATCAGAATTATTTCCTATCAGGACACCTGGTTGGCTCAGTTGGTTCAATGACTGAATCTTGATTTTTGGCTCAGGGCATGATCTCAGGGTTCTGGGATTGTCCCTGAAATGGGCTCTGCACTGAGCAGGGACTCTGCTTATGATTCTCTCTCTCCTTTTCCCTCTGCTCACGCACATGCATGCACTCTCTCAAATAAATAAATCTTTTAAGATATATTTCCTATAATGATTTGATTTGTTTGTTATCTCTATTCTATTTAAATTCCTTGAAGGCAAGACTAGTTCCTGAATAATAATAACAGTAATACTAATAATAATTAAGAAGGAAGAGAAATTAAAAATTTTGCTAAAGAATACTATTTGCTAAAGAATTCTAATAAATGACTACAGCATTTTGCCAAAAAAATTACATTTAATTTTCAACACAAATGCTTTAAAAGACTTTTTAATTTATTTATTTGAGAGAAACAGAAGGGGAGAGAGAGCAAGAGCACAAGCAAGAGCAGTAGGGAATGTCAGAGGGAGAGGGAGAGGCAGACTCCCTGCTGAGCAGGGTGCATGACAAGGGGCTTGATCCCAGGATGCTGGTATCATGACCTGAGCCAAACACAGTTTCTTAACTGACTGAGCCACCCGGGCCCCCCTAATTTTCAACACTAATTTATGAATCAGATTCAACTGTATATTTTTATGTCTTGAGTACTACTAATGACTGTGGATCATGATATCCACTAAACAGAATGGTTGAGAGGATGTGGAATTCAGTGCCCAGTCTCTCCTTCTATTAATATTATCAATTGTATATACCATAATGAAAAAAAAATAAGGTTAAAGAGGCATTCAGATAAAAACTGGTTATTTACCTCCCTCCCTCCCATCCCAGATTCTACAGATTCTATTGGGTTAAGGCAAATTTATTACCACTGCTCAAAAAAAAAAAAAAAAAATTCTAGTTATTCGATCTAGTTATTATACAACATACTTAAATTCCAAGCCCATTTCCTCAAATTAATGTCATACATTTCATATTCACCATATCTGGAGGGATAGCACACTGCATATAGTTAGCTAACATACAGGGAATTTATCAGAAACTCTTGGTATCTTAATCCAACTCCAAGGTACCAATTTACGTTTGTTTTCATTGTCAAGATGGAGGGTCATATGACTCTTTTGAGTGAACAGTCATGAGGAATGTGTAATCCAAAATCCCACATGATACCTCCTTCACTAAACTGATAATTTAGAAAACTGCAACTCTATTTAATACTTTAATGTTAATGGGGGTACTTTTGATTAGTTTTGACGACTCCAAGTTCTAGAAACATATAAAACTTGGTAAGAACTACTGGAGCATTTATTTACCATCAAAAAACTATTGTAATCTATTTTATTTTATTTTTAAGGTTTTATTTATTTATTTGAGAGAGACAGAGATAGCGCGAGAGAGCACAAACAGGGAGGAGAGGGAGAAGCAGGTGTTCTGCTGAGCAGGGAGCCCGACTCAGGGCTTCCTTCCAGGACCCCAGGATCATGACCTGAGCAGAAAGCAGATGCTTAACTGACAGAAGCACCCAGGCACCCCCATTGTAATATATATGAATTTGTTTTCCAACAGTATTTCTCAATGAGGCTCTATGATCAATGATTACTTCCTCTGTGAAATATTTTTCTCAACAATTTGAGAACATTTTCACAATACTTCATACTAATAGAAGAAAACAATTCTGGTTAAAAGGTCTTAAATAAACCCCATTAACAAAAGATCTGTGTAGGACTAAAAGATATTCTTCTTCCAGATATTGATCAATTTCCTTCAAGTAAGTAGCCTCTTGACATGTCCAAGGAATATGTTTGGATTCTCTATGAATACTCCAATTAGCAAATACAACTCAAGCATATTCTTTTCATCATAAAATGATGTAAAATTTGGTAAAAAAAAAAAAATTAGTGACCCTTTCATGTCTTTAATGATATAAATTTTAAAAATGAAAGTCATACAAAAAGTTATTAAATAAAATTATACAGGATAAAACTATAATATCTTACAACTCTAATTTTCTCTATTTGCATAGTGGCATTTCATAAGGTCATATAAGGGTGGGATGTAATAGTACACTTAAATTGCTCGTAATTGGTATTAATAATTAACATATACTGTTATATTAGTTTCATGTGTACAATATAGTGATTTAACAATACTATATATTACTCAGTGCTCACCATGATAAGTACTCTTACCTCTTTACCTATTTCACCCATCCCCTCACCCATCTCTCTTCCGGTTACCATCAGTTTTTTCTCTATAGTGAAGAGTCTGTTTTTTAGTGTGCCTCTTTTCTTCTTTGTTCATTTGTTTTGTTTCTTAAATTCTACATCTGAGTGAAATCATATGGCATTTGTCTTTGATTGACTTATTTCATTTAGCATTTTACACTCTCCATCCATATTGTTGCAAATGGCAAGATAAAATGATTTATTTTGACTGAGTAATATTCTACATTCCACATATATTCATATATGTATATATACATATATAGACATATGATGGGATTATATATATTCCCATCTTCCTTACCCATTCATGTATAAATGGACAAATGGACACTTGGATTGCTTCTACAATTTGGCTATTGTAAATAATGCTGCTAGAAACATAGGGGTGCACATATCTTTTCAAATCAGTGTTTTCATATTCTTTGGGGTAAATACCCAATAGTGTGATTACTGGATTATTGGGTAGTTCTATTCCTAACCTTTTGAGGAAACTCCATATCTGAGTAGGGATTTCATTTAGGTATCTGAATTAATAAATCTAGTAAAAGTTAGCAAAGATGTTAGGAATAAAGATGGGAATTTAGAGTCACCAGTATTGAGTAGCTATATGAAGGAATGGGGGCTGATAGCACTGAGATGTTAATGATAATAAAGATGATTTGTGATAATAATAGTAATATCATGACCTATCCTGAAAGACAAATTTTTATCACCTCCCAGAGTCTTCATGCACAAAACCATTTTGTGAGATAGATCCTAGGTTATTACTAGCTGAGTGTCACTAGCTAGCAATTCACTCTTGTCCACTATTCAATCAAATCCCCAATTTCTAAAGCCCTTCAAGTAACTTTGTATATCTGAGGTTGCTTTTGAATGCTTGATATTGCTAAATGCTTTATATTCCAATGGATTTTCTCTGTATTCAAAGATTTTTTAACACTCATTCAAAGTCTATTTTGAAAAAAAAAAATACCACGGATCCTCAGAATACCAAAATTGTTCATCAAAATAAACTTAAAAACATCACATGCTCTTAAATTTACTATGTGTGATGCATTATCAAAATGAATTATTACCATTCATTCAAAACTCACATAATACACACACAGACTACGAACAAAGACAACTGACTTAGGAAAGACCCAGAGGGGACTTCCCCTTACACAGCAGCCCTTTCCATAGAATTTAGAAGGGTCTGTTTCATCTGGTTGGTGGGGGGTTGGGGGGTGGTACTAATTAATAGAATATCCTCGAACCTATCTCCGGAGATTCTTACTTAGAATTTCTGAGGGGTACCATTTTAAATAAGGGTTAATATTTTCCCCTTAGTGGTGGTGCTTCCAGCATCACACTTTGTGGTCATTATCTTAGTCTCCCAAGAAGGTCACCAGACTGAACATTTCTTAAGATGCAATTCCAGGGCGCCTGGGTGGCTCAGTGGGTTAAGCCACTGCCTTCGGCTCAGGTCATGATCCCAGGGTCCTGGGATCGAGTCACGCATCGGGCTCTCTGCTCAGGAGGGAGCCTGCTTCCCTCTCTCTCTCTCTCTCTGCCTGCCTCTGTCTACTGTGATCTCTCTCTGTCAAATAAATAAATAAAATCTTTAAAAAAAAGATGCAATTCCAAATAATAAAGTATTAAAGCATTTGTCCCTATAGACAGAATCTTGAATCTTACCAAATATAATGGACCACACAGGACGCCATCCAGATTTCCCTTTGAGACAGAGGACTTATTACTTAGCGACTGGCACTGCCATCAGTGGACAACCTTCAGCTGGAAAGCACCATGGGAGGGAGTTGCCTCAGACAAAGACAGTTGTGTCAAGATTACATCCTTGTCTCCAATAGGGCTGGGGAGAGCAGCCTGCTCTCAATGTCAAGTGACATTGCCATGCAGAAGCATAAAAATCGTTCCCCACCCTGCCAGTTTATTTAGGACAATGTTGAAGGGAATACTCATTTATAAAAGTCCTGCATATAGATCTCTACCTCAGCATCTATTTCTGGGAACTCAAATTAATACAGAAGTTAACTAACAAACAGTCACTGTTCTTTTTAGTTGAAAACAGCTCATTATCTCAAATATCATAGAGCACAGAAAGTCAGAATGAGTTCTAACCATGTCCTACAGAAAGTTGAGCATTTCAGACTCAGGAACTGAATTCCACCACTAATGCTCCATGGCAAGACCAGTTCTGTGAAAAAAGGATCTCAGATCTCAAGAACTGCACATGGGCCAGAATTAGACGAGAGCATGAATCGGTGCAGGGGCTTCAACTTGGCACTTCTTAATGTGAAGTTTGTACTGATCTCCTTCCTGCCACTTCATGCATAGATGGGCCTGCTAGATTTAAGGGTGTGGGATTAGGCAGACAAAAGTGGCTGCTGTAAAATTACCCAGTGCCCTTGATCTGTAAGATTGTCAGAATAGAAGTGGGTAGGGTTTATTAGCTCTGAGAAGAGGTTAGTATCAGGGATATGGTTGTGTTATTTGAAAGAGCTCCTGTCCACCTATACCCTTTATGCTGAGGGTTGAAATTCCACTATTTGAAATTTAAGACAGGAAGAAGGGATAAAAGTCTAAAGCCATTAGAAGTTAACTGTAACATGAAGTGAACCTGTTCTTAGACATAGTAGGGGATACCATAATAAAAGCTATGTTTCCTGATCAATGTAGAGAGAGCTCCAAATCCCAGGGTGCATCCAAATGTTCGTGCTTTGAAAAGGTTCTATCCACATCTGGCCCACCTCCTCCACATCTTCTTGACTTATAAAAGGGAATGGGCATTACTCCCCTCTTTCAACTTTCCACTTTGTTGTCTAATGAAAACCGTAGCAAAGGGAGCTAAATAACTAGGTGGTAGGAAGTAAGACAGTGCAAAGGAGCAAGAGAGAATGATCAGTGAGAATTGATTTTTTAACCCAGTGTAAATCAATAAAAACATCATGGAGGAATAGCTTTTGACCCAGGTTTTAATGGATATGTTATCATTGCACATTCAAAGATATACCAAGATTTTTATTTGCTTTCTAAAGGAGATACAATAAACCATAATTTTGCTATAGTTTTTAATATCCCCAATATGCTAGGTATATTGTTTGCTGTTATGAATGCATTAGAGAACTAGTTTAATAAAATTCCTGTTCTCAAGGTGAGCTGCTTATATCACAGAGGAATGTAATACCAAATTAGTAACTAGAAAATACTAAAAAATAATTAAAAGCAGAATATGGATATCAACTATTTATTTGATTTCTAAAGCTTGATGGTATTAAAATGGATTTAGTTCTATTTGACATTCTAGGTCTGAAATAAACTTACTTGAATTCCTAGAGAAAAATGAGACAGATTTGCATTCAGTTTCAGGGGCAACACAATGTTCTCCTTCTCTGTTCACCTTGTGGAACAAAAGATAGAAAGCAGGATTGGACACAAGACATAAGTGGACTTCAATGCCATCTCAGTAAATAATTAAGTCAACATCATGAGGTGGTCTAGACCTTGGATGTCCCTTCAGACATTTGCGTCCAATATTGAACATTAGGGTCCCTAATTTGACTAGTCCTCAGGTAGGGACTGCTACCAAGCAAGGGATATAACTTTGGGGAAGGCAATTACATTATGTTTGGGAAATTCTGAAGAAAGACTCAACTTAGGTGCCAGCTGGTAACACTCAGAAGCTGGAGGAATGAATGTCTTAATCCCGAAGGTGGCATCATGGTAACACACCACAGCCTCCATTGTTGTTTCTACTGCAATTGCTTTTCCTGTTAACAAAAACCATATTTCTTACTGTGTTCAAGACCTCTCCATAAAGTATGAGTTTGGAAAAAGCATTTTGTGTCTCCCCAAAATTTATGTGTTAAAGTCTCAACCCCTGATGTTAACTCTATTTGGAGACTGAATGAGGGCATAAGGGGGGGCGGTAATCAGATAGGGCTGGAGTCCTTAGAAGAGAAAGAGACATCAGGGGTCCACATGTACAGAGAAAAGGTCATGCAAGGACACAATGAGAAACCAAACCTGACACCACCTTGATCTTGGACTTCCAGTGTCCAGAATTGTGAGAAAACATATATCTGTTGTTTAAGCCATCCAGTCTGTAGTATTTTGTTATGGAAGCCCTAGCAGATTAGGACAAGGAGCAAGAAGGTGAACTAAGTATTCTCAAGTATCAGAAAGATGAAGACTCAATCATCAATACAAGGCCTATAGTTTTAGAATCAGATTTCTGATCCAGTGTCTGAATAATTTAGGGATACAACACTTTTTACAGCTACATTATAGTTCATTTAAAAATCTCCTTGTAATGAATATTATTAAAAGGTCCGATTCCAAATGAAATGTCATTTTGTAGTTTACATAGTTACTATATCTGAATGAATTCTTTTTGTCTATATAACCAAAATACATATTTTTCATTATTAAATATCAAATGGGTATATGTGAGTGTGAGTGTGTTTGTGTTTATAGTATGCAAATAAGAACACATAGATATGGTTTGTACCTTTACACTGGGTGAAAATTAATGTTCATATTCATTTATTGTACATTTTTAAGACATTCTGTGTCTACTAGCAAATTTGAATGAAGTTTGTTAAGTGTCCAGAGATCAGTGATCAGGCTGAAGGCAGAAGAACCATAATATATTCCATGGTTGGGATGCTGGAAGCTGCCACTTTGGTTTCTAACTTGAACATCTAAAAACTATGCTCTTCTTTGAAGACAGATGCTTCTTCGCAGATGCAAATTTATTCATTTTACTTTCTTACTCAAATCTATTCCCATTGCCTTCAGCAAAATGCCCAGGAATGGTACACAAGGCCTTTCCTGAGCTAGCTCCCACCCATGACACAAGCCCACTTTGCATAGCTTAACAGTCCTATATGTTCCAGCCAGGCTGAAATACTTTTACTACATAGACTAGTGTTGCTTTCTTATGTCTGTGTCCAGGTAGACCTTCTCCCTCATGTTCCCCATAGGGTGAACTCTCACTCTGACCCACCCTCTGCAGGACCCGCCATGCAGCCATTGCACAATAGTCCTCTTCTTAGAGGCCCTGTCGTGAAACTCTGTTGCCACGCTGACGCCTCTTATGCCCTCTCCCCTGTCCGGTTTGCCTGTCCCTTTCCTCATGAGTCTGTGAGCACCACAGAAACAGTGAGGAGACCCTCATCTCACCACCCTCAGAGACTTCACTGTTCTTTTCACCTAGTAGGTTCACAAAAAAAATCAGTGAGCCTGCACTGATTTGAACTAAAGGATGAATAGAAAAGTGCGTATATATTTTAGCAGGAAGAAATCAATATTTTGTCATATTATTTTCAAAATATAACTACTGAAATCAAAATGAATAACTGTTTTTTATGATAAAGTATGCCCTCTTTTTCTCTAAATGTTCACATTTAACACTGCACTGCATTTCAGTCAAGATTTAAGCAGTTACATAGTCACTAGGGGTCACTCTTACAATTTTAAATCTTGTGAACCTGTATAGGTTATTTTCCTTAGAACAATTTAATTTTAACTCTTCTCTCAGTGATTTTATACATATATATATATATATATATATATAAAGGTTCTAATGGCGATACCTGAATTTAGCTAAATAGATTACCTAAATGCTATGTTTACTTTCTTGGCTATTAAATATCATCAGGATGGTTTTCTTGTATATGTTTAAGAGAAGTTGCAAGGTAAGTGAAAACCTGAGAGTCGAAGCACACATTAACGAAAAACAAAATAGCATTTCATCAATTATATTCTCACCAGAAAATTTCACCTTATTGTAGTTATGGCAATTGTTACAGATTCTTTAAAAGGTTATGGGAAAACTTCTTCCTATAAAATGCAGATGATATTCCTGTGACTCCACAGCAAAATTACCTGCGGAAATACAGGCACAACACTTGGCTCTTCAAAGCACCAAGTGTCATCTCAGCAGGATTCTTAATCACAAACAGGCTGAAAGGAAACCAACAGACATTTGCACATGACAGGGGAGCAGCAAAAAAAAGAAACAAATCTCTTTTTAACTGTTGTGTGATCACATCTATTCTCGCACTCACTCCCAAATCTTCTAAGTAATTAGTGCATAGCAATCAATCATGGCTCTTCAGGTAGGCACCAGCTCAGGTGCCTGATGTTTGATTTCACATCTCCCAGGAGCACAAATTTAAGAAATTAGAAAGGACTAGGAAGGGTAGGGAGGTGGGCAAAATAGAGGCTGTGGACAAGGTGCTATCCCTTTACCAGGCATCTGTACTCAGAGCACCAGAAGCCTGGGGCATGTTCTCAGTAGGAATACTCCAGGGCGAAGAAAGAAATTTTGCTTTAAAGAAAAAAAGAAAAGTTGGAGTTAGTAGAAAGATGGAGAACAATGACCATATGCTTTAAAGTTAGACTATAAGGTTGAAATCTTAGCTACTCAAAAGCAATTGGTCTTAAGGAAGTTGTGAGCTTCAATTTTCCCATTTGTGTGTGGGAGCATAGTAAGAAGTGCATTTATCTGCATAGACAGATAGTGATATATGCATAAAACATGCATATATGCATACACATATATATGAAGACATACACATACCACACACGTGTACAAATACCCCCCACACCCTTCTCTAATTCTATATGCCTTTCCAAAAGTTGATATTCATACAGCCTACCTTCTCTATTATGCTAGCTGAGGAAAATATATCTCCCTAATCAAAATCAGGAAATATTGACCTAATACACAACTGGGGAACAAGATAAAATATTGGAAATTGGATCTGTCCCTGAGAATCCAGTGTTGTTAGTTGCCATAATAATATAGATAAACCTGATTTCCACTCATTCAATCTCTCTGAAAGGCATCGTAAACCATTTATGGATTTTTCTAAAAGGAGACATAAGGGAAAAAAAAAAAAATGTACCAGTTAAATATAAAGCCAGGCCGTCCAATTTCAATTACAAACTTGGGCATTGGGCCTGCCAGACTCTCAATGGGCTCAGCTGTACTTAACAT